>NC_072803.1:5454545-5757575 GCF_028583425.1 Eublepharis macularius
CACACATTCAGAAAGCAATATAGAAATGTTCCTGATGCTTATCTAAAAATGCAAAAAGAGAAAAGGGGGGAGGAAAAAAATTGTATTTAGTGTTGGCAACCGCTATGCTCTAGAAATATTTTTTAGAAAAACACTAAAACAAAATTTACCTCTTGTGTTGTGTGGTACAATACAAATGTTGCTGCAGACCAAGGACTGCACTCACACAATGCTCTTCATTTGATATTGCATTCTATAGGGGGGGAAATGTTACAAATGAACAAATTATTCCATACTAAACTCTTTAACTGCCCCCTCCCCAAGGCTCTCCAATCTCAGACCTGAGGCTTGGTTTCCAATGTATTTGGGTGTGTTTCATCAATCTGTAGTTGAAATAAAGTGGCACTTTAAATAAAATATTGGTTTCTGAATGTGTGGGTACGTTTGATTATAAATATTGTACAATTGACCACTGCAGAAGGCCTTAGGGCCGAAACACACAGGGCTTTTTTTCAGTGGGAACGCAGTGGAACAGAGTTCCGGCACCTCTTAAAAATGGTCACATGGCCGGTGGCCCTGCCCCCTGATCTCCAGACAGAGGGGAGTTTAGATTGCCCTCTGCGCCGGTGGTGCAGAGGGCAATCTAAACTCCCCTCTGTCTGGAGATCAGGCGGTGGGGCCACTGGCCATGTGACCATTTTTGCTGAGGACAATTTAAACTTTAAAAAACTCCCCCCTTGTTCCAGCTGACCCAAAGTGACATCATTGTGCGGTCTTGAGTTCCATCACCTTTTCCCAGAAAAAAACTCCTGGAAACGCATATGGTCTGTCTTTGTGTTGGTCATTGGACTGGATCATCATTTGTGTATGGAGAATGTTTTAGCAATTTTTAACATATCCATATAGCCTGCCATTCAGGGCTTATGTTTTTAATTTGTTTTAACCTATATTTTGTGCACATCCATAATAAATACCTTCTTGGAATATATTTTACGTTTTAGGTTGTAATTTGACCCCCTCAATATTTCCCCCTGCTTGTTTGGGTTGAGTTAGTGGGGGCTCTTCCATCCACCCCCTTTTCTTTTTTGTTGTTGCTGCTGATGTTTAGCCCATTTCTGACCACACAAAGCAGGGCAAAAAAAAGAGGGGGGGGGGTCGCAAGACAAAATAGTAAGGCTTCTTGCTTTTAAAGTTTGGTAGGAAGCAAACAGATATCTAATCAGACCAACCCAAGTGCTCCGAGGGGAAAATGGACCTGGACTTCCCTGGCACTGTGTGAAATTTCTAGGTAAACTTAAACGTTTTTGCTTGGGCAAAACAGCACTTTTTTCCCAGGGGATTCCAGACCGAATTTATATTAAACCACCCCTAAATCTTCTGGATCCCTCCAGGTGTTCGTTGCTCACAGCTGCCACTGGAGAAGATTGGAATGAAAGATGCTGAAGCCACCGGCCAGCGGAGCATGTAACAGTACCAAAAGTGCGTTTGTATAGGGAAATGAGTGCGGATTGCATACACAGGTGTCCCTTGGGATCGGCTCCTCTTTATCCAGGTCCAAAGTGACCAGCTCAAAGAAAAGCTCTAGGAGGTGTGTGTGCAGGGAGAAACAACCCCCCCCCCCAGTCAAATATTTACTCAGCCAAAGAAATGCAGGACTCCAGAGTCAATATGCCATTTCCCCTCCCTTATCATTCCAACAATTTATAACAACCTCAGCCAGAACGAGCACCAAAAATCTGGTTGAGGCCCCGCACCTGTGCAAAGCTCATGTGCGCACACGCGATGAGATGTGGTTTCCCCTGTCACTTGAAAGAGAGTGGCCTGCAAAATCGTATTACACAAAAATAATTCCATGCAAAACTAATTCTACAAAGCCCTGTGCTGTGAAACAACCGGCCTCTTAGGAAAACCCAGTATTTGGTATCATTTTCTGTGCTTGCTTTCAAATAGCCCTTTCCTACAGTTTTTGCTGTGGCATGGAGATGCATGGGGACTGCACCTGTTGCATTTCTGCTTGCAATCAGCCTCTCCAAAAAGAAATGGGGGCAGGCTGATGGAGAACTGGTGTTCAAGAGAGGACCCCCCAGACTGGAGGAAGAAACTGTTGTAAGGAACATGGGCTGGAATTCCCATGATCTGGGCTTACCCTAAGTTTTTTCATCGCAGCACATCCATGGCTATCTGTGAGCCCAGACCCCGGAACAGAGGAGCAAACTAGTCATAGTGCACATTCAGCCCCCCACCCCACCCCAATCCAGGGCAAATAATGTCCTCTAGCTGTTTTGGATTGGGAAAACGGCGACCGGGGGGGGGGGGCGCTTCTCTTCCTGTGCAGATCCAAATTAGACCCTTAGTATATTAATTCCCAGCAGCTGCCGTTTGACTAAAAGTAATGAGAGTCAAGTCAGGGAAACCACAACCAAGCTCATTAATTGGGAAAATAACAGATTCATTCCTTATTTTTATCATCATCTTCTCATCTGCTTCAAAGAAACAGCAGGGCTCTCTCTGCGTTCAGTTGCTTCTGCCTCACCTGGCAAAAATTTTGTCTCTCTGAACACGCTTTCCCCCAATTGCACCAATCGGCCCCAGCTGCCCTTTAGAAAAAAGCCACCTCCTAACACAGACCCATCGGGGTCAATACAGTGGTCGTCTTTTTCACATCTGCACCTGAATGTCCAGTCTCGCGGGAGCCATGGAATATGTTGTGCCTGTGGGAGGTGTGAAGTATGAGATTTGGGATGCTCTCACCATGCCATTTCCCTTAGAATCATAAAGTTGGAAAGGATATCCAGGGTCATCTAGTCTAACCCCCTGCACAATGCAGGAAAGTCACAACTACCGCCCCCAAACACCACCAGTGACTTCAGCTCCGTGACCAGAAGATGGCAAAAAACTGACCTGGAAAAAATTGCTTCCTGACTCCCAAGTGGCGACTGACAGGGCTTTTTTTCAGCTGGAACGCAGTGGAATGGAGTTCCGGCACCTCTTGAAAATGGTCACATGGCTGGTGGCCCCGCCCCCTGATCTCCAGACAGAGGGGAGTTGAGATTGTCCTCCCATGGAGGGCAATCTCAACTCCCCTCTGTCTGGAGATCAGGGGGCGGGGCCACCAGCCATGTGACCATTTTCTCGGAGGGCAACCCACTGAGTTCAACCACCTCTTTCCCCAGAAAAAAAGCCCTGGCGATTGACATTTCCCTGGGCATGAATGCAGGGGCCACAAGAACTAAGCACTCCCTTCCTGCCCTCCCTTCATGAAGAGTTGGAGTGAACAGTCACCCAGGCCTGCAGTGGAACTCTAAACATGACTCTCATGTGCCCGGAGGGTGGGATGAGTGCAGATTAAATGTTCATGGCTCTTTCTTAAGGAATCCGCTGCACGGCACTGACATGTGAAGAGGCTGCCAGAGGGAGGAGTGTGTTGGATCCATGCCTTGCGATCGTATCACATGTGGCTGTTGTTTTTAATTTGTAAACTGAGACCAGGCGAGATTTTCTTCTGGAGCAACACAATGCGGCCTAGTTTGCCCCCTAGAATTGAGCCCTGCCCTCCATGGGAAGAACAAACACAGCAGCCAACAGAGCCGCTGGAGTTATCGCTCCTGGTCACAGCGATTGTATCAGCTGCCTGCCAGTCACCTGGCTGGGACGAAAGCCATTTTGTCCCGGGAAGGAAAAACGCTACCGGTTGAGCACACGACACACGTAAACTTGCTTCTTGCTGGGAAGTGTTGCGCTCTACAGATGGGGCCTCCCATCTCTCTTCTCTGGAGAGGGAAGGGGGAAGAGGGAAGGAAAAGCTATGTATGCTGGCTTGAGGACCTTGGAGAAAGGAAGGGCAGAATGAAAATGCCCTAGATAGAGAGAATAAGCTATGAAATAATAATTGGCACTGCAATCTTGACAGACTACCTCTTGGTATGAATATAAACCCTCTTGCCAACACAGGCTCTCCCAGCGTTCTTTTCTGGTGGTATACCATGCAGGGGCTGGAGATCTCCGGGAATTCCTGGGGTTGCCCATCTCCAGGTGGTGGCTGGCGATCTCCCAGAATTACAACTGATCTCCAGGCATCAGAGATAAGTTCCCTTGGAGAAGTGGCTATCTCGGAAGGTGGATTCTATGGGGTCGCACCCAACTTAGATTCCCTCCTCAAACCCTGCCCTCCCCAGGCTCCACCCCCCAAATCTCCAGGAATTTCCCAGCATGGACCTGGCAACCCTCATTCTAACTGATCTCCAGACTATATAGATTAGTTCCCCTGGAGAAAATGGCTGCATTGAAGGGTGCATTCTGAGGTCCCTCCTTTCCCCAAATCCTGCCTTCCCCAGGCTGCACCCTCAAATCTCCAGGAATGTCCCAACCCAGAGTTGGCAACTTTAGATGTACAGCCCCCTTTTAGCTTGTGGCAAGAAAGCCGGCTTTTCCTGTCTTAGTTCACCCTCTGGAATGGTCTGCCAGAGAAGGTGTGTAAGCAGCACCCTCTCTCAGTAAATTTTGGCAACTTTTCAAAGAGGCTTTGTTTCTCTTAGCATTTTCCGCATGGAGTTCTTTGGCCCTTTTTTGTTTTTGCAGCTCTGATGTTTGCTGATTTCTATTGTATTGTAATGGGGTTGGAGTGCAGCGGGCACTTTGAATGAAGCAAAGAGGTAGGATCCAATTTTTTTTTAATGAATCAAATAAAACAGGATTTCTGGTGGGCCTTGGCTCCCTCTGTCCCCGCCTTCCATTTTGAACATAGGGAAGGGAGGGGGAAATTATTTATTTTTGGGGTGTGTGTGTTTGCACCCATTTCTAAAGTCCAGCACTGTGAATCCAGAGAGCCTTTGCAGCTGAGTTTAAAGTTCAGCCTAGAAGTTAGTATCTTCCATTTGATTAATGAGTGGATCCAACTATCTATGCTAAATAAACAATTGCTTTTTTAATCCCCAGCTGAAAAGGCGCCGATGTCACCCACTGCAAGCAATGAAAGCCTTTTGTATCCAGTGCAGGTTTCTGTCCTTTGTGGTTTGCAGGGAGTTGCATTACACCTGCAGTTTGTTTGTCAGGGCCTCCAACTGAAAAGCTTTAAAGAGGGAAAAGAAAGCATATCGCATACACCAGTAGTGCATTTGGGAGCATGTATGAGCACGTGTGCCTGTGACAGGGCACGTGTTTGAAAGAAGAGGGCACACAAAATAGGTGTCAGAGATCGTGAAGCATATTGACAGTTGGGAAAAGATTGGTAGACGAAGCCATTATTTTCCATATGAAATCATTGAGCATGTTTCCAAACTGGTAGATTTAAAAACAGATCTTGTTTGGAGGCTTACAAAGAGCCGCAAGCCAGGCAGAATGGCACCTTTGTCGCATGTGGGCTAGCAGCCGAACACAAAGTACGTTCAGCCGCCAAAGACAGAAAACCCAACCGACAAGGAAAAATCCCACCGTAACTTGCTAACTGGGCCAAATACAGAAAAAGCAACAACAGAGCCATAATGTAATATTATACAGCAGTGGATATCAGTTTTTTCTGCACAAGAGGAGCAGGAGCAGTCTATCAGAACAGCATGAATGTGTAATTTCTGCAGCAGGATTTTTCAAGGTCCGTAAGCTATTCCTTATTCATCCCTGAAGTTATTCCATGGGGGGACAGGGAAGGGTGGAATTCTAGATGGTGGCAGTTGCGCCCAATCAATTTCGTGCTGAGCAGGAGGGTGGGGGAAGCACCCAGAATACAATCAATGCCAGCCCCATCGTTAGGCAAACCTAGGTGACTGCCTAGGATGCCAGATTTTGAGGGGCAATGAAAAGGCAAGAGGAGCCTCTACTGGCTGGCAGGGAGATTTGGGGATTCTGGCATCTTCAGATCTGTTGACTCGGCTCTTCTGTAGCTGCCGAGATGGAACACGGAGGGCTTTTGAAGAGCGTCTCTATTTTTCTTTTCACACGGCTCATTTTGAATGCCCAGTAAGTAAAGCATTCAGTCTAGATTTCTCACTTTTCTACTGAGTGGGAGCACCAAGGTTATAGTTCACCCACCGCACCCAAAAGACCATGGGCCAGCCCTGAATATAGTTTCTCCAGCATGGCTTGGAAACTGGCTTCAAAACCGGCCCAGATATAGAACTCTGCTGTTTCTCTTTTAAATGAGGCACAAGGAACCCTTACTCACCAGGAGTACAAATGGAGTTGTTAGCCCACAATATCCCCCCCTCCCACCTTTTTGAGAATTCAGAGATTTACAGTCCAAAAAACGAGTCAACCGTATTTTATGGCAAGAAGTGTCTGCCAGCCCCTGTATGCCTGGAGAGCAGCGGGAAGGCGCAGGCTTCCAGAAGTACCTTTAGTGCCCCTATGAAACAAGCCCAGTCCTGCCTTCTTCCTCACAAAACTTCCAGCTTGCTCAAGACCACCTCCAACCGGATGAGATGCAGGAACAAAGGACACGAATCACCCCTGAAGGCCTCCTGCGCCAGTCCCGGTGGAAATGCATGGCTGCTGCGGGAACTTCTTTGGTCTTGGCAGCCACCCGTCCTATGCAGCCATCCAGCACTGCTGTCCATCCCATTCATGAACACCCACGTTCTGGCACTTTTGCTAACTGAGGGAAAGGGAGGGAGTTCAACGAAAAGGACAGCAAACTGGGAAGAGGCCAGAGGAAGAAAGGGAGGGAGGGAAAATGATAAGGAAGGAGAAGAAAAGGAGGAAGGGAGGGTGAAATTACATGGACAGGATTCATTTGTTCTTATTTTTTTTCTTTGAGAACCAGTGTTGTGTAGTAGTTAGAGTACTGGGCTAGGAAACCGGGTTTGAATCCTCGCTCTGCCATGGAACCTTACTGGGAAACTTTGGGCCAGTCACATCCTTTCAGCCTTACCTACCTACCTACCTACTGCCTCCCTCCCTATGTCCCTCCACGGCAGCTTCGCTCATCTGAACAGGGTCACCTGCAGGTGCCACCCTGCACATGGGCAAAATCAACAGCAGCCCCTACACGGGCTTTCTCCGTGGTGGCCCCTATCCTGTGGAATGGTCTGTCTGAGGAGGTGAGGAGAGCCCCCACTCTCCTAGCTTTCCACAAATGATGCTAAACTGAATTATTTATTTATTTATTTATTTATTTATTTATTTATTTTTATTTTCCTTGGATTTCTATTCTGCCCTCCCCATGGGCTCAGGGCGCATTACAGCAGTTTAAAACACATTGAAAACTACTTTATACAATTAAAACCATAAATAGATATTTTTTAAACTTCACATGTAAGAAAAATACACTCAGATGGCAGCAATCAATAGCAGCAGACACAGCTCGACAAGATAACGTGGTGGAACACCCTAGTAGGGAGGGATTCAGATCTGATTCTTTGCCATTTTTTCGGCCGGAGGAGGCCAGGCCTGACCTCAACCATATGCCTGGCAGAACATCTCTGTCTTACAGGCCCAGTGAAACGATAACACATCCTGCCGGGCCCTGATCTCAGTGGACAGAGAGTTCCACCAGGCTGGAGCCAGGACCAAGAATGCCCCGGCTCTGGTTGAGGTCAGGCGGGCCTCCTTGGGGCCAGGGACCACCAATCGATGTTTCTCTCCCGATCGGACTGTCCTCTGGGGCACCTATGGGGAGAGGCGGCCTTGCAGATATGCTGGTCCCAGTCCGCATAGTGCTTTGTAGGTTAATACCAAAACCTTGAGCCTGATCCGGTACTCCACTGGCAGCCAATGCAACTGGCGCAATATAGATGTTATATGCGCTCCAGTTGGCACTCCTACAATAACACGTGCTGCTGCATTTTGAACCTACAGCAGTTTCCGGGTCAGGCTCAAGGGAAGCCCCATGTAGAGCGAGTTACAGTAGTCCATCCTAGAGGTGACCGTTGCCTGGATCACCATAGTTAAGTCACTGACTGAGAGGTACGGGACAAGCTGCCTGGTCCATTGTAGATAAAAAAAGAGGACCTGGCAACAGCTGCGACCTGAGTCTCCATTTTCAAGGAGGCATCCAGAATCACCCCCAAACTCCTAACCGACGACACTGGCGTAAGTGGCGTGCCATCAAGGGTCAGAAGTTGGATTATTCAAAATTATTCAAAAAGGCTTTTGTATTGTAGGAAGGGGCTCTCAGATGCTTCGCTAACGAGTTGGGGACCACAGGCTTCACCACTATGTTGCCTTACCTGTTGTCTTAAATATGTGCTCCTATGAGCTACTTGTGCTTCATGTGGTCAAATGTCAGCCTTAGAATTGCTTATGTTCTGTTTCAGCATCTCTTCAACTCTATATTGGACTCTTGCTAAGGCTCTGTCTTTGTCAAATTGCATTTATTTACCCTATGGCATTGTTTATGGAAATGTCCTTGATACTGACTGTACTAATCTCACTCTGGGTAGTCCGCCTTGAGTCTCAGTGAGAAAGGCGGACTATAAATGACATAAATAATTAGAAAGATATAAACAAATAAATACCTCACAGGGCTATTGCAAGGATAAAATGGAAGTGTGGAGAACAATCCAAGCGGCTTTGGGTCCACATTGGGGGAAAAGGCAAGGTACAAGTGAAATAATTAAATTTGTATAAAAAAAAACACAGTTCCTTATTAAACCCCATATGCCCAACTGAGCTAAAACTTAGATCTGCACAAAATCTGGCCAGCTGCCTATTAGAATAAGCTTGGCACCCCCCCAGATTCTCCAGATACAGATTTCTGTGCCTTGTGCTGTACTCTCCTCCTGTGCAGGAACCCAGAATGCCTGCCTCCCTGCTTTTAAATGTAGCTATTTAGACGTTTGATTGGCTGAGAGAAGGAAATGTCGTCTTATTTGTTCCTCCTCCTGGTCGTCTCAAGGCACCAAAGAAGCATATCTGACCTCCCTGGGAACCTGGGCGCTGAAACCCTCCATACTTGGGATTGTTAAAGCATAAACAATCATGACATTGTTTAACGTGTAATCCAAACCGAGCTGGGCATGACCCAATATGGAAATCCTGCCCTTTAGTAAACAGTGGAGCAACTTAAAAATTCTTCCTTTGAAAATCACCTGCCTGGCCTAATCTCAGCCAAGCAAAACATACATCCACACACTCAGAAACTGATTCCTTTTGCTGTAGTTCTTCCAAATAATCACAATTTTAGTGGAGAAAGCCATTTCAGATTGCCTCTTGCCAGTTTTTCAGCTCCCCCTGCCCTGTCTGTATAAGCACCGTGATAATCTAATTACGACTACAATTTAATCAAAGTTCTCATGTGAAATACAACAATAACTATATACTTTTTTGTGTGTAAATATACAAAATTGCCTTCTCATCGTAGACCTATTCAAATGCTGTTGAACATTATCGTAACCAATTTGTATGCCATTAAAGGCATTTGAATTGAATTGAATTGAATTGATCATAACCAATTGAGATTCACAAAAATTGTATAAGTCCAAACAATCGCTTAAAGGCTTGGACAAGTATATAATGCACTTCAATAAACTGCTATCTTCTGAACAAAACAACTTCCCCAAACAGTCCAAGGGTGAGTGTCAATTGCAAGCAGCTGTTATACAACGGGTGGCCGGCTGATTGTAAATCCCATTTCTGCCAAGATCTTCATCAGGTGTGTAGCTCTGTCCCAAACTAGTAAAGAGTCCAGTAGCACCTTTAAGACTAACCAACTTTATTATAGCATAAGCTTCTGAGAATCACAGCTCTCTTCATCAGCTGCATCTGATGAAGAGAGCTGTGATTCTCGAAAGCTTATGCTACAATAAAGTTGGTTAGTCTTAAAGGTGCTACTGAACTCTTTACTATTAAAGGTGCTACTGGACTCTTTACTATTTTGCAACTACAGACTAACACGGCTAACTCCTCTGGATCTGTGTCTCAAACGAATCTCATATGATTGCACATAAACAGCATACTATCAAAAAACCATTTTCATTGAGCCTCCACATTCAAGCAGCCTGAATACATAACAAATTTCCAAAATACTTTTAAATGCAGATTCTCATTGAGCCTTCAAAATCAAGTGCAGAAGGATTCTTTGTACTCTCTGGTATAGGTGCTGCTGAAAGGAGGAGAGAGAGCAGAGAGAGTCAGCTGCAGCATTTTGGGGAGGCTCTCAAAGAAGGCCTCCCCCAGTTGGCCCCTGTAGCTAGGATTGCCAACCTCCCGGTATCTGATGAAGAGAACTATGATTCTCGAAAGCTTATGCTACAGTAAAGTTGGTTAGTCTTAAAGGTGCTACTAGACTCTTTTTGATTTTGCTACTACAGACTAACACGGCTAACTCCTCTGGATCTATAACCTTCAGGAAGTGCCTTAAATTCTCCCAGAATTACAACTGATATCTAAACGAGACTTTTCTTGGAAGAAATGACAGCTTTGGAGGGTTGACTCTATGGAATCAGGTGCCTGATTAGCTTCCCCCAAAACTCAGTCCTTCACAAGCTCCACCCCTAAATCTCCAGGAATTTCCCAAGACAGAGTTGGCAACCCTACTTGTAGTCTCGTGTTGCCTCTGACCTTCTTGGGTGCTTTGAGCAAAGTATAATTGGCAGCTCAGCCACTCTGGTAGCCCTTCACTTGACTTGGAGCTCAGGCAAATGGTGGGCAATCTTGCTGCCCACCATGCAGTGGAGAGGAAGAACTAGGGTTGCCAACTCTGCACTGGGAAATTCCAGGAGATTTGGGGAGGGTGGAGCCTGTAGAGGGTGGGGTTTGGGGAGGGGAGGGACCTCAGCAGGGTATAATGCCAAAGATTCCACCCTCCAAAGAAGCCATTTTCTTCAAGGGAACAGATCTTTGTCATTTGGAGATCAGTTGTAATTCTGGGAGATTTCCAGTCAACACCTGGAGGTTGGCAACACTAGGAGGAATACTCTTCTACTTTACCAGTGCACTGTCAAATAAGCTATTATTTATTTGATTACAGGATACAAGCTTCCCCTTCAGCCAGAAATCATCCTATTAAATTTGTGGGAAGATAATGTTGTACCGAGCATCAGAAAGGACCTTATTTTCATTCTTCTCTCAGCAGCCAAAGCTCTTATTGCTTCCTCTTGGAATAGACCTAATTTCCCAAAAGAATTTGGGATTTCTTTATTATGGAGAAGATTGCCGAGCATCTCCATTCTTTGGACAATCCCCAACTCCAATCTAACTTCTCAACCCGATGGCGCCTGTTTCTGAATTTTATGACTCATCCGGATCAAGCACAGCTATCTACTTTACACGTCTGTAATGTTCTTGCTGTTCTCTAAAATATTCTTTTAAATATCATCTCTCTTATGTTCAGTCTACTCAGGGCTTCTTTTCAGCTGGAACGCAGTGGAACGGAGTTCCAGCACCGCATGAAAATGGTCACATAGCCGGCGGCCCCGCCCCCTGATCTCCAGACACAGAGGAGTTTAGATTGCCCTCCGCGCCTATGGCAAATCGTTCCTCCAGTCGCAAGCCTGCTGGACAAGAGGGCTCTCAACGATCGTTTGGGGGCGGGCAGCTGCTACTTTCTCCCTGGGCGTCCTGCTCCCGGGGAGCTGCTCTAGAGAAAGCCGCCGTGTGTATTGTTCCAGCCGCAGCGACAGTGGAAGAATCTGCTGCTGCTTCAGGCAGCGATTCTAACAGAGAGGGGAAGGACACTTGGACTTCAGTTCCCAGGAAAACTTGCGAAAACAATCAAGTGTTCTCCACGTGAAAAAAGTCACTTGTAGCTTGGCTCTGAGTCTACTTGTTTAACCAACTTCAATCTTTGTGTGCCAAATGACTCAACGACAGCAAATGTTTATTGATGTGTGTGTTCGTTTATTGTTTATTGTTACACTGTTATAAAAACATTAAAACCAAAATAAAGTATTTTTTAAAAAACTAAGCTATTATTTTCCAGGTTGCAACCTGGTAGCCCTGCTTGCTTCTGAGCGCAGTGTTCAGACCCAATGCAAGTCCTTAGCTTGGCAACATTTGGAACTGGCAGTCCTTTCAAGGGTTGTGTTTTCAGTGACAACATACAGTTGGAGCATTCCCTGCAGGCCTTCCTCAGGCACACCAATGGCTCTAAATCTTCAACGGACACCTTGACAGTCCGTGGGATCTCGAAAAACAAAGGAGGTTGAAGCGCTGGGTGCATTCCAAGGTTCTAGGCATGCAAGAAAGTCCGTGGAGAATTATTGTACCTCCTTTAGGATTATTAGCAGCTGAGGCCAAACTTAACGGAAAAAATCTTGAGAGCCTCCAGGGTGGAGAGATTTCTAGTCTGTGCTCTTTTGCACTAGAGTGCCTGATTCTTTCTCAGCCATGTAGCCCCTCTTTACACACTCCACAAAGCTCTCTTAAGGGCTTTGCATCATGTTGGAAGTGGGCAAATTAGTTTTATCACTTGGTCTGTTGAAAAAGAAAATGTAATATTTTTTTTACCCTGTGCTCTCAATGCCACACTATCGTTCTCCTGCGCCTTCCCCCACCTCGTTTAAAAGGAGAGATTAGCTGGGTGTATTCTTGCATCGTCATTTAAAATTCTGCAGTTCTTGAGATCTGGTAAAGATAGGGCTGTCACCTGAATAAAGAAATCCTAGCCAATTGATCATATGAATTTGAATCAGTTAATTGATAGTTTAAATTGGTGTACAGTTGTTTTTCTTTGGGGACAATGCACATATGTCAAAACAGAAGCATTTGAAAAAAGTATTTCTTCCACTGCATAAGAGAAAGGAGGTATGCCTCTTCTGAGATGATAAGTTGTATCCAGACAGCTTTTCCCCTGGTGAAAGGAGGAGAGGGTAGCGGACATAGGAGGGAAAGTCAGTGTGAGCCCAATTCCCCCTAACGAGCTCCGAAGACTGCCCCTTAATTGACAATCAGCTTGACAATCCCAACACTCTGGAAAAGTTCTACCACCTGGGGCTTTAGCTCTGATTTTTGGATGGGAAATAAAGGCCGAGAGTCTCCAGGCCAGGACTTGGCAGGAGTTCAACAATTCATTGCTCGACACCTTGAATTCATGTACCAGTGGCTGCTGTCAGGGATGCACCTCAAATCTCTCTCCTCTAAAATGCTCCCTGGATTTGAGAGTTCTACCTTATCTGCTTTAAGATGGGTAGCCATGTCGGTCTGTCTGTAGCGGTAGAAAAGAACAAGAGTCCAGTAGCATCTATAAGACTAACAAAATTTGTGGTCGAATATGAACTTTAGTGAGTCACAGCTTTCTTCTTCAGATACAGCTAGAATGTGAATCCATCTGTCCTATCCTGGAGAGTGGAGTGATTTCAGATGCTGAATGACATAAGCCAGTGAATGACAATAGCAGGGTACTTAAGATCACCAAGAAAGTATATGCAAGGGATCCTGGAACCCACAAAGCCAGAAGCCATACAAACACAGGGCAGGGGAGAAGAAGAGCGTCAGGCAAGAATGAATGGGAAAGCTGGTAGGATACATCCCAGCACTTTGGGGAAGTATTAATTTTTTAAAGTCTGCCAACTGATTAACTGGGGGCAATTTCTTTAGCTGATGAAAAGCTTTTTAATTGATTGCCTTTACTAGTTAACCAACCAAATACTGGAGCCCGGAGAAAAACTCCCGGTGAAATTACATTGCTAACATAAAGCTTTCTTGCAAGAGCAGCCCTGGAATGATTACAAGGCTCAGGGACGAGGTAGTTTGTCTCCCCGCTTCGGCTGCAATTTTTCCTGCCAACTTTGGTGACTTGCTGTGCATCAGAAAAAAGCACTAGCTTGTGGTCCTGCCTTTTCTCTTTATTTCTTCAGTCTGACTCATTGGCGAGCTTTCCAGTTCTACACACTCAGCAGCTCAGGATATAAACAATTGTGAAGGCTAGACAGAAAGCTTGCATGTCAAAGTCACAAATCCCTTGGTTTAAAAAGAAATGGGGAGACTGGTAGAGTTTCACTAGGAATTCTGAAAAGAAATAAGAGTTCTTTCTTGCAGGAACTCCAAACTCTGATAGGAAAGGAGGAGAGACAGATCCTAACTACCTATCTAGTCTAAGGAGGGACATGGGTGGCAGGGCAAGGCCTGCATCCATGCTGCCAAGATGGAGGGAGGAGAAGGAGAGAGGTGTTGCCTGGAACAATGCCAGGAAGAGAAGGAGGGAGAGGGAGGAAGTCAGGAGGAGGAAATACTGAGAATAGCAATCTGCATATCAAAGGATAGTCAGAGCAGTAAACAGTAAACAGAGTGCCCTGACCTCTCTATCTTTCTAACTCTTTGGTTTGTCCCCCTCTGAAACCTGAGAAGAGGGACAGCGCTGGATCCTCCTCTTCCAACAGAGACTTTGCTGGTAATGTTGCTGTAGTTATTGTAAGCTATTAAAAAAGAAAGACATAAAACATGCCCAATTAGAGGTGGGCATGAACCGCAAAAAAACCCTCAGCTTCCAAGCAAATGAGCTAAATGAGTCGTGTACCAAACATAAGTGACAGCATTTGTGATGGAGATATGCCATGTGGGAGCGGAAGTTTAGCAGCGGCCAGGGCTTTTTTTCTGGGAAAAGAGGTGGTGGAACTCAGTGGGTGGCCCTCGGAGAAAATGGTCACATGGCTGGTGGCCCCGCCCCCTGATCTCCAGACAGAGGGGAGTTGAGATGGCCCTCCGCGCTGAGGGCAATCTCAACTCCCCTCTGTCTGGAGATCAGGGGCGGGGCCACCAGCCATGTGACCATTTTCAAGAGGTTCCGGAACTCCGTTCCACCACGTTCCAGCTGAAAAAAAGCCCTGGCAGCGGCCCTCTCTTGTACAAGGCTGTGGGGTGGATCACAGCTGGGCTGGGTTTTGCCAGATCTTTGAAAAGTCTGTCACTTTTATAACTTACTGTTTTTCACCCTTGCAAATGTGAGGAAACAAGGATTGGATGGATTCAATAGGCTGGAAATCCCAAAGACAGCCCAGTGTTTGCATGGTGGCTTCTGAGTAGGAGGATATTGTGCAGAAGTGCAATCACAAACAGCCAACCTCAGTGTTATGAAAGGCATTTTAACCCCCCTTTTTCCTGGAAGGCTCAAGGCATCATTAACTACTCTTGTCATTTGCTTGTGTAGTTCGAATCCCTCTCCTTAAAGGCTGAACATACTCTGAGGCTGTTGGGAGGTTTTTTTTATTTTAAACTCACACACACCATCTGGAGCAAGCATTTTCTTCTCATTCCTGGAATGTGAAGACCT
Source organism: Eublepharis macularius (assembly GCF_028583425.1). Classification (NCBI taxonomy): domain Eukaryota; kingdom Metazoa; phylum Chordata; class Lepidosauria; order Squamata; family Eublepharidae; genus Eublepharis; species Eublepharis macularius. The sequence goes on from NC_072803.1 coordinate 5,469,664, forward strand.
CTCCAAAGTTACCATTTCATTCAGTTGATTTTTTTTGTATTGGGTTTTAACTGCTGCAAGCCACTTGGGGCAGGAATTTTCTTGCATCAGAAATCAGGGGAACCATGCCACCAGGACAATGCAATACAGAAGCTTCTGCTTCTCAGTTGGCGCTGACCAACTTTGCTGGTACCTCAGGGAGCTCCACAAACATGCAAAATATCTGGGAACATTCCTGGACCCCTTCCTTGGGCTTTGTAAGGACAAGGAACATGAGGCTTCAATGAGAGGCTATGGGAGCTGCATGGTCAGGACGTCTTTTCTGGGAAAAGAGGTGGTGGAACTCAATGGTGGAACTCAGGGCGAAGCTACAAGTGACGAATGACACTTGAATGGCAAGTGAATTTCTCCCTGTTCACTTGCGCTCCACTCAATCCACTTGCCGTTCAAGTGTCATTTGTCACTTGTCGCTTGGCCCTCAGGACCACACAATGATGTCACTTTGGGTCAGCTGGAACAAGGGGGGAGTTTTTTAAAGTTTAAATCGCCCTCGGCGAAAATGGTCACATGATAGGTGGCCCCACCTCCTGATCTCCAGACAGAGGGGAGTTTAGATTGCACCATGGCGTGGAGGGCAATCTCAACTCCCCTCTGTCTGGAGATCAGGGGGCGAGGCCACCGGCCATGTGACCATTTTCAAGAGGTGCCGGAACTCCGTTCCACCAAACTCCAGCTGAAAAAAAGCCCTGTGCCTGGTACCCGCTCCTGCAGACCTCCACCTGGGAAACCTTTTCATTAGCAGCATCTTGCTTCCTGGAATGGTTCTGCAGGCACAAGATTTATAGACACTGTGCTAGCCCTGCCCTCTTGAGGCACAGACATTAGCAGGTAATACAGGTGCCTGCCTCTATGCCATGGGAAGTTCACCCGCTGCTACCTTCCAACGGTTGTTAAAAATACAGGAATTGTTTCTTTGCCCAGCCTGTTGGCAACTGATTTCTGGTTCCCTGGCTGAATGGCCAGCTATTGGTTCCTGCCTGAAGTCCATTCAGCCCTTCCTTTTCTCCTTTGTGGCGTTTTTTTCCTGCATCGCCAGTCACTCCGGATTACTTCTCTTAAATCATACGAGACAGATACTTTAAATGGCAACACGTCTTTGGCTGGGCCATAGTACAGTGAGATTCTGGATGCAAATCTCATTAGTGACAATGGAACTTTTTTCCTGCATCCACTCGCTGAGCATTTCACAGCCAAATTCTTCAGTTTGTTTCCTAGAGAGGAGGAGGAGGGAGTAGCCAGCAGGGGGCAGATTCACCCAAGAAACATCCATGCATACCAAGTTTTATGAGTCTTTAAAGAAATGCAGTTTAACCCTCTCTGGGGCACACGCTACAGAGAGAGAGCCATGCTACAAGTGACGAATTGCACTTGCCTGGCAAGTGAACAGACTCGCGTTTGTTCCTCCCTGTTCACTTGCCATTCACTTGTGCTCCACTTGAACAGGGAGGAATACACGTGAGGGCCAAGCTACACATGACGAATGACACTTGAACGGCAAGTGGATTGAGTGGAGGGCAAGTGAACAGGGAGAAATACACTTGCCATTCAAGTGTCATTCATCATGTGTAGCTTGGCCCCAAGTCTGTTCACTTGCCAGGCAAGTGTCATTCGTCACTTGTAGCTTGGCTCTCAATGGGACCCTGAAGTCATCAGACCCCACTTGCCACAAAAAGCCCTCTGTTGCAGAGAAACATTTAAACAACATAAATGACCCACTGAGAAAATGATTGGAAACCAGACAAGAAGAAAGCCAGAATTATCTCTCTTTGCCATGAGAAATTTTGGCATCTTTGGCAGCAGAGGGATATAAGAAAGAAAGAAAGAAAGAAAGAAAGAAAGAAAGAAAGAAAGAAAGAAAGAAAGAAAGAAAGAAAGAAAGAAAGAAAGAAAGAAAGAAAGAAAGAAAGAAAGAAAGAAAGAAAGAAAGAGTAAAAAGTCCAGTAGCACCTTTAAGACTAACCAACTTTATTGTAGTGTAAGCTTTCGAGAGCCACAGCTCTCTTCGTCAGAGGCATCCTTTAAAGACTCATAAAACTTGTATGCATGGATGTTTCTTGGGTGAATCTGCCACCTGCTGTCATCCTGCATCTGACGAAGAGAGCTGTGGCTCTCAAAAGCTTATGCTACAATAAAGCTGGTTAGTCTTAAAGGTGCTACTGGAGTTTGTACTGTTTTGCTACTACAGACTAACACGGCTAACTCCTCTGGATCTATGACCAAAGAAAGATGGAAAATTCATTGGCCACCGTCCCCAAATCCATGCAATTTAACATGCCCAAAGGTGGCTTTGGACTTGGTTTTCTGGGACAGCAGCTTCCTTGCACCTAACAGCAAAGTGCCTTTCAAAACCAAGCAATAAAGGAAGCCAGGATCCAAGGCCAGGATCTGCTGAACGATGTCCTCCTGCCCAGGTTAAGCAGGGGTGGGGGAGACGAGGGCAGGGTGGACTCCTGTTCTCAAGCAGCAGCCCACAGGATGCACGGTTGGCTGCTTTGGACAGCAAGGAGTGTTCTACAAACTTTGGGATATCGCCCGTTCTACCATTCAAAGATCAACAAAGCCAACATCCCCCTGGGGCCTCCATCCTCCCTTCTTGTGGCTCCAGCTCTCCCCATACTTTTGTGCAGGGCTTTTTTTCTGGGAAAAGAGGTGGTGGAACTCAGTGAGTTGCCCTTGGAGAAAATGGTCACATGGCTGGTGGCCCCGCCCCCTGATCTCCAGACAGAGGGGAGTTGAGATTGCCCTCTGTGCCGCTCGGAGGCACAGAGTCAATCCCCCATCCTTTACAATTTACAACCACGGAGGGTGGCAGAAGAGACTAGGAACAAATAAACTGTTTTGAACTGGTTGTGTCATTTTGGCAGTTGTATTTAAGTGTTGTATACTGGTTTTTAAAACGTGTTTATGAACCGTTGGCATTGGCTGTAAACCTTTTGGACCACGGCTGGTTCCAGAGTTGGTTTGGAGCAGGGCTTTTTTTCAGGGGGAATGTGGGGCAACGGAGTTCCGGAACCTCTTGAAAATGGTCGCATGGCTGGTGGCCCCACACCCTGATCTCCAGACAGAGGGGAGCTTAGATTGCCCGGCGCGCAGAGCAATCTCAACTCCCCTCTGTCTGGAGATCAGGGGGCGGGGCCACCAGCCATGTGACCATTTTCTCGGAGGGCAACCCACTGAGTTCCACCACCTCTTTTCCCAGAAAAATGCCCTGGTTTGGAGACATATAAACAGTCTTAATAAATACACTAGATCTGGAAAAAAAGGGAGGCCAATGGGGAAACTACTAGAAAACGAGGAGTTTGTCAGCACAGCCATCTGGATTCTCTGTTGCAAACGAGTACTAACAGCAGGTACAGTATCCAGTGTGCTGAAGCACATGAGCATGCTATGGGGAAATGTCTTACCTGTTATGAAAAAGTAACTAAACAAAGCCTCCTGCCCAAGTGAAATCCTGACATACAAAGAAGACTGCCTACCTGAAGCACCTTCTAGTCCTCCTGAGGCCGTGCTGATGGGCTCCTTCAGTTGATCCTGGCTCAGAGAGGCAAGTGACTCTCCTTCTATCAGATGAGCAGTGACTCACGCTAAGATAGACTCCTCTGAGTGCTGGAAGTCTTGCACACACTAACAGTAAACCTTTTGGACCATGGCTGGTTCCAGGGTTGGTAAGATGCTTGCCAGCGGGCCCCAGAAGCAGCCATGACACAGTGGGAGCAGGGAAATAAGCAGGGGTTTCATCACTCCTCTCTGGCTCAGCGTCCCAGGCAAATCAGCCACTGCCTCTGCTAGGAGCAGTTCGTGCCACATTCTTGCCTGTCTGAATTGGGGAGGGTACCGTTCGGCTTGCCCTCTGGTTATTGGGCAGAGGAGGAGAAGAGGGAAAGGAGGAGCTGCCATGGCACAACAGGGGGGGGGGAGGAGTGTATGTGTGTGCGTTATGTGCCGTCAAGTCACCTCCACCTCCAACCTACGACAACCCTATTAATGAAAGACCTCCAAAACATCCAATTATTAACAGACTTGCCCAGATGGTTGTTGTGGATTTTCTGGGCTGTATAGCTGTGGTCTTGGCATTGTAGTTCCTGACATTTCGCCAGCAGCTGTGGCTGGCATCTTCAGAGGTGTATCACCAAAAGACAGAGATCTCTCAGTGCTCTGTCTTTTGGTGCTACACCTCTGAAGATGCCAGCCACAGCTGCTGGCGAAATGTCAGGAACTACAATGCCAAGACCACGGCTATACAGCCCGGAAAACCCACAACAACCATCGTTCTCCGGCCGTGAAAGCCTTCGACAATATATTGAGACTTGCCCATACTTTGCAAACTGGAAGACGTGGTTTCTTTTAATTCAGTCCAGCCATCTTTCGGGGTTTTTCCTCTTTTCCTACTGCCTTCCACCATTCCTAGCATTATTGACTTTTCCAGAGAATCTTGTCTTCTCATGATGTGTTCAAAGTATGATAGCCTCAGTTTTGTCATTTTAGCTTCTAGGGAGAGTTCAGGTTTGATTTGATCTAGTATCCATTTATTTGTCTTTTTGGCTGTCCATGTATCTGCAAAACTCTCCTCCAGCACCACATTTCGAATGAATCCATTTTCTTCCTGTCCGCTTTCTTCACCATCCAACTTTTCACATCTATACATAGTAATGGGAAATACCATTGTTTGGATTATCTTGATCTTGGTTCCCAGAGAGACATCTTTATCTTTAAGGATCTTTTCTAGCTCCCTCACAGCTGCACTTCTTAGTCTCAAATTTCTTATGATTTCTTCATTGCAGTCTCCCTTTTGGTGGATAATTGAGCCAAGGAATAGAAAATCTTGAACAATTTCAATTTCCTCATTGTCAAGGAGGAGTGGGGTAGCTCAATTCTGGCAGGCGGGCCCGAGGCCACTGCTGCCACACAATGGCAACACAGTAGTTGGCCCGTCAAAGGCCATGGATCCTCAGTAGCTGCCTAACAAAACCCCGCACCCCTGCTTCTTGGTAGTGAATGCCTTATTTCAGAAAAAAAAGTCTCAGTTTTCATTTGGATCTGCCATTAATATTCCAAGGCTGGGATTCCAGGTGTTTGCAGGTGTAAGATGGGTACTTGGATCCCCCCCCCACCGTTCATCTCAACATGACATGTACACACACCACAATAATTCATCTTACTTCTGTAACTGACCACTGTGCGTTGAAAGGCTACGTATTTCCAAAGAGCAGAAACAGATAACATTTTTTTGTTTCAACTTGGTTAACCAAAAAATTGCCCATGTCTTGGAAGCGAAGCAAATGCTTTGTTCCTGTAGGAACATGCTCAGAAGGATGTCTTTTGTAATAAAGTGGAAAACTAGGCTGGGGGTGGGGGGAATCTTTCAGCTACTTCTTTTGCTTTGCTTAAGCGGCAGCTTTAACTACCGAAGCTGGCTAATTCCTCCTAAGTGCACAATGATTTTCGTAGAAATCATTTCAGGAAATGATTTCAGGAAATAGCAGTTCCAAAAAAAACAAAACAAACCCCCATGACCAAACGAACAGATACTTGATTTCTTGTTTAAATAATAGCAGGGCTTTTTTTCAGCGGGAACGCGGTGGAACGGAGTTCCGGAACCTCTTGAAAATGGTCACATGGCTGGTGGCCCCGCCCCCTGATCTCCAGACAGAGGGGAGTTTAAATGGCCCTCTGTGCTGCCAAGCGACGCAGAGGGCAATGTAAACTCCCCTCTGTCTGGAGATAAGGGGGAGGGGCCACCAGCCATGTGACCATTTTCTCCGAGGGCAACCCACTGAGTTCCACCACCTCTTTTCCCAGAAAAAAAGCCCTGAATAATATTATTATTACAGCCACTGTGGTCCAGTGGTTAAATTAGAACTGGGGAGGCCTGTGTTCAAATCCCTGTTCTGCCCTGAAGCTCACTGGTTGCCCTTGGGCTACTCACTCTTTATTATCCTAACCTACCTCGCAGGGTTGGTGTGAGGATAAAATAGGGGGAGGGGACCATGTGATCAACTGGAGCTTTTGGGGTGGTGGGCAGAAAAAAACCCCAAGAATTAAATCTCCACCTCTGTCCCCTGTGCCACGAGCAATCGGCCAGGAGTTTGGCAGGTTAAGGTAAGCAGTAAAAACTGGCCCTTGCCTATTTGTGTTCTAGGAGCGTTATACAAGGACATGTTTGCTGGGCATCTGTTGCTGGCACTAATCCACTTTTAGAAAGGACATCGCTTGTAATCTCTGCTCCTAACCAGAGAGCAGAGGCAAAAGAAAGAGGTATTTTGGCTTATACTTGTTTGTATCCTTTAATTGGGACAATACACACTAATTCTAGAGGTATCACAACAGAAAAATGAACCTGGGGAGTCTGGATAGTTGACATTTCCATGCAGTGATGTAATGAAGTAATCCAAATATTTCCATTTGTATCAAACTACTCTCTTTTTTTTTTTTGCAACCTCAAATTAGCTTTTAAAAAACCTCTCCTGATGAGTCCTCCTGCGTAATATGGACGTTTGCAAATTCTCGCAGTAAAGGTTGGCCCAGTGACATCTCTGTTTGGTGTAATCTCAGTAGCCTCTCTAGTACATTTGAAGGGCAGAAAAATTCCTACTCTAACAGGAGATATTAATTCTTGGGTGTTTGCACCTCTCCTCCCACTGAGTGGCAGGACAGAAGTGGATTTTGAAGCAAATCTACAAGCTGAATTTTGCCTGTTTCATTCCAAAGCTGAAGGGAGGAAGAATTCCAAAGTTTAGTGCTGTCTTGGAGAAAAAACAGCAGCCTCTAACTCCCTCCTTTTCCGAACCCGTCATGTCCTCCTCGTCAAGAACTTTTCTCCTACAGCTCAGACCCTTTTCAGTTTTCTGGGCTGGAAACCATTTTTAAAACACTTTGCAGTTGAAAGGCGTTGTTTAATTGTTCAGTGAGGATGGCAACAACTTTGTGACTGAGAAAACAGTCACTGCTGGACAGTTCTTACGGTAAGCAGCTCGCCATCTTGCGATGGCAGACCAGCCTGTCATACGGGCGTTCTCTGCTGAGCACTGGACAAAACAGGCGATGCGTGAGAAGAGCCTTTGGTGGCCGAGGGAGCCCAAAACCTGCAGCAGCTCTTTGGCTTCCTCAGTTCAGCTCGTTGCCCAACCAGTTTGTGGGGAGGTGTTGCTGCTGACATGTGTTTGGGGGGAGGGTTTTTTGGCAACGTACCTCTGGGGCTTATCTTCTGACTGTATACACAACACAGACACGGGTGATTGACCATCTGCTGGGCCAGCCAGCGTGTGGGATGCTCTTTTTTGAAAGAAAAAAAAAATCTGTGGACAACGTGCCCCTTGCAACTTCCTCATTTCAGAAATGTACTAGAACGGGGGGCGGGGGGGGGGCGGGGAGAGACTTGATTGTTTCAGTACTCCTGAGAATATATACAGGCCAAGCGGCAAATGGCTACTCCAAGGAGATGCTTAAGCAGGCCACATTACAGACGGCTTTGGGATTCTCTTGGATTTCAAAGCAGTTTTACGGAAAGCACCTAATTGCTGAGGAAAGTGCGCCGCATCTAATTGCTGCGCACTTTCCTCCAACTTGGCCACTGAGGGCCAAGCTACAGGTGACGAATTACACTTGCCTGGCAAGCGAACAGACTCACGTGTATTCCTCTCTGTTCACTTGTGCTCCACTTGCTACGTGATTGAGAGCTAAGCTACAAGTGACGCCTGACACAGGTTGGACACTTGTCAGCTTCCCTCAAGTTTTGATGGGAAATGTATACATCCTGGTCTTGCAGCTGTAATGGAGAGCCAAGCTGTATAACCAGGACGTCTACATTTCCCATAAAAACTTGAGGGAGGCTGACAAGTGTCCAACCTGTGTAAGGCGTCACTTGTAGCTTGGCTCCGAGTAGAGTGCAAGTGAACAGGGAGGAATACACATGAGTCTCTTCACTTGCCAGGCAAGTGTAATTTGTCACTTGTAGCTTGGCTCTGAGGGCCAAACTACAAGTGACGAATGACACTTGAACAGCAAGTGTATTCCTCCCTGTTCACTTGCATCTCCACTTGCTCTCCATTCGATCCACTTGCCGTTCAAGGGTCATTTGTCACTTGTAGCTTGGCCCTGAGAGAAAGATCTTCTCTTCTTCTACCAAGCTTCTTCTTCTACCAAGCTCTTCTTCTTTTTCATAATGCCCCGTGGCACAGAGTGGTAAGCGGCAGTACTGCAGCCCAAGCTCTGCTCGTGACCTGAGTTCAATCCTGGCGGAAGCTGGGTTCAAATAACTGGCTCAAGGTTGACTCAGCCTTCCATCCTTCTGAGGTCAGTAAAATGAGTACTCAGTTTCCTGGGGGTAAAGTGTAGATGACTGGGGAAGGCAATGGCAAACCACCCCATAAAAAGTGTGCCAAGAAAACGTCGTGGTACGACGTCCCCCCCATGGGTCAATAATGACTCGGTGCTTGCACAGGGGACTACCTTTACCTTTAGTCTGAAGCAGTGGGTGCCTGGATATAAACTCTGACCTTGCCTTCCCCCCATGCCTTCATCTTCACCATTCAGTCTCTCTACACAATACTTTTGACACGTTTTCTTCACGTATCGGGAGATGCAATGTTAGCTGGAAAGCGTAGTTTTGAAAGACAGAGTCAGTGGAGATCGCTCCAGAGAGGACAGATTCTCTCACAGCCTTCTGCTACCTCTGGCATCTCCCCTTCTGGAGCCTTTGCCCAGCTGAGGTCCAGTTAATTTAAAAATTTTAAGCGGCAAGGGTGGCAGGGTAAAAGCTCCGGAAGGGGAGACAGCCTGGCACACCAGAGGCAGCGGAGGGCTATGAGAGAATCCATCCCCCCCAGGGCGATCTCTGCCGGCTCTGTCTTTCAAAACTACACTTCCCAGCTAACATTGCATCTCCTAACACTTGACAGACATGTGCCCCAGCATCTCGTGTAGAGAGACTCTCAGCTATAGTTTGTTTAGGCTATGATGAGCCCTGGAGCTCCATCTTTACACTTTTGAGTTAATGTACTGTGGCAGAGATGAGGCTTTAACTGACTAAAAGGTCCCACTGTCTGAGTTAGAGGACATCAGATGCAGCCAGCCCCCCCACCCTCGTGTATGCTGCCTTGAATTTTATAATCGCCATCTATTGTTGTCAGTCCTTCCAATGCAAATGTTAATTTTGTGCAGCCTCGGTTTGCAGCTGGGCTATGCAGGGAAGGGAGAAGGAGTTTAACCCTTCAACCTTTGTACTATTTTGTTAATAAAAGCTGCCTCCCCCTTTGCTATTACCATTTTAAAGAGAAAATACCTCCTCTGAAAGCACTTCTTTCGCCCCTTTAACACAGGGAAGCCAAGTTTCAATTAATGAAACTAAATGAAGGATGAAGGGTTAAACCCTCTCCCTTCCCCGCATGGCCTCGAGGCAAATTGTGGCTGCATGAGCGGCAATTTGCATTTTACAGACAAAAGGAGATGGATGGTCCTGTCAGGTCTGGTTTTTCCCCAGAAGGATTTCAGTATTAAGCTTTCTGATTTCTTGGTGGTTAGGAAAGGGCACTCTACACATGCTCAGAAGCACATTTTTAATTTGGGTACCATCCTCCCATGTCATTTGCCAGGTACTATCAATCCTTTTGGATCTTTGTATTTTATATTTGAGGATTTATTACCAGTGATGTTTATTATTAATGACATTTCTGTTCACTCTGGGTTCACTGGCGGTGGTGTTATAGGTAACGGTTTTCCGCTGGTTTTAAAGTTTACTTTGAAAGCTGCCCTGGAGCCTTTTAGACTGAATGTTGTGGGTAAATATACAAGAAAGAAAGAAAGAAAGAAAGAAAGAAAGAAAGAAAGAAAGAAAGAAAGAAAGAAAGAAAGAAAGAAAGAAAGAAAGAAAGAAAGAAAGAAAGAAAGAAAGAAAGAAAGAAAGAAAGAAAGAAAGAAAGAAAGAAAGGGCTTGCAATTGTTTTCTTTTCCACTTGCCTTCCTTCCATGGTCTTAATACTACCTCAGCCCGTCGGAATTATCCAAATTCTCTTAAATCAGATACTGGCTCATGAACAATCACTAGGATATACAGCACTCAAGTTTAAGGAATTGCTGGGAACTCTGGCCCGGACGCATTTGGTTGGGACCTCTACAGCAAGACTCTTGGTTGTTCCAGCTGCCATAGGCTAATGGGGTTCCTCCTCCAGACATTAAGAAGAAGAAGCTTTTTTCTGACACATACACAAAATGATGGGGAGAATGTACTAGAGTAAGTCTGTCTGCCAGGCTGCTATTGATGGTTCAGGAGCAGGGCCAGTAAAAAGAAGGCCGTGGCTTGGCCCCTGAGCGTTCAAGTTGAATAATGCCAGGCTCAGTCTAGGCGGAAACTGCCATGGCGGTTTCAGGTTTGAATATTTCTGCCTTTTAAAGTGCCATCTTGACTAAGGGCTGACGAACCCTGCACTGTATCCCCCTGTCCACTGCCTTCTCTAATAGGAAATGTGATCTTTTAACATGTACAACCGAAGTCCTTTTTGGCCAACGATGCATGACATTCTCACAGGTGCTTCCTCTCGAGTCTTGGCTGAGCAGCCCTGAGGGACTACAGATTCTTGTAAAGAGTCCAAAATAAAACCAAAACCAAACCAAACTTGTTCTCTCTTTTGAAATGGTTGAATGTTGCCCAGCCAGGTCCTCCATCTGGTGTAAATAATGAGAGCCACATCAACGGCCTTTAACGAAACATTTGAGCCCCAGATCCTTGAATATAACCCAATCCTTCCAAAGAGGGATTTCAAACTGGGAATTCTACAGCCCTGCCTGGAAAATAAGGCCAAGCAAAGTTCCTTGAGTGGCATTTCTTTTTCCTGGGCCTTAAAGGCGTGTTTACAAAATGCTCCACTGATTAAAAGTGTCTTTGATGCACAAAATTTTCTCCGTTGCTGTCGCTTTGGAAGAACTCTGTGTGTTGTGGCAAAGAGCAACACACAGTAAAGAGGTGGGGTGGGGTGAATCTAGAGAGCGCTTGTGGGTAGAGGATGTGACAACGTCATGTCATTCAGCGGGAACCTGGACTTTAAAAAAAGCCGACGGGAGCATCTGGAGGGTCTCTCATCACATACAGGAGCAAAGAGCAACCCAAAACCAGAGAGAGGGGGGAAAGCGGCTCCCTCCGGCCACAGAATATGCACTGGCAAAAATGTGAGTTCTGAACTCTTTTTTAAAAAAATGTAGCTAATGTAGATATATACAAGGCTCTTGAGTAGAGTTATGGCAGTAATAACCACGGATGTTTAGAATTTGCATTGCTCTTTAATTTTCCCAAAGTGCTTGGACCCACTTGTGGCAGGTTATTATTATTCAAATTTTACAAGGCAGGAACTGAGGCAGAAAGATAGTTGCCTTCTAAATGCCACACAATGGGCTGCCAAAGACGAAGCCCAGACTCGGGTTTTCCACATTTGAGTTTAACTGGCCACCACGTGAAAGGGAGACGTGGAGCCTGACGCCTGCCAAAGACGATTACTTGCGATCCAGTCTCGTTGCCTCTCAGTCCCTGGTATGCGTGGTTGTTGCATGATAAGGCATGGGTACTTTGCACATGCTCAGAGGAACTTTCTTCTCTTTAGTGTTGTTCTTCTAGAGGCATTTTCACCACTAGATCCTGGCTAGAAGGCAACGGACAGTCTTAGTCATCTGCATTCTAACCAACTCTTTCTCCCACACTTTGCAAACTTTCCAAGTTTGTTTAAACTGGGCTCCTCAAAATCTCACCACCTTATTTATTTATTTATTTATTTATTTATTTATTTATTTATTTATTTATTTATTTATTTATTTATTTATATTCTGCCTTTCTCACTGAGACTCCAGGCGGATTACATAGTGTGGGATTAGTACCATCAGCGGCAAGGACAAGGGCAGGCATTTCCATACAGTGTCAAGAACATTTCCATAAACAATGTCAGGGTAAATGAATACCAATGGCAATGCCTTTATAAAGAGCACATTTGCCTTTTTGTGAACTGTTAGGGCAACTGCTGATCTCGCTTGTATTTTTCTGCACACCTATCCAATGTGCAGTTGCGCTTCTTCTCCAAACCAAAGATGTATAACTCCCAGGAAATTCATTAAACTTGTGTCTACCCACAACCTACGGGTCACTCCTCTTCAGCTCTTCTCCTGAAAAAGAATTAAAGATACATCATCCTTTCTACATCCATACTTATGGAACTGTTAGTAACGCAGGAGTCCCCGGTGTTCGGGTCATCTTTGCTGAATATAAGAACAAATGCTAATTATATTGAATGAAGAGACTTCCTTTTCCAACACGAGAGACTCTCCTAGAAGGACACGGTCTATGTTTAAAATTTCTATATTTTTCTCTGAGCTTGATGGTAGAATGAACTTTTGGATATGAACTGATATTTTTGTATTAGGATTAATGTTATATATTTATTGCACTGAGCACTTTGATATATGAGAAGATTGATGCTAATTAAGGTTCATTGAATGTTTAATCAGTCCCGAGGGTCGTTGTTTGGTACCCACAACCTGGCAAGGTTACGGTCAGGATAGAGAGAGTTCCTAAGAATTAGCCTCTGACTGCCATGTGAAGCCATAGCAGGCAACCAGGGTGTTGTGGGGTTGCAACATATATCTAGAACTTGGGGAGATCAGGCCTCAAATCCTTACTCAGCTATGAAGCTCACTGAGTGATTTGGAACCAACCACCCTCTCAGAACCTAACCTACCTTGCAGTGCTGTTGTGAGGATAAAAAGATTAAAGGGGGGAATCAGATATGCTACCCTGAGCTCCTTGGTAGAAACATGGGTTTGAAAATAGCTATATCGAGGATGGCAATGAAACGAGAGCACCATTCTACAGAGAAGTAAAGGGTCCAGTAGCACCTTAAAGACTAACCAACTTTATTGTCACATAAGCTTTCGAGAACCCGACGAAGCTTTCTGACGAAGAGAGTTGTGGTTCTCAAAAGCTTATGCAACAACGAAGTTGGTTAGTTTTTAAGGTGCTACTGGGCTCTTTACTATTTTGTAGTTACAGACTAACATGGCTAACTCCTCTGATTCTACAGAGAGATGCAGAGCTAAAGAAATGTAACTGGTAATTGCATCGGGCTAGTAAATTTCCAGCAGAGAAGATTTCCAATGCCTCTGTCAGCATTAGTCACTATGAATCAAATGTCAATCAGTGATTCATAAATGAAATATTACAAAGATGGCCACAGCAAAGCAAACAATTTCCACTTGGAAGGAAATGCATCCTTTTTTTCCATTTGCCTTTTATAAATGTGAAGTAACCGACCAAACACTGAAAGCATCTCTTTGGCAGGGCTATCACAACTGCTATGGGGATGTGAGGTCTGATTTCCCAGGGAAATAATCCTCCATGGAACAGAGGCATTTGAGGCACCCACTTTCCTGCCACAGCCCCCACGGCTGCCATTTCTCCCACCTCCCACCACCATTTAAAAAAAAAATTAATTAAAAAAAAACCTCACCATTTTATACAACAGAACATAATTAAACATTCAACATTTCAACTAAGACATTATTTACTAATTGTTAAAAATACTCCTGCATCTGGGGAGAGATGTATTACAGATGTTAATAGAATACAAAGCCCATGTACTTTTCTGGTTTGGAGATCTCTGATGGTGTGTAATTTGAGATGTAGTCAAAGCAAGGAAACCATTTTTCTGAGAAGTTTCACATCACAATTTTAAAATAAATTTTTTAAAAATGGTATTGCTCCCCAGATATGTAATTCAGCTACAAAACTTGCAATTTCACAGTAATTGGGATGAAGACTGCAATATGAACTGTTTGCTAAATTCTCCTCCCCATAACATAAAACTGTTCTTTGGGGGCAAAGTGTGGATGACTGGGGAAGGCAACGGCAAACCACCCTGTAACAAAAAGTCTGCCAAGAAAATGTCGTGAGGCGACGTCCTCCATGGGTCAGTAATGACTCGGTGCTTGCGCGGGGGACTACCTTTACTTTTTAAAAGCCCTAGTAGGGAAAGAGTGGAGGAGAGTGCCCTCAAGTCACAGCTGACTTATGGCAACCCCTGGTGGGGTTTTCAAGGCAAGAGACTAACAGAGGTGGTTTGTCATTGCCTGCCTCTGCAACCCTGGTCTTCATTGGAGGTCTCCCATCCAAGGCTAACCCGGCTTACCTTCTGAGATCTGATGAGATCAGGCTCACCTGGGCTACACAGGTCAGGGCAGTAGGGAAAGAAGACAGGCGTAATATGAGATGTCCTGCCTTGTTTTCCTTACATAAATCAGCTGGATGGAGATTTCAATCAAGGAAAGAGCATGTGCAGAAGAATGAATCCCCCTTTCCCCCATCCCATGGTCCCAATCCGTAATGAGGATCTCCTCTTCAACCTCCCACCCCACCGCAGCTGATTTTTGGTGCTGAATTATATGTCAAAAGATCCAGTTGTGGATTGCCTGCACTGAAGGCTTGCAGTCACAGAGATTTCACCCTCTCTGTTTAGCAGTTAACCATCAGGTTATATGATCATAGCAGCAGGAGATACATTTATTTATTTACCGTATTTTTATCCCTCTGGTCGGTGAAAAATTGGCTCCCAAAGCAACTTTTTGGGATATTTTAAAAAAAAAATCAGTACAAATGATGTTAAAATGGAATGCAAATATTTCTTGGGTGGAGCAGATCCGGGCACAGTAGAGAGATTCTGGATTGCTTCCTTCCCTCTCTCTAATGGCTTCTTGAATGGCAATTGGAAGCTCAGAGGAGCAGCATCTAAGGATGGTGGAGAGGCGCCCAGTTACTTCTGGTCTCTTTTGGACCAGAAAGGCCACCTTAAAACAGAATAGCACTGCTATTGCCTTGACCGTAGGCAGGGCTTTTTTTCAGCGGGAACGCAGTGGAACGGAGTTCCGGAACGTCTTGAAAATGGTCACATGGCTGGTGGCCCCGCCCCCTGATCTCCAGACAGAGGGGAGTTTAGATTGCCCCCCCCCCGCGCTGCCGAGTGGTGCGGAGGGCAATCTAAACGCCTGTCTGTCTGGAGATCAGGGGGCGGGGCCACCGGCCATGTGACCATTTTCTGCGAGGGCAACCCACTGAGTTCCACCACCTCTTTTCCCAGAAAAAAAGCCCTGACTGGAAGAAGGATTACTGTGGAGTAGGTCATTTTTTTCAGGCAGAAGATGTAGATGCCAATTTTTGGCAATCATGAGAGGGCTAGATACCGTCAGGCAGATCACATAATGGTGACTTACACCGCCAATGCCAAATCACAGTGGCTGTGATCCAGTCGAAGGAGAGCACTTTCCCAGACCCAATTTCTCCTGTGGAAGAGCTTTAAGCACGTGCTTAAACTCCCATTGAAAACCAACCAGGTTTGAATAGGCTTGAATAGGCTTAACTTTGACTGAATCATGTCCACTGTTATCAGGTTTTACCATGTTACCCATGTGCACTGTGCATTCTGGCTATGATACAATGCACATTCATATCATAAATCTTTGAAATGCTTCCCCTTGTGATGCATGAGTTGAAATGCACACAAGTGCAGTATGCAATGGCAATGCTCAAATGCTCCTTTAAGAAGGCTTAAGGAGCCTTTTCATACCCAGGGCTATGGAAATGAGCTGGAGTATTTTTGTGGATGCCCTGACCTGCATAGCCCAAGTAAGCCTGATTTTGTCAGATCTCAGAAACTAAGCAGGGGCGGCCTAAGTTAGTAATTGGATGGAAGACCTCCAAAGAGGGCCAGAGTTTTTACGCAGAGGCAGGCAATGGGAAACCACCTGTTAGTTTCTTGTCTTGAAAAGCACAGTAGAGGGTGCCGTAAGTCAGCTACGAATTAACGGCGCTTTCCACCACCATTTTGGTGGACTAGATCCTCAGCTGGATATTCAGTGCTTATTCTGAAATTATTTTGCCGCCAATGAGGTGCAGGTTTAGCGCTCACTTCTGAAAGCCTTGAGCAGTGATACTGAAAGACGAAACTGTCATGTGTTTCGTCACGCTCTTCTCCATTCAGGCGAATCCACCTTGAGAAGACGCGGTGGGGTCAACATGATGTGTGCTCGCTCAGGTTTCCTCAGCCAGCTGCTTGACTGAGAACTATGCTTTTATTAAAATGTAAATTGTATCATGGGTTGTGGATAGCAAAGAGAACTCAACAGGCAGGGGGAAATGGAACGTTTCTGAGCTTGGATGGACTCTGCGCAACTCTAGGATCGCAGAGGGATCAAAACGTCTGAGAGGTAGAGTTCAGCATCCTTGGATCTTCACTTTTTGGAATTATTTTAAACCAAAAAAGCACGGCAAGCCAGGATACAAATCCGTTGCACAAACCAGAATTCTCCTGGTCCTATGTGTCAGGTGACTCTGGAGAGCCAATCACTCTAGTAAGAGATAGGGCAATGGCTTGTTGCCCGGAGCCATCTTCTAGACCAGCTGCCCACCTTCGTGCCTTTCAAAGCGGCTTCCAGTTTGATTCCCACCTTATTGTGTCTCGTCCACCAAGAACAGGAGCTTGGCATTGTCTTGGCCTGCAGTGTTTTTTAAAAGGACTTTTTGAACAGCAAAGCGGTATATAATGGTAATTTGAATAAGTAGCATGCACTGTGACAATGCACCTGTTTGTGTCTCTTGTGTGTGTGCACATGTTTTGTTGCTTAGACCTTGGGACAGGGACCATGGATCCATGATAAAGCATCTACTTGGCATGCAAAATGTCCCAGGTCCATCTCATCTTTCTTTACTACAGTCAGCGACCAGAGAGGAATGAGATAAAAGCAACCAGAATATAGCACATATAAAATACAGCAAGAGTGTAACAAGTCTATATGTGGATACATAATTTCATAACAAACACTAACTTGCAAAATTAAAAGAAGTCCATCAGGACCGATCAAAAACTAAAACATATTAGTGCAATGCTACTAAAAGGCCAGAATATGCCAACTAACATCTAACAATTGAAACCAGGACTTACTACAAGTGGAGATAAGGGTTTGCACAACTCCAGACAAAGTCTGGCTAAGATGACGTGTTAGATGTTACAACCAATTCTTCATCAACATTGCCAGGCAAGATGTGAGAAGTCCCAGGTTCAATCTCCAGCTCAAAGAACCGGCAGTAGGTGATGTGAAAGAGCTCTGATCAGTCCCTGGGTAGCCATGGCGGCTTTGATGGACTGATGGTCTGGTTCAGTATAAAGCAGCTTCCTGGGTGTTCGTGTATGAGTTCATGGCTGCTTCCACACACGTTGGATAATCCACTTTCAATACTCTTTAGTGAACATTTGGAACTGCTTTTCCATGTGTGGAACAAAAAATCCGGTTCTAAAGGATTGCTGAAGTGCATTGAAAGTGCATTATTCAACGTATGCGGAAATGGCCCATGTGTTCACATTCTTTTTTTTTTTATTAAAGTCATTTTTATTGAATGGGTTAACATACATTCCTTTAAAATATACAATTTCATTTACCCTTCAAGTTGATATATATGCCCCCCATCCCTTCCCCCTCCCCCTTTTCCCTTTTTGACTTCCAACAGCACTAGAACCCCTTTATTTCTTATCATTACCTCTATTCACACTATAGTCCCTATTATCAAAGGTAAAGTTCATATACATTCTCCACACCTCTTAGTAGTTCTCTAAAGTCCACGATTGTCCTCTCACATCCCACTTATTTTACAGATAGTCCTTAAATTTCCTCCAATCAGTTAGAAATTCGTTTGGATTTTGCTCCCTCAACTTTCTTGTCATTTTGTCCATCTCCTCCACGTACAACAATTTTTGAATCCATTCTTCCACTTCTGGTATGTCTTCTTGTTTCCAGTATTATGCATACAATATTCTTGCTGCTACAGTCATATAAAATAACAGTGTCCTGTCTCCACCCATGTGTTCACATTCCATGTCATTTACAAACCTGCAAAGAGCAGGAGAAATCCTTGTAACTAGGCATTTGACATGACTGCAGGAGAGGATTATATTCAGGGTTCACATGAAAGGCACTATGAACTCTAGCAAGTCTTTTGCTGGAGTGAGGGAATATAAAAATCTGATCATGGGGGGGACATACCAGGCAAAGATGTTTTATGTAGCTCCCCCCACCCATGTCTTTGTAAAGAATGTCACATTCAAAATTTTTGGACGCCACTGCCCTTATCAGAAAATTAAAAGCGTTGCGTGACTTGTCAGGAAAGGGACCCCCACGTTCTGCAAAGAATTCCTTCCTCTTTGAAACACTGGCAAAATCTTTGTGGAGAGTCTTGAGTCTGCAGTGGATTTCTTTGGCTGGGAGAACAGAAATGGGTAGAGACTCTGAGAAAACTCGCCGTATTCTTCATGTGGTTATCAAGCACTTTCTACACCTGTTAATAGAAGACAACTTTTTTGCATGAGCTGAGTTTTTGAACTGCACAAATGACCTTTTAGAGCTCTATATATACACACACACACAATTGCACATTTTGTATCCTCTTGCACATTGCTCAATTCAAGGTATTGGTTATTATATACAAAGCTCTTCACGGCCTTGGCCCAGCATACATACGAGATTGCCTCACCTCTTATGTCCCTCCATGGCAGCTTCGCTCATCTGAACAGGGTCTCTTGCAGGTGCCAGCCTGCACATGGGCAAAATCAACAACAGCCCATACATGGGCTTTCTCTGTGGTGGCCCCTATCCTGTGGAACAGCCTGCCTAAGGAGGTCAGGAGAGCCCCCACTCTCCTGGCTTTCCACAAAGATGCAAATCTGAATTATTCAAAAAGGCTTTTTACTCAGGAGGGAAGTTTTATAGGGAGGGGGTCTCAAATGCTTCGCTAATGAGTTAGGGACCACAGACTTCACCACTGTTGCCTTGCATATTATCTGTTGCTCGGATATGTACTGTGCTACCTGTGCTTCATGTTATCTATGTCAGTCTTAGAATTGATTATGTTCTGTTTCAGCAATTCTTCAACTCTGTATTGGATCCTTGCTTATGCTATGTCTTTGTAAAATCCTATGACCTTAACACTGTAAAATCCTATGACCTTAAAATGTCCTTAACACTGTATGGAAATGTCCTTGATACTGATTGTACTAATCTCACACTATGTAATCCGCCTTGAGTCTCAGTGAGAAAGGTGGACTATAAATGACATAAATAAATAAATAAATAAATAAATAAATAAATAAATAAATAAATAAATAAATAACACCCCCTCTCGTGTCCCATGTAGCCTGCAAAAGCTACACACCCCATCCTATCACCACTACCTTTGCTTCTCTCCCAGGAGTTCGGACCTAACCCTAGCGGTACTCAGTTGGCCTCTGACAGCCAGCCTGGATGTATTGGCTGGCTTTCTTCCAAGGCACACAAAGGCCTGTCATTTCTAATGCTCAAGAGGAATCACTTCTGGAGACTTTAATTGGCTGTTCTCAGTGCTTTTTTTCTGGGAAAAGAGGTGGTGGAACTCAGTGGGTTGCCAGCACAGGGGGCAACTCTTGGCGGGAGGTGGTACCCCTAGTACCACATGCGCATGCGCAAACTGCGCGCATGCTCCCACAACCGCACAACGACGTCACTTTGGGTCAGCTGGAACAAGGGGGGATTTTTTTAAAGTGTAAATCGCCCTCGGTGCAAATGGTCACATGGCTGGTGGCCCCGCCCCCTGAGGGGCTGGAGCGGCGTGGAGGGCAATCTAAACTCCCCTCTGTCTAGAGGTCAGGGGGCGGGGCCACCAGCCATGTGACCATTTTCAAGAGGTTCCGGAACTCCGTTCCACCATGTTCCAGCTGAAAAAAAGTCCTGGCTCTTCTTAACATGCTGTATCATACTGAGTCCCGTTAGTGCTATTAATTTTTCTTATGCCTCAGGCTTCTTTGATTAGTTGTGTTTACCCTTCTTCATTATATATTTTTATTTATTTATTCTATTTTTATACCACTTCTCTTCAAATAAGATCTTCAATTAGTGTATCTGTAGCCCATGTGAGACTGGAACCTCTGACTGTTACGTGTGTAGTATCCAAACTGGTAACAGCCTAGTTTTGTCAATCTCCAGGAATTACAGCGTATCTCCAGATGACAAAGATAATTTCCATTGGAGAAAATGGCAGCTTTGGAGGGTGAAGGCGATGGCATTATACCCCACTGAGGTCCCTCCCCCTCAAATTCCGCCCACCCCTCCACCACCCAAATATCCAGGAAATTTCCAACCTGGATCTGGCAACACTTTTCCAGCCCCTTACACAAGAAATCACAGTATCACACCTGAAAGATTTATGAAACGGTTCATACCAGGTCTCTCTCTGCTCTGACTCCTCTTTCTTCTCCCTTGTTCTTGATTTTTCTTATACAAATCGCCACAATGATTTCTTTCCCATGACATCTGAAGAAGTGAGCTTTGACTCATGAAGAGCTTGTGCAAGAATAACTGCCGTGAGTCTTAAAGACACCCCTGGACTTCCATTTCCAGTTGTCCTGCCTGCCCCTGTGGGGTGTGCTCAGAATTCTCCAGAACGTCCCAGCCTGCCCTGCGTTTGCTCAAATGCCTTTGATCACAGAGCAAATGCTCCCACTCATGTGCTCAGCATCTTTGCACTTGGCAACATGTTTATCGAAGCACCTTGCCCCAGTTTAAAGATGACAACAACAACAATTCGGAGTCGTACTTGGAACTGTTTTTGGCTGGCTCTAATTGCCAGCTGTGCTCAAGGAACAAAAATCACGGTAAGATTCCTTGGGAAAGTAAGAATGTGTCCATTTCACAAGAGGGCATGCACGCTCCCTCCCGCAGACAAGCCTTGACATGCGCCCAGTGTGCAGTATTGACGCGGAGAGGGGATCAGAGCGTTCCGGGAGATGCAAATGGCATCAAATTGTGGCCGCAAGCTTTACTGACAAGGCGATGGAGCAATTGACAAGCAAGGAAAGAAGGTTTATCTTTTGCCTGTTGACACAGCATTGAGCTGGCACCAGAGAACAAGGGAGAAGTTATTCTCACAGACGCCACCTGATACACTGCAGTTCACCGGCCAAATCAGGAGCAGGCCCTTCGGTCGGGGGTCAGGGAGAGATCCATCTCCAGGGCTCCCTCCAAGACAACTGACATTTCAGATCCTGAGGCTATGTGAACAAAGAGTCAGGCCAATGGCCCATCTAACCCAAGATTGCCTATTGTGATTGCAGTTCTCCAGGCACTAGGGGAGAGGAACTCCTGCTCTGAGATCTTTTAATCGGAGATGCCAGGGTTTGAAGCGGAGATGCCTGGAAGGCAAAGCAGGCCCTCTCCTATTGAGCCACTGGTGGGCATCGGAAGCTGCTTTACACCAAATCAGATAATTGATCTCACCATCTCAGCATGGTCTCCCCTGACTGGCTGCAGCTCTCCAGGGTCATAGGCAGAGGCAGGTCTCTTGCAACATCTGCTACATAGCACAGTGGAATATAAAAAAGAGTCCAGTAGCACCTTTAAGACTAACCAATTTTAGCATAAGCTTTCGAGAATCACGTTCTCTTCGTCAGATGCATGGAGGGCAGAAGGAAACTGGTCAAATATAGAGGAGGAGAGGGGAAGGGAGGGGGGAGGAGGAGAGGGGGGGATGTAAACAACTCCTTTGATAGCACAGTGGTGAAGTGGTTCGGCTGCGAATCAGCACTCTACTGGTTCGAATCCCACTACTGCCATGAACTCAGTAGGTGGCCTTGGGTAAGCCACTCCACTCAGCCCCAGCTCCCCAGCTGCATTGTAGGGATAATAATAACATTAACTTATTCACCACTCTGGGCGAGGCACTAATCTGTCTAGAAGAGCGGTATATAAGCACAGTTACTACGATGACGACGACGACTACTATGATGTAAGATTCTTTCATAGGAGATGCCAAAGAATGAGCCTGGAACATCTGCCCACAAAGCATGCGCTCTGCCACTGAGCCATGGACCCTCCTGTGGGCTGTGTCTTCTATCTGACTCAGCAAATTATGTAGAATTGTTTATTCCCCTCTATATCTTATCAAGGAGAAGGCTCATGTTCAGAGACAGTATGGGAACAGATCCAGAGGAGTTAGCCGTGTTAGTCTGTAGTAGCAAAATCGTGAAGAGTCCAGTAGCACCTTTAAGACTAACCAACTTTATTGTAGTGTAAACTTTCGAGAACCACAGCTCTCTTCGTCAGATGCATCGTCAGAAGAGAACAGTGGTTCTCGAAATCTTATGCTACAATAAAGTTTGTTAGTCTCAAAGGTCTACTGGACTCTTTACTATATGGGAACAGAGTTCTTCAGTGCTCTACTTTCCAGAAGAACCAGAGGAAGCTGTGAAGAGGGCCCCACTTTGGTAATGTTCTCATCATGAGCCCAGTAAAGATGTGAACTCCTCTTCAAAGTTGTGTCCATACTCATCTCCCTCCCAACTTTTAATGACTCTTGAAGGTCTCTTCCTCATGTTATCTCACAGGTCTGGTTGCTAAAAAAGCAAGTGACCACAGCGGCGTCTTTCTTCTGAGGTTGGTGCCTCAAGATTCAGACCAACTTTAACCACACTAGTAAAATCTCTTATTCTGGTGTTCGCTAGCAAATTGTCCTGATCCTTAGAACCATAGAATTGTAGGGTTGGATGGGATCTCCAGGGTCATCTAGTCTAGCCCCCTGCACAATGCAGGAAATTCACAACTACCTCCCCTTTCCCGCCCCACACACACACCCAGTGACCCCTGCTCTATACCCCAAAGATAGCAAAACGCAGTCAGGATCCCTAGCCAAACATAAGCCTCATTGAGTTCAAATTTGATGCCCAGTTTGGAATGTTTCCCAACTAAGGGTCACTGAGTCAGGTAACCAATGGTCAGAGCTAAAGTGAGGTTGGGATTTGAAACTCAGCAAAAGAAGTGTATGTGTGGGTGGGGAGGGCTTCTGCCCTCTTGACTGGGCTCAAACAGAACGCTGAACTTGTAGCAAGTATTCCTGGTCTGGTCAACCCAGAAGTTTCAAATGGCTTCAGGAGCCAATGACAAATGACCTTATTTTCTTCTGTAGTTGTAGAAAGCTTTGGGGGTTTGGTTAGAACAAGTCATCTGTAGTCTTTTAGGTTATGCATTAAGGTTGCCATCTCCAGGTTTGGAAATTCCTGGATATTTGAGGGAAGTGGAGACTGGAGAGGATGGGTATGGGGTGGGGGGTATAATGCCATAGAGTCCACCCTTCAAAGCAGTTGTTTTCTCCAAGGAAACTAATCTCTGAGGCCTGGAGATCAATTGTCATTCCGGAAGATCTCCAGACACCATCTGGAGGATAAGGTGAAAACCAAGAAAGGCAAAATGTCCAATGTACGGAAAATAATGTATTCAGTAAAATCACAATCAATGACTCACAACTTGAGGGCGTGATTCATTGATTGTGATTTTACTGACTACATTATTTTCTGTACATTGGACATTTTGCCTTTCTTGGTTTTCACCTTATGTTCCATTAGAGAGGTTGCCCTGTATATTTGCACCATCTGGAGGATGGCAACCCTAGAAGGTCCCATTCACAGACTATGAGATTCCCAGTTGAACCCCAGATCTTCCAGGAAGGCAACAGTTAGTGATAATTCTATTTTGAGGCTATATATCTAAAAAGAAGTGAAATGGGCAACTTGTACGGCCAAAATCTTGTTCCCCAAGGCAAGGTTGAGGCCCTGTATAGACCACAAATGTCCAGTCATTTTGTACTACTTTTGCTAAGATGCCAGCAAATACGGGCAATTGCAGTTTGCCAAGGTGCTGAGAATTCTGTTAATCCCCTTTCTATGGAACTACAATCTCCAGGGTTCCGTGGAAGACGGAATGACTAGTTCTTTTAAAAGAAATGTCATAAACATTACAAATCAAAGGCAGATTAAAGAGGGACATAAAATATTAAACAGACCCCCTTATACCGATTCCTACAGGAATAGGCAGTACCTCCTGTCTTCAGGGAAGATGGAATGACTGTCAAATGGTCCCACACTTTAAAAAAGAAATTGCCACAAATTTAGGCCGTTTTCACACTGCTTACCTTCTCTTGGAACGACCCGGAACATCACACAAAAAACATGGAAGATCGAGTTTTCTCATGCGAGATTTGGGCGACATCGCACAAATCTCGCACGAGAAAACGTGATCATCCGTGGTTTTTGCGCAATGTTCCGGGTCATTCCGAGAGAAGGTAAGCAGTGTGAAAACGGCCTTGGTCCGAAAAAAGAATGCAGAACATGCTGGCATGCGATGGGGACATGAGTCTCTTGATATTCAATTTAATGGAGGAGGAGAGTGCCCTCAAGTTATAGCTGACTTATGGCGACCCCCTTGTGGATTTTCATGGCAGGAAACTAACCGAGGTGGTTTGCCACTGCCTGCCTCTGCAACCCTGGTCTTAAAAGGCCATTCCAAAACTAAATGGCTAGTTAGACCCACCAGAATTGTGTGCTGTGGCTGTGTCCTCAGTACTGCTTAGGAGAGCTTTAGTGGTTGAGTGCGTGCACACAGCTGTTGCGTTCAGGGGATCATCTCTGTATAAACAAAGTCAAGTGTGGTTTCTTTTCTTTAAACAGACATGAAGGTGTGAGAAAGTATTTTTGTGCACTGCTGGTTTCTTTTCCCAAAGCTACGGGCCAAGATTCCCAATCGGTTTGTTAAAATGCTTCTATGCCCCCTGCTTTTGCTGTCCTTGAATGTTTGCTTGTCAATTCTTCGACAAGCAGGAAAAGATTTCCATTGTATCTTCGCAATGTTTATTTGTGTTTTTTTTAAATGGTGTGTGTGAATTTGAGTGTGATTATATCAGAGAAGCAAGAAGAGAGAAGAAAAGAAATGTTTGCTTGGCTTTGCCCTGCACAACTGATAGATTTGTCACCTGCCAAGACCCGATGAGAAAAGTCGAGGTGAAAAAACAGCCGCCCAGGCATGTCAGCTCTCCCCAAATGGCAACGTGCTGTCAGTGGGCAGTTGTGGTGACTCAACTGGAAAAAAAGAGTTCACTTTCAACTAACTGGGAAAGAAGCAGTTTAAAGAGTTTAGCTTAGTGCTGGCAACTCAAGTCCATCATCAGCCCAACTCCTCTCCTGGAATGGAACAGGGTAGGACACAGTCTCTCTCTAAACGAGATGCCTCGCTGCGTGTTCATCAAGTGTAGGGAGATGCAATGTTAGCCAGGAAACATAGTTTAAAAAGATAGAGCTGGCAGAGATCGCTCCTCAGAGGGTTTGTTAATTTCATCTTTGCCTTCCTAAAGGCTTTGTCAATTTCACCTCTCCAATCTAAAACTGTGTGGGATCACAACCAGAGGGCAGAGAGGAATGGCAATGGGCTGGAGCTGCCTTCCAGAGCCAGGCTTGGACCTGGAGACGATATAATGAGCTGAAGTTTCCCTTTCACAGCCCCTTCACACAGAGTCTCTCTACACAAGACGTCTGATAGGTGAAGGTGCAATGTTAGCCAGGAAGGGTAGTTTAAAATGATAGAGCCGGCGGCAGGGCAAATGTTTGCTATACACTGGAAACTGCCACCTCTGGATTGGAAAATTCCTGGAGATTTCAGAGTAGAGCCTCGGGAGGGCAAGGTTTGGCAAAGGAAGGGACCTTAGCGGGATGTAATGCCAAGCAGTCCACCCTCCATAGCAGCCCTTTTCTCCAGCTGAACTGAACTCTGTAGTCTGGATATCGGGTGCAATTCCAAGAGGTCGCTAGGCCCTGCCAGGACCTTAGCAACTGTAAAGACTCATCATGGCCGGAGACCTGCATGGATTCATTCATCAGCCGGAGGAACTTGTGGCTTGGTCTGAGATCTGTTCTGTACAGGGGCCGGAAGGTGGTGGTAGAATGAAGTATTCAACTTCCAAAATTGTGCAAGGAGCATTTAAACTGGGATCTCCCTGTCTGAAGTGGAAAGTCTGCTCCTCCAGCTCGGGGTTCTATCATCCCATTGTGGAGCTGCGCGTGTGGACCAGGCATGACTTAGAGTTCCCCTCGGTTTATCCCTGTGATCAGATTTCAGAGGCAGAACGAGTGACGCAATCCCCAGAAATCAGCCGAGAATGTTTATAGAGACTGTTGATATTTTGGAAATGGGGATTCTTGCGGAGACATGCTAAAACGTTCCCTTTCCCAGATAGATAATTATGTTTACCTCTTGGCAGCAATAAGCTAGCGGATGCCCTGGGAGGAGGGACAGGGTTCAATTTGGGTTTAAAAAGTCTATTTAAAAATAAGATTTAAAAAATCTCTCTGTCAGTCCTGAAAAATCTAGCCTAGCGCAATAAACACCACTAAGAGAAAGACCGCAGGCTGGTAGGATGCTGGTGGAAAGCTTCCCAAGGCAGGGTCCCTTTGGCGTTCTTATCCCACCCACAGACACTGCGGTGCTTGGTGCAGCGAACAGAACTGAGATAAGAATTCTGCCTTTGAGGAAGCCAAGACAGCAAGAAGCCTCCTCTTTGCTCCTTCAGGAGCCAATGTTTGCCAGACCGATGGCAGAGCTATCCATCTGCTTAGCCTTGCCAAGCTACCCATGCCCAGGCTGTGGGGCATATTCTGAAGGTGCTCCTAGACACACGGCTGTTCTTTCGAAAGACCAACAAGCAATGTTTTCCTTGCCCCCATTAACGACCCTGGTCAAGGTTCAGCTGTTCAGATAGCTTTCCGGTGTCAGGATCTTAGGCCTCAACAATTATTATACTTAAGCAAAATACCCATCGTGCTGGTAGGGATACGCACACAAGGATACTGTCAGGTTGGGGACTGTGTGCATGTTTCCTGCCCTCGTTGCTGGAAGTCAGAGCTGTTCTTATGTGCCAGCCCGAGTTCTGTTTCATGGCCATGCTGGAGGATTTTGGGATAGATAAGGAAACAATCTTCCTGTGCCAGGGACAGGGCCGGCACGTCCATTGAGGTGGTGGGGGCAGCTGCTGCAAGTGCTGAACTTAGAAAGAGGCACTGTCCCCGCTTGCCTCTCCACCCCTTCGCCACTGCTGCTTGCCTCGGCTCGGGTCCCAGCAAGCTGGGCACCCTGGCAGCACGGCAGCGAGCAGGGAGGCGAGTGGGGAAGCAGGCTGCCCCACTCGCCTCTCCACCCCTTCTCCGCTGCTGCCCACCTTGGCTCAGCTCCCGGTAAGCTGGGTGCCCCGGCGGTGCAGCAGCGAGCAGGGAGGCGAGTGGGGAAGTGGGCTGCCCCACTTGCCTCTCCGCCCCTTTGCCACTGCTGCCCACCTTGGCTCGGCTCCCAGTGAGCCAGGCGCCCCGGCAGCATGGCAGCGAGCAGGTATCATGCCTCAGGTGCCAGAAACGCTGGCGCCAGCCCTGGCCAGGGAGCTTACAGGTTCAAGGTTTGTCTCTTTCTCCTCAATGGTCTCTCCTTCTTTGGAGGTTTTTAAGCAAAGGCTAGATGGCCATCTGACAGCAAGGCTGATTCTGTGAACCTGGGCAGATTATGAGAGGGAGGGCAGGAAGGAGTGCTTAGCTCCTGTGGCCCCTTCTTACACACCCGGGGAAATGCCAAGCGCCACCTTAGAGTCAGGGAGCAATTTTCCTCAGGCCAGTTTGGCTAGAGACCCTGACGGTGTTTTGTCATCTTCTGGGCATGGAGCAGAGGTCACCGGGGGGGGGGCAGTTGTGAATTTCCTGCATTGTGCAGAGGGTTGGACTAGATGACCCTTCAGATCTCTTCCAACTCTATGATTCTAATAGAGATCCAAAGTGTCTTAAACCATTCTCCTCTCCTCCATTATATCCTCACAACAACCCTGTGAGGTAGGTTAGGCTGAGAGGGTGTGTGTTATGTATTGAGCTAGCTTCAAGGTAGAATTCGAACCTCACAATGTAGGACTCCCAGTCCTTGGAGGCTGAGTCAAAAGGCCCAAAGTGGCCCGCGGTAGCCATTGTCCCCTTGCGCTGGCGGAGGGGCGAGCGAGTGCGGCTGGACAAGGCGACAATTCCTTGCTGGGCGTGATTCAGCTCTGTGGCGCGGGGCTGCTTACCCGCATGTCGTGATTTCTCTCAGCGCGGGGCTGCCTACCCGCATGTAGTGATTTCGCTCTGGGCACTCCTCTTGCGGGGCTGCATACCCGTGCTGTATCCCACCTTCGTCGCCAGTATTAAGTACTGGGGTAGGCCCCACAAGTGACTCAGCCAGGCAGTGACTTCAGCTCATAGTATAGTTTATTGTACAAGAGAAGAACAACTGGCCCCGAAAGGGCCACAATATATACACTCCCAACTCCACCCCATATCCATAACAACCCAATAAGAACGTGGGCTTTAGGATCCTTCATTTGCATGCACACAACAAAAGACATCCTGTTTACTTGATTGCAATTGGCTCCTGTCCAAGGAATAACGATTGGTTGCTGACATCCCAATTCCTGATAGGATTGGTTACCTTAGGAGCCTAGTTCTCCTTGAAGCTAGCTCAATACATAACACCTGATCGCGGGATCCGCCCCCTCCGAGCTCTCCGACAGGCTCCGGGAAGTGCTGCGCCGCCTCCAAGACGCGGGACTCAAGGTAAAGAAGGAGAAGTGCCAGTTCGGCGTGCCCAGAGTGGAGTTCCTAGGATTCCTCATTGATGCAGACGGAATCCACCCAACGGATAGCAAGGTGCAAGCCATCTCCCAAGCTCCGCCACCTCGCTCCAAGAAGGAACTCCAAGCCTTCTTGGGGCTACTGAACTTTTACCACGCCTTCCTACCACACAAGGCGTCGCTGGCGGAACCCTTGCACCGCCTCCTGGAAAAAAACGCCAAGTGGACGTGGGACCGCAGGCACGCCCGTGCGTTTACAGCGGTCAAGGAGCTCCTGTCATCCGAGGCAGTGCTGACGCATTTCGACGAAAGCAAGCCGCTCATCCTTGCCAGCGATGCTTCTCCGTATGGGATCGGCGCTGTGCTGAGCCACCGGATGCCAGACGGCCGGGAGGCGCCGATCGCCTACTTCTCAAGATCCCTGTCACGAGCTGAGCAGAACTACGCACAGATCGACAAGGAGGCCCTGGCACTGGTAGCAGGAGTCAAGAAGTTCCACGACTACGTCTACGGGCGGCGGTTTGAGATAACCACGGACCACAAGCCGCTACTCGGCCTATTAGCGGCGGACCGGCAAACGCCGCAAGTAATGTCGCCCCGGATGCTGCGCTGGTCGGTGTTCCTGTCTGCCTACGACTACCAGCTGTCCTACAGGCCGGGGAAGGCCATTGGGCATGCCGATGCCCTCAGCCGCCTGCCATTGCCAGAGCCTGCCGATGACCCCTCACCGGCCCACGGGGTCATGCAGATCGAGGACTTGCCACAGCCCCCCCTTGTGGCTTCGGACATAGCGGCACACTCTGCCAAGGACCCCACTCTCTCCTGGGTCCTCAACTGGGTGTGGAGGGGGTGGCCAGCGGGGGGAGCTGAACCTGAGCTCCAACCATTTCACTCCCGCCAACTTGAGCTATCAGTGCACAAAGGGTGTCTACTCTGGGGGAGCAGGGTCGTCATTCCCCCCAAGCTGCGACAGCGGGTGCTAGAGGCGCTGCACGTGGGGCACCCAGGGATAGTAAAGATGAAGGCGCTGGCCCGCAGCTATGTGTGGTGGCCGGGAATAGACAGGGAGGTGGAAGGATGGGTCCGTGCTTGCCAGCCTTGCCAAGAAGCCCGGCCCGAAATGCCGCAAGCTCCGGTGCGAGCCTGGGAGACAACGCGAACGCCATGGTCGCGGCTCCACATAGACTTTGCGGGCCCCTTCCAAGGACACACTTTCCTAGTTGTTGTGGACTCATACTCCAAGTGGCTGGAGGTAGTCCCGGTATCAGCCATGACGTCGGGAGTTGTCATCCGCGCCCTTCGGCGCCTAATTGCAACACACGGGCTGCCGGACACCATCGTGTCGGACAACGCCGCCCAGTTCACGTCGCGGGAATTTCAAACGTTCCTGGAGAACAATGCCATCCGGCACGTCACATCGGCGCCGTTTCATCCCTCCACGAACGGGCAAGCGGAGCGCATGGTGAGGTCAACGAAGGAGTCACTGCACAAGCTTGGCCGGGGGGACTTTAGCCAGCGCCTGGCGGACCTCTTGCTGCGTCAACACATCACCCCCCATGCCACGACGGGCCGGAGCCCAGCAGAGCTGCTAATGGGGCGGAGGTTGACCACACTACTGGATCGGCTGCACCCAGACTTCGCACCCGACGCCAAAGGAGAGACGGAGGCGCCGGACCCACCCCGAGCGTTCCAGCCAGGCGACCGAGTGTATGCCCGGAACTACGGGGCCGGGCCAGTCTGGATACCGGCAACCATCTCCAGGACTACCGGACCCGTCTCCTACGAAGTAGCCGACTCCGAGGGCAAGATCTACCGCTGGCACATCGACCAGCTGCGGAAACGATGGCCACCGCGAGAGCCGGAACGGGACGGTAACTTGCCCCCTTGTGTCACAGAGACTAGAGAGGTAGCTGGTGCGGCAACCGGGAGCCACCCGGGCAGGCCGCGGGGAAGCCACGACCCGCTACCCATGACACACGGCGCTGCAGGCGCCGCCGAGACAACCCCCTCCATTCCTGCTGGGGAACCGGCAACCGATAGCGAGGGACCGACCGCGGGGAGCCAGAACACAGAGGGGTTGCGCAGGTCCCAACGGGTGCGCCAACCACCGGCCTTTCTGGGGGACTATGTTTGGAGCGGGGCGCCCCAA
The DNA here is from genome assembly GCF_028583425.1 of Eublepharis macularius. Classification (NCBI taxonomy): domain Eukaryota; kingdom Metazoa; phylum Chordata; class Lepidosauria; order Squamata; family Eublepharidae; genus Eublepharis; species Eublepharis macularius. The sequence goes on from NC_072803.1 coordinate 5,500,356, forward strand.
GCTTAGGGGGGAGGGGTGTTATGTATTGAGCTAGCTTCAAGGAGAACTAGGCTCCTAAGGTAACCAATCCTATCAGGAATTGGGATGTCAGCAACCAATCGTTATTCCTTGGACAGGAGCCAATTGCAATCAAGTAAACAGGATGTCTTTTGTTGTGTGCATGCAAATGAAGGATCCTAAAGCCCACGTTCTTTTTGGGTTGTTATGGATATGGGGTGGAGTTGGGAGTGTATATATTGTGGCCCTTTCGGGGCCAGTTGTTCTTCTCTTGTACAATAAACTATACTATGAGCTGAAGTCACTGCCTGGCTGAGTCACTTGCGGGGCCTACCCCAGTACTTAATAGTGTGGCTGGCCCAAGGTCACCCAGAAAGCTTCTGTGGCAGAGTGGGGATTCGAACCTGGGTCTCCCGGATCCTACTCCTGCCCTCCAACCCTACATCACACTGGCTGTCAAGGTTGACAGAGAAAGAGAGAGCGTGCAGAGGAAGAAGAGCAGAAAGAACGGCAATCAATAGAAAGGGCAGGAGAAGGACTTTACGCTTAATTCGAATTAGGAAAGAGGTTTGTGGATGCCTTTGAATTGGATAAAACTTATGTGGCATAGCAGTTAACGTGTCACATTTGGATATGGAAGACCGGGATTAAAATTCCTACTACAAAGTTCTCACTGGGCGACTTTCTGTCAGTGTCATTCGCTCGGCCTAACTTGCCTTATGGGGATAGTTTTAGGCAGGGCTTTTTTTCAGCGGGAACTCGGGGGAACGGAGTTCCGGAACGTCTTGAAAATGGTCACATGGCCGGTGGCCCCGCCCCCTGATCTCCAGACTGTCTGGAGATCAGGGGGCGGGGCCACCGGCCATGTGACCATTTTCTCTGAGGGCAACCCACTGAGTTCCACCCCATCTTTTCCCAGAAAAAAAGCCCTGGTTTTAGGTATGTACCTGTGTTGGTCTGCAGTCGAAGAGCAAGATCCAGGTCCAACAGCACCTTCTAGATTTCCCGGGTATGAGCTTTCAAGAGTCAAATCTCCCTTTGTTGGAGAAAATGGGGCGGGGGCTCAAGGTTTACCCAATGACAAGCTGCAAGAGCAGATATCACGTGTACATGGAGCTGTCGGATCATAAACTGCTTCTGGAAACAAATCCGAACTGCAACTGAAGAAATGCCAGGATATGAAATACGAAGAAACCCAAAAGTGGTATTGTCAGGTTATTTTAAAAGCTGTGCTGGAATGGACGATACGCAGAATTGGTCACGGCCTTGCCCTTAGCAATTGCCTTGACGGATGCGCATCACTGCATAATGCAAGCTTATTACCTCACCTTCAGTGACGCCGCGGCAGAAACGCATCGGGGATATAGCATTCTTAATAAAATCGACTTTGTCCCAGAGGGAAACCAAGAGCAATCAAAACAGGAGATTTGTAAAGAACTGGATGCTGTTCATTGAACATTGCAATATAACTTTTGGGGGGGGGGCATTTTCTTTGCTATAAATAAAAAATTAAAATGAGTGGTGTGAAGCAGTCTTTGAAAAAAGGGTGGGATTAAAAACAATCAAATAGATCAGTTGACTTTTTGTCTACACTCTTTAGTATGGAATTAACCTTAGTTTGACAACTTTCATTTGTTTAGAAAGCCAAAACATTTATTATTTTTTTCAATAATCTAGCACCCTCTTTCTGTAGGGCTTGGGGTGGTTTTTGATGGTCCATTCTGAATAAAAAAACAGACTAAAATAATGTATGCTAAATCCTCCACTGTCCAGACATTATCAGCTTGATAGTGTGCTCCATAATATGCATGACTATATACACTCTGCAAGCGTACAAGTAGAACCACTGAGGTCAATAGGACTACTCGTGCTTTTGTTTATATGAAGATCTTGAATTGCTTTTGAGGGCCTGGAACCTTTCACAGTTGTGAGGTTGATTCCTCAATGAATCTTCAGACCTGTACGAAATAATATTCTGATTTGTGTCCAGAGATCCAGAAGGATTAGTAAACCAGTTTATTTTCTCACCTGTTCTGCAATAATGTCATATTTGATGGATAGCGTTTTGTGCTAGATTTTTGTGCTGAGGAGCATTAAAAGTGTCGACGACCAAGTGACAATATTTACAGAAGAGCCTCAGGCATACGCAAGGCAGTTTCCTGGCACTTGAATCTGAAACAGATTATGGTTTAGGTTGAAGTGAACTGTGCATTTTAGCTGGCGGATTCCATTAAGCAAAGCCCACTAGGCCAACCTGATTCCAAGTCCAAAGCTGTTATTTGAAATCCGCTGGCTATAACAGGCATTGCATAGAGGCTGTAATGCTAGAGCTGGACACCAGGGGCGCCATTTAGGTAGGGCAGGACTGAGCATTTCTGTCCCTTCCATATCTGAAACCACGTTATCACTTCTTAGGAGAACCCTGTTTCTCTGGCCAGCACATTGTTTCTGCATTGAGTTACTACAGACAATTTAGTGAGCCTGCTATATTCCAGACAGGCAACCAGGGGATGTTCTAATTTGTCTACCAGCGTACCCAGTGATCCCAAGCCCACCCTCCCCTCATTATTATATGGTTCACCCCTCTTGGGTCAAGGTGCAGGCCATGGGTTTAAGCCTCCAGTGTGAAAAACTAACAAAGGCTCAAACTCCTCTTACATAAGCCAGGAAAAGCAGGAAAATGCGATGGACAGTGGAAGAACTTTGCCAAAGCCTCTGTAGCTGTTTGGTGTTCTGGTTAAGAGCAGCAGGACTCTAATATGGAGAGCCAGGGTTGATTCCCCACTCCTCCACTTGAAGCCGGCTGGGTAAACTTGGGTCAGTCACAGCTCCCTCTGAGCTCTCTCAGCCCCCACCTCATAGGGTGATTGTCATGATGATAATAATAATAATACATTTTGTGAACTGTTCTGAGTGGGCGTTAAGTTGTCATGAGGGGTAGTATATAAATCTAATGTTGTTGCTGTTATTTGTTTAACTTATTTGGAGAGGAGAGGGTTAAAGAGCCTTTCCCCCATGTTTAATCAAAAAGAGTCCAGTAGCACCTTTAAAACTAACCAATTTTATTGTAGCATAAGCTTTTGAGAATCACGTTCTCTTCGTCAGATGCATGGAGGGCAGAAGGAAACTGGTCAAATATAGAGGAGGAGAGGGGAGGGGAGGGGGGAGGAGGAGAGGGGGGATGTAAACAACTCCTTTGATATGGAGATGCAGGCAGCTCCTTTTGGTGTGGGGATCAGTTTGCTTGTGTAAAGATTCAAAGGAGTTTGCCGTGTTAGTCTGTAGTAGCAAAATCAAAAAGAGTTCAGCAGCACAAGCCCTCGATAACCACAGTCCTCCCCGCCAGATGCGAGAACGTGATTCTCAAAAGCTTATGCCACAATAAAATTGGTTAGTCTTAAAGGTGCTACTGGACTCTTTTTGATTTTGCTACTACAGACTAACACGGCTAACTCCTCTGGATCTATGACCAGAAGCTCTGCTTGCCCAAGCCAGATGCTGCCCATTTTCCGAGCATAAGTACCATATTTACTTTCCTCTGCAGAGCATGTATGACTTATCAAAAAGAGTCCAGTAGCACCTTTAAAACTAACCAATTTTATTGTAGCATAAGCTTTTGAGAATCACGTTCTCTTCGTCAGATGCATGGAGGGCAGAAGGAAACTGGTCAAATATAGAGGAGGGGAGGGGAGGGGAGGGGGGAGGAGAGGGGGATGTAAACAACTCCTTTGATATGGAAGTGCAAACAGCTCCTTTTGGTGTGGGGATCAGTTTGCTTGTGTAAAGGTTCAAAGGAGTTTGCCGTGTTAGTCTGTAGCAGCAAAATCAAAAAGAGTTCAGCAGCACAAGCCCTCGATAACCACAGTCCTCCCCACCAGATGCGAGAACGTGATTCTCAAAAGCTTATGCCACAATAAAATTGGTTAGTCTTAAAAGTGCTACTGGACTCTTTTTGATTTTGCTACTACAGACTGACACGGCTAACTCCTCTGGATCTTTTCCCCATGTTTGTGTCTCCATGGGACTGAGTATGTGGGCAGATCCAGTTCCAGCCCTTCAGCATTTGCTCCGGTCATCATATGGCCACAATTACATGCCAAGTCTTATGTATACATGCCTAGAGACACACATCTCTTTGTTAGCTCCCGTTTGTTTCTGAGGAGAACTCCCTGGTGGATTATGCCCCTCTGTGGACAAGTAAGAGGACAAGGTGGCTTTTGGGCTTTCTTTTTTAGGCACCAGACTGTCTTGCTGTTCACACAGATGTACAAAGCGTTCATACGGCGTTCTCATCAAGAACACTTCAGGGTTGCTCAGAGCCCTTTCAATTCTGGCCACATTCCACTGTGTTTGATATCAGCACTCCTACACTTCACATTAATTTATGTTTCTGATATGGATATAAAGAAACTTTGGACTCTTCAGATTTCTGGTGAATTTGGACTCCTTTTGTGTATTGACTTTTGCCTGTTTGTTGATTTGCTGCTGGGTAGAAAGAAGGAAAGGGGAGTTATTCGTTGAGCTATGCGACATACTGATTTCAGTCACAGCACACTGCAGAAATGCGGCTATGAAGGGATTTATCTATATTTCACGGATTTCCTGAACTTTGATGCAGCGGCAATTCACTGCCACAAAATAGTTTGTGTGTGATAAAGCTTAACAGTTTCAGATAGGAAAAAAACTGAATATTATATTTCCTTGTGACTCATACTGTCAAGACTTCAGAGTGGCTTTTGGTCTGGCTGCAGACCAGGTAGTACAGAGGAAGTGTTAGCAATTCATTAGCTTCAGCCCCCTGATCTGTAACCATACTGCTTAGCTAAAAAGCAATAAAACAATTACACCAATTCCAAACTATTTTATTCATCAGGATTCCCAAACAGCATATCCTAGCAACAATAAACGCACAACAGGTCTATTGTCTTCCAACACAGGATCTTTTCATTAAACCTAGGACAGTCAAACCAGATTCAAATCCAGTTTAAATCGGGGGATAGGTAGATGTGCCCTCCAAGTTACCCACGAAGAGTCACAAACCAAATAGGGAAAGTAACCAGTAATTTTGTGAAATGGTCTGAAACGTAAACCTGACTCTTGCCAGGGCTGGCCACTACGACTTTGGAAGAAAATGTTCAAAATCTTGATATTGAAATAACTTTTATCGAAAGCCATAGCGAAATCAGAACGTCTCACAATCCACAATTCAATATTCTACAATTCGCATTCAAGCCTGAGTCTGTGGGAAATGCACTCTGCACGTGCTCCAAGGAAGCCATGATTATTGCTTAACGTGTCTCAGCTCTGAACTTTGGTAATGGGGCCGAGCGCTGGGGAAGCATGCCAGATTAAGTCTTTTTTCATATCCGTACATTTACGCCATCTCATCAAAGGGGGGCTACGTTGTATTGTCAAAGGCTTTCATGGCCGGAGAATGATGATTGTTGTGGGTTTTCCGGGCTGTATTGCCGTGGCCACGGCAATACAGCCCGGAAAACCCACAACAACCATCGGGGGCTACGTTCATCCCCCACCCCACTCGATTAGAATCAAATCCACATTTTGCTCTGAAGGAGCAACACAGGAGTGTTTGGAGCCAAGAAAGGAAAGTATCCAAAGTAGCGTGGAAGAAAACTAACGCTCCAAATATTTTCCGTAGCTTCTGCAACTGAGCAACCTCCCCTGCCACGCCCCTATCAAGGTGTCCGTGTCAAGGAGCCAGTGAGGGAGCTTCTGAAGCGAAAACGTGGAATTGCTCAGAACGCAAACTCGGCTTCAGGAGCAACGGTAAGAAAGGAAGTTTGTGGGGGAAAGAAAGTATCTTCCTCCTGTGTAGATTCCATGATGTCAACTACACCGACCAGCCACTTGGGGATGGCAGATTAAAAGGGGAGCTGAAAGGAAATTTTGCACAACTTCTAAAAAAAAGGCAAGATTGCAAAAGTCTTGAGACTTAAATCTGAGTGGGGACTTGAGCATGACACCCACACACATGTGCAGCAGAAACGAAGAGATGCTGCTTCTGATCACATAGTGATCGAGTGGAGCGCAAGTGAACAGGGAGGAATACATGTGAGGGCCAAGCTAGAAGTGAGGAATTACGCTTGAATGGCAAGTGTACAGACTCACATGTATTTCTCCCTGTTCACTTGCGGTCCACAGGCGCTCCAATTGATCACGTAGTGTCTGAGTCTGTTCACTTGCCATTCAAGTGTAATTCCTCACTTCTAGCTTGGCCCCGAGTCTGCCCACTTGCCATTCAAGTGTAATTCCTCACTTCTAGCTTAGCCCTGGGATCCTTCCCGCCTTCTCCAAAGAGAGGCTTTTATTCTGAGAGCTTCTTTGACTTGGCTTGGAGGGGGTCATGCTGTGAACATTGCTGATGCTGAAATAAGTTTCCTACTTGGCCTCTGAGTAATTGTGTTTCTGGCATTTATATCTTGCTTAAACGGCTGATGCCAATCTGTTCTTTCCTTTTAGGTGTTTTTCCCCCACCAGCCACTTCCATCCTATTCACCCACTGGTAATGCTTTCAGAATTCTTTTCACCCCCCACCCTTTTGTCCATTGCTTTGTTTTCTGCTCCCCTCTTGGGTGAACTTTCGATTGTCTTCTTTCTTGCAGGCCAGGTCTGCACAGAATCGGATTTGGTTGCACCTTCGTTGCCAATTACCGATGATACGTCGCTCTACTCTGGGTGGGTGGCTCAACCAGCGGCAGCCTCCCTACAGCCACTGACCCAGTGGACTACCTACCCAGATTATGTGTCGCATGAAGCGGTCAGCTGTCCTTATACAGCAGACATGTATGTTCAGTCCATGTGCCCCAGCTATACCCTTGTTGGAACGTCTTCAGTACTGACCTATGCATCTCAGCCACTGATCACAAACTTTGCGGTAAGTTTGTTCACACAGCAGGTCCAAACTTCAAGGTTGCTAGATGTGGATATGAAGAACTAACTTTGCTTATTTGTTTCTAGAAAAAAATGTTTTGCTGAAAACCAATGCTGAACAGGAACATACACATATCTTTGGAGGAGGGAGTTCTGCTGCATAGGGCTACCAAGTCCATCTTGGGAGATTTCTGGAGGTTTGGGGGTGACGCCCAGGGAGGGAGGAGTTTGGAGATAAGAGGTGGCACATGGGACATAAAATCATCCTGTGATGTCACATCATGTGATATCATATCCTGTAATGTCACATCCCAATCAAAGTTTTATCAACCCCTCCCCTTCATGTGAGGTCACTTCCTCCCACCAAAATATAAAATTTAAACTTAAATTTTCCACCTCATATCATGACCCTTTCCCTCCCACCTTGCATCACTTGTAGGCTTCTGTATGTCATACTAATGTTTTGATCCTAAGTATTTGTGGTGGTATAACTGGCTGCTATCCAGATATGTTCCACTCAACCTTACAAAGCTTTTAAAGTTTTTTTCAGTGTTGGGGGAAGTCCAATCTGGAAACCCATAAGAGGATGCTAGCAGACAGCAGTCCCTTTCTCATCTCAGTCTCTAACAGCCTCTGGCCTTTAGTGTCTTCACAGGTGACAATCACCTTCTCCTAGTCTTTATGATATACCATAGTGTAACTTTATATGGGTTCTATGGGGCTTAGGAAGCAAACTTTCACACAATTGTAAGTTAAGATTTTTTAAAAAAATCATTTAACAGTAAATACAATACAGCTATTTTTTCCTTTAACTCAACTCATAAGTGCAACCATACAGAAACTTTCAGCCAACAATATCTTTGAAAAGGTAAACGGTAGAGGTGGGCACGAACCAGGAAAATACCGAACCGTGCGGTTATTGAATTTTCACAAACTTGCCCTGGTTCACGAACAGGTTTGTTTGGTTCATGAAAACGCCACTTTCCGGAGAGCAGAAGGTCACTTCTGGGGCTGCAGAAAGCCCATCCCTCCGTTGCCTAGGAAACTGATTGGCACCAGGTGGTCTGCAGTGATGGACTGAAAAATGAACCAAACGAACCGGCCTAAAGTTCGTGGTGGTTCATCAGAAATGGGCTCTGATGAACCACTGGTTTGCGAACCATGAACCGGCCTGGTTCATAATGAATTTTGGTTCGTATTTCGATTTGTGCCCACCTCTAGTAAACAGTTCAACTTGTCAGATCCCAGCAAGTGGTAGAATCCTTTTTCACAATCTTTCCAGTTTGAAGCAATCGGAACCCAGGCTTCTGTCCTCTTCTTGGAGAATTACAATCCTGCAAAAATAATACAATTCCAGTTACATCAACCAAACACAATACACAAATACCACTTTCAGTCATATTGTTCACATACAACATTTCTAATTACCTTATTCAAGGTGATAAGAGCATATTAATTATTATCAAGCTCCCCAGCAACCGGCTTCTTCCTCAGCTGCCTGGCTCTAGCTACTGACTCCGCCCTACTGGGCGAAACCAATTACCTCAAAGGGGTTACAATAGCAGAAGTAGAAGTTCACCCTCTGTAGTCACTCTACAACTTCCATTTCTTCTAGACTTTAGGGTAAACCATAGAGTCTACCCTCCAACACCTGCCATTTCCTCCAAGGAAACTGATGGGAGATCAGTTGTCATGACGGGAGAACTCAGGCCACTCTTCTGCAACTTTCTTGCCAGTGGTGAAAATGCTACATCTCATGCGCTTATCCTACGCACTTCAGATTAGTCTGGGCTTGAACCTCTACCACTACTTCGCAGGGTGGGGAGGAGTGGGGGGTGATTCAATTCTATGAGTTTGGGGTGAATCCTAGAATATTGCCCCAATGCAATGCCATCATTTCCAGTTTCACACTGGAAGTGATGTCACAAGTTAGCACACTGTTAAATTACTTGTCCTGCTGCCCCCAATTCTCATACTGGGGCACCAGCATCAGTTGAGAACCCTACCTCAGATGGATGGAACACACACAACAACAACAGACCCCCCCCCCCCGCAATAGATCTCCCCCAGTAGGTCTGTTTTCCCGTTTCTTTGCAGATTTCAAATGTGATGTTTCCCCCATCCCTTCAAATCGCACTTCACTATCAATTATCAAATATTACAATTGCATAATATTGGGTGCTAAATAATTACGTATTATCTAAAGTATTTGTATCCTGTTTTTCTTCTGCATAGTGGGAGAATAGGAAATTGTTGTGAATATTTAGCAAATATTTTAATTGTCTGGCAAATATTCAATATCAGCATTTTACAATTTTGGGTAATCTTGTGGAAAATTTGGGGGAGCAAAACCTCCTTGCTTCTGATTTAAACTGAGTTAAGGTTCGTATAAGGAAGGATCCTTAGGATATCATTCTCAGCTGAAGAAGAATGAAATGCAGGATGGTTCGTTTCCCAGAAGCCTTGACTGAGCCAGGAGTCTCACCGTTTTGATTCACAACATTTGAGCTGTTGTAACGGAAGAAGGCCATAAATTCCATTGTTCTGTCTTGCTACCTGGATATTGAATATCAGATTTGAATATTAACAGAGAGGCCTGGATGATATATTTAAGCTCTCTGTTTTTCAGCGCACTATTTTGACAATATTATTTATTGTGGCCTTTTCAATTGCAATTACTAATAATTTTCTTTATACAGTTTGCTACCAACAAATAGGGTCACACACAACAGAATAAACCTATTTTCAGAAAGTGAGACTTACTAGATATTCTAGAAATGCTTAGCTAAACAGTGTAATCTGGCTGCTATCGGTCCTCTGGGGCAGCGAATGACTAGGAACGTTCACATTATTTAAAGGGTCGATCTTCCCCTAAGAGGCAGTATCAAATAACATAAAAACATTAAGAATTCAGAAACCACAGCTTAGAAAGTAATTACTACCTCCCGCACAGTAGATATCAAGTATAAAAAAAGGAGGGCAAAATAAAAGAATCAGTAGAAGAACCATTAAATCAAGTTTCAAAGATGAGGTGCCAGCAATGAGAAGGCCCTGTCCCTAAGGTAGGGAATGTGGAAGTCCACGCCTCCAGATCTAAACTAATGGACAGGCTGTGATGGGGGAAAGCTATCCTCCCAGTTTCCTGGTCCTAGGTCTTTAATGTACAGGTTAGCAACAATTCTGTTTCCTTTCTTTCTTGCTTGCTTGCTTTCATTCATGCTTGCTTTTGTGCATTGATGTTTTTGGTTTTTGGTTTTCCCCTTTGCCCTTTTGATTTTGCAGATTCATTTTTATGCATGCTGTAATTTCCATGCATGTTCTGCATTTGTGCAGAATTTATATTTTATTTACAAATCTATCCAGTATTTTTTATTCTCTTCTTCCAAGGAGCTCAGGGAACTATACATGGTTCTCACCTCCCCATTTTATCTTCACAACAACCCTGGAAGGTAGGTTAGGCTGAGAGTGACTGACCCAGGGAGTTCGATGTTAGAGTGGAGATTTGAACCTGGGTCTCCCAGATTCTAGTCCTGTGACTGTAACCACTATACAACACCATTCCTGATTGTAACTCACCTTTAGTCCTTTTGGAGTGAAAGCTTGGGTAAAATGTCTAATATAAATACATAGGTAGATTTACACATAGAATATACATCATTTATATGTATATACAATGCTGATTAATAGCAATAGTAATACCCACAATTATATACTGATCTTCTAGATAGATTAGTTAGAGATGGGCATGAACAGGGAAAAAAACCAAACATGATGTTCGTTGTTCATTGCCATCCACAAACAGAGACTCACAAACAACCACGAACATAGTCCTGTTCATGTTTGTGGGGACCAGCAGGCTCTCCTCCAGCCATCATCCAAGTTTGGTCAAAATCCCTACTGCACCACTCCCAAAAACCTGACCTGAGCAGGCAGCAGGAAAGGTACCAATAATAAATAATAGCTTGGCCCAGAGCCTGGCAGCAGCCCTGGAACTTGAAGGGGTAGATCCCTATTCCACCACACACAAAGAAAATTCAAGCTCCAATGCACTCTCTCTATCAAAATGCCAACAGCAGCTGTCTCTCCCGCTCCACTGTCTGCAAACTAAGCCAGAGCTAGGAGCCCCCCTCCCCCCTGCTCTTTGCTCCCTTGTAACAAATCTGGAGCTCCACACTTGGAAGAAAGACCTGCCTATCAAGCTAAATTGGGCTTAGATTGGGGTTTCCAGGGCAATAGCAGGAGTTCAGACAGAGTTCCCTGCCTAAGTTGCCAAGGGAATTGATTGCAGGTGCCAGCCTGATGAACAGCAACAAACAGCAACGAACGAGGCTTGCAACGACCACCTGTTCGTTTAGAATGGGGCCTCATGAACAGCTTGTTCACAAACAGCAGAATGGGCCGTTCGTGGCTTTTTTTGTTCGTATTGTTGTTTGTGCCCATCTCTAGTGACGAACCAAAAAACGAACCAAACAAACAGGCCTAAAGTTTGTGGCGGTTCATCAAAAATGGGCTTTGATGAACTGCCGGTTTGCGAACCACGAATTGGCCCAGTTCGTGATGAACGTTGGTTCGTATTTCGGTTCATGCTCACCTCTAGTGGTGACTTGCACATGTGAACAGGCCATGTTGGCTTGAACACCCTAAAAGGGACTTTCATATACAACGATGCCTTTTCCAAACTTCGCAATGAAGCTGCAAGGGTTGAGTTCTCAAGGGTCGGGCAATGGCAGGATGAGAGATGCATGTGTGACTCAGACTTTTGGACTCCTACATTGATGTATGGATCAGCTGCAAATCCTCAGATCAGGGCTGATGGGTTGGTGCATTTTCTCAAACAGGCGAGACCCTCCACTCCGGCTGTCATGCCTCATCTAGACGTGGTGGACCAGCAACCCTCCCTGAGCTACTTCCCGTGGACTCAGCCCATCTCAACGTTGCCAGGCCCTCCTCTGCAGTATCAACCCGTTTCGACTGCCCTCCCTGCCCCCCAGTTTGTCCCTCTTCCTGTTCCCGTTCCAGATCCAGTCCCGCATGAGCTGGAAGATGCCAGGAAGGAGATGGGCACGTTGACCATCGAGAAGCTCCTTCTGCAGGACGAAAACAGTGGCGCGTATGATCTAAACAACGGTCTCCCCGTCGAAGGACTTTAAAACCAGCGTGCCAGGAAATAAAGAGGGTGTGGAGTTTCTTGCGTGTTTCAGGGAGAAGTCAGTTGGGATGTGCAGCCAGGCTTGTCTCTCATTGAATCTCTCTCCAGGTTCTCACAAATACTGATAGGGAAACGCCAGCATCTGGGTGGTCCCTTTCATTTCCAAATGCTGGGCCAAAGAAGTAGAAGCTTAGAGTTGCCAGCCTCCTGGAATCTCCCAGAATTACAACTGATTTCCGGACAAGAGAGATCAGTTCCCCTGAAGAAAATGTCCGCTTCGGAGGGTGGTCTCTCTCTGGTGCTACACCTCGCTGAAGTCCATCTCCTTCCTGAACTCCACCCCCAGAATCTCTAGGTATTTCCCAACCAGGAGTTGGCAACCCTAAAAAGGCAACCCCTAATACTAGCCGCAACCTGCAACCAGAAATGCCGCTCCTCCTTTAGCTGTGGGTGAAAAAGCCTCCTTCTGTCTAGCTGGGTCAATCAGGCATGGAAGGAGAGAAAGGACACCAAGCTTGAAGGTAGATGCTTCAGTTTAAGTACTATGTGGGAAACAATGACTTGCGGGGGGGGGTGGGTTGGCCCAAAGCATTCCGTACTCCCGGCTTCTGCCTCAGGCTCAGAATTCAAGAGGTGTTGGGCTCTTTTAGAAAGCCCTCAATGTGTGTGTGTGGAGAAGACACAACTGCCCTCTCCGTCCTGGGAGTCTAGGACAGGGTGCAGATGTGTCCATCTCTCCCCAAATCATGATTCCATCCATTTTTGGAGCCGGAGAAAAGCGTCTCTCGAAGACCAAACAAAATCCACAGGCAGCAAGAGGCAATGTCTGCTGCGCTAATTTTTTGCTGGAGCAGCAACATGTGGCCCTGTCTCCCAGGAGAGAGAGCCAAGCCTTCCTTTCAGTCACAGATTTTCTGGTGATAAGGAAGAAATGGCTACCCAGAGAATGCATATGAATAAGGGAGGGGGGGGAATGCTTTCGCCTGTTGCCTTGTTAGAGCTGCTGGAAATAATGAGCAACTGAAGGAGAAATTTCTTTCATGGTACTGGAGAGACAGGACCCTCTCAAGTGTACTCAACCCCTTTCTAAAAGGGGACAATTTCACAGAAATATAATGTTCCTCTTTAGAACTCAAATTTACATCTCTTAGCCACTGCTTCGGGACAAATCCATCAATATTATGGTGTGCACCATGTTCAGGAGCCATAGCAACTTCCAGGCTGCTGGTTTGGTGCATTGATGCATGGAGAGCAGACAGATAAACAGCGAGTCCATCTTCTCTGCTCGGCAGACTGCCTTGGTCTGTCTTTGGTTTTGCAATTTCCTCTTATTTGTAAGCATAGGGAAGGGATGGGGTAGTGTACATTTTAGGCTAACGTTGCAGGCCGTGGAGTTGTTTGAAGGACAGATCTCCGATGGATGCATATTTAGTTCCTTGTGCCTAAGCCACCTTAGAGCCAAGCTACAAGTGACACCTGACACAGGTTGGACACTTATCAGCTTCCCTCAAGCTGTGATGGGAAATATAGGCATCCTGGTCTTGCAGCTGTAATGGAGAGCCAAGCTTTAAAACCAGGACGCCTACATTTCCCATCAAAACTTGAGGGAAGCTGACAAGTGTCCAACCTGTGTCAGGAGCCACTTGTAGCTTGGCTCTTAGTCTTCCAAGCCATAATCTTGCGCAACTCAGTTTTAAAGAGGCGGTTTCCTTGGATGAAAGTTAAAGTGTAACTTTCTAAATGCTCGAGCCAACATTCCTTCCACTTGGCTTACTAGTCCTGCATCCTTTCTTACAACTGTTTAGTCTCTTGGAAAAACCTACTGCACAAAAAATGCTTCTTTGTGTGTAAATATATCTTTGGACTGAAAAATACCACCCCATGCCTCTGGAAATGTTCTTTAGTATAACATTTAGATTCCGGAGCTGGACATATCTTCTATTTAAAAATCAGACACTCCGCATTCTTTGTAAATATTTAATCAGGATAAATCAATTCAGATGAAAAAGGTCCTTCCAGTTCTTCAGATCTGGCTGGAATTCAAAGAAATGCAAGTGCTTTATGTGGTTAGCAGAAAATCAATCAGGACTGCATTTCTTTAGGACACTTGAAGTGTATTGCATACACAGTCTCATTGGGGTCGTATCACACATGAGGGATTTCCTCCACAGCCTTGGCTTCGAGGTAAGGAAAAGTTCGTGTGGGACTTGTGTATCTGATAGCTGTGGGATCAGTCTTTCTTGATGCCTGTGCATGTCACGGAAACCATCCACCAATGAGAGCTCACAGACATGTAGAGACAAGGCAAAATAGACACATGTATTTGGACTCTAGAAGTGGATCGGTTATCCGGGACCACAAGCCGTCTGAACGTCGGCTCAGCAAATGTTATGGGATGTATGCCTGGGTGATGTAGAAGATGGCGTAGCGTTGCGATAACCCCTGATGCCAGGTGCCACATTAGTGTTACCCCTTCTAAGAAAAAGCCCACTTTCACATGGCCGTTCTGCTCCCAAGGGAACCACAAAATGGTAGCGACCGCTCCAAAGCAAACGGGGAGAATTTGGGGACGGCGGGGGGGGGGGGGGCGGGTGAAACGCTAGTTGGGATGCAATCAGAGGTCATTTCGTAGAAAAAGAGCTGCAGGAACTCATTAGCATAACTCATTAGCATAACTCATTAGCATATGCCATGCCCCTTGACATCATCAGAAGTGTGTCATTAGCATGACTGATTTGCATATGCCACACCCCCTGACATCACCTATTCTGGCTGTTTTGGACCCAATCCTGGCTATTCAGGGCCGAAATTGGGCCCAAAATGGCCAAAAGGGGCCCAAAATGGCTGGAAAGGGGCCCAAAATGGTCAGGATCGGGCCACTGCTGAGTGGGAGAGTGATCCACTACCCGTCAGAGGCCCAATCCAGGCAGAAATGGGCCCAAAATGGCTGAGTCAGGTGGGCGGGGCCACCTGACATGTGACCTCTTTGGGGAACTGCCGGAACTGCGTTCCTGCATGTTCCCCCATGAAATGAGCCCTGGATGCAATACTTCAGAAATCCCTGTGCAAAAGACAATCCTTTTAAAGAAAGGAAGCTCTTTCTCGAAAGTGTACTCAACATCTAGCCAGCTTCATTTCTGAAAAGTGTTGACAGTTCAAGAGTTTGTGCCGTCGAGTCACTTCCGACCTATGGTGATCCTATGAATTAGAGACCTCCAAAAGGTCCTATCATTAACAGACTTGCTCAGATCCTGCAAACTGAAGGACGTGGCTTCTTTTATTGCATCAAGCCATTTGATTTTGGGTCTTCCCCTTTTCCTGCTGCCTTCCACTTTTCCGAGCATTATTGACTTCTCCAGAGAATCTCTTCTCATGATGTGACCAAAGTATGATAGCCAATGGTTTGTACTGTGAAGCTTTTATCATGTGTAATGCTGCAACCGTCAGGGTTTGTGAGACCTGGGGGCAAATGAGAGGGAGAAGAAAGGTGCTTAAGATTTTCCCTGCTTTCCCACCCTAACCCTGAGAATCATTTATTTATTTTTTTGGCATGAACTGGCTGCCAGAGACAATTGGCTCTTTGTTTTGCAGTGAGGAGGGGAGCTTGGACTGGATTCTGTGTAGCAATTTTTCATCTTAAATCTGAGATGTGGGAGGGTACCACCAGCTGGGATGGGTGTAGGGTTGCCAGCCTCCAGCGGGTGGCTGGAAATCTCCAGGACTTACAACTGATCTCCAGACGACAGAGAGCAGTTCAGCCAGAGAAAATGGCAGCTTTGGATGGCATCATATCACCACTGAGGCCCCTCCTCTCCACAAACCCTGCCCTCTCAAGGCTCCACCCCCCCCAAAAACCTCTAGGAATTTACCACCCCTTCACCCTGAATTCTCCAGAAGGCCCTGAGCCTTAATGGATGACCTTCGCTCCTCCATCTCCTCTTTAGGGCCCCCTATTCTCTGCCCACTTTCTCTTGTTGCCTCGAGGCCCAGAATCTCCTCCCAGAAGACTTCCATGGTGTCCCTCCCTCTTCCTTTGCACCCCAAATGAAGTCTTTTGTATAACTCCTGTGTTCCCATCTTTGACCAGAACAAAGCCTCATTTTATGTAACTTAAATGTGCTTGTATTTAGCGCTTGTTACCCTAACACTTTCCCCGCTCCCTCTGTCCCCCTCACCTTAGACTGCAGTCTCCTTGGGGAAAGGACCTGCCTTTTGCTTTCCTCCTCTGCTAATTGTCACGGATATGCAGAGCGCAATAAAGTTTGTCAAAGGAACTCTCTGGTCTGTCGCCTCTTTCTGCATGTCGTCTTCCTTCTTTGGCAAATGGGAAAGTGAAGAGACGCTGGTAGAAAATTTGTGTCCGCAGATGCAAATTGTCTGATCTTATAGGTTTCTTTCAAATGGAGGCAAGAGTTACTTCTCCTCACATCTAGCAAGACCAACAGGTATGTCCATCCACTGTTTAATTCAGTGCAGCGGTTTCTAGTTTATATCTTTCATTATCTTCCCACCTAGCAGCACACAGAGGAGGAGAGCTCTGTTATAAAAGCTTTGATGTTTGCATTCACAGGATGTGAAAGAGCAGCACAATTGTTCTGCCATACAGGATGGGTACTACTCACTCGCTTGCATGCATTTTCTCTCTCTTTCTCTTTCTCTCTCTCTCTTGCTTGCTCGCTCTGTCAGATATTTCTTAGAATTCAAGTCCCGGAACTTTGTCAAGTATAAAAAGGTTTGGGTTGCCTGAAGAACAGAACTTGCTTTCATTGTAGCTGAAGTTCATGTTCCAAATTCAGAAAGTTTTCTCATTTTTGCCCTGCCAAAGGGTAATGCAACACGTCCCAATTTGGAAGCTGAATTCTGAGTGCCGAAATGTGAGTGTTCTAGACTTCTGTCATCTCTTGATGGCTTTGATTTTGGCAAGTGTCAGAGATGAAATGTCAGAAGATGACAGCAGATATCAATGTAAACTGGAGGCAGGGAAGCAGACGGGATGCTTGTCTTGTGAGCTGTCTGCTTTCGGAAACAGTTGCTGAACTAGATGGAGTTTACATGTGAAGGAGCAAGTTGGTTCTTATGAACTGTGCAGCTGCAGCCCATTTCTAAATACTACTGCATGTCACTGATGAATCTGTTAATAATTGCCATTGCATGTCAGCTATTAAATACAACAATTGCTTTATGCTAAATTTGAAATGAGGGTTCATAGAACATGTCTTACTGGCTCTAGTACGTCGTGCAAAGCTCCTTCAAAATTGTGCCAGGAAGACACTGTCCTAGTGGGAGCTTTGCGCGACGTACCAGAGCCAGTAAGACGTGTGAAAATGGCCAATGTGCAACCAGTAAATTGAAGTGCATTTCTACAGTTGAATGGGCATTAAAGAACATGTCTGCAGTTCAAAAAGTCATGCATAAGTTCCATAAAAATGACCGACAGCCATACAGCAAGGAAAGTTCAGACCCCTCAACCCACATCTGCTCTCCTTAAAGACATTCCTGGTAGTCTACAGGGCTCAGTATAAGCCAAGTGGGTGCCACCCCACAGTAAATGTCACTGCTAATCAGAGCGGGCAGCTTTTATTAGGGACCGTACAAATTGTATAGCTCTCTAAGCTGCAATCTCTAAAGACAAGAAATGTAAACAAGAGAAAGGCAAGCTAGAAAGCCAAGCCCTGGAAAACAATGCACGGCCCGAAGTTGTATTTTACAAGAAGCACCAGGAAATCACCTAGAGGCAAGATTCCTGTCTTCTTGCTTTAAAACCAAAAGGGTCTGCAGCTCCCCAAGGGTGCGTGCGTGCACTGAGATGGCCATCAGCTCGCTGGCTGTGCAGAGGGCAGGTCTGAAAAGTAGCCCCCGCTTTGGTCCATAAAAGGCCGCTTCGTGGAATGAATGTTATGTTGCAGAGCTGACGGCCACAAGCTTAGGCTTGATTTAAAGATGGGAGGATTTGCCTTCATGCAGCATCTCATTGAAACTGGCTGCTTCCTGGGTTGCCAAATCCAGTTTGAGGAAATCCTGGAGATTCGGGGAGGCTGTGCCTGGAGAGACTGGAGCTCAGCAGAGATGTGTTGCTATAGAATTCCCCTTCTATAGCTGCCATTTCCTCCAGGGGAGCTGATTTCTGTAGTCTGGAGAGCAACTGTAGTTCCAGGAGAAGTCCTGGCCGTACCTGGAGGTTGGCAACCCTAGCTGTATAGCTGCTTTGTAAAGCTCCTGGTCTGTTCAAACAAGAGTCCATGAGTGCGAGAAGCTCAGCCAGCTAATGGCCTTAGGTAATCCAAGTTAGGTTGCTTCTGTGTGCCCAGGCAGCATATGTGAGCAGAACGCAGAGGTAGAATCCTGAAATGGGCTTGTACTGTGGCATGGGGGGGGGGGAGACCCAGTTTCAGTACCCCCCCCCCCATGCAAAATAGCACACCAAGGAGAAAGGTACTAGCCTAGTCCTTTGTGTGAGATGCTAACTTTCCACTTACAGGGAATTTGAGGGCAAATATAACCTCTCTCCTGTAGTCTGAAGCAGGCCAGTCCATACTATGACCTCAATAGTCAACCACTGTATTACTCTTCATTCTGCCACGTCTGCAGATTGGGCCTTAGACAGCTTTTAAAAGGATAACAACAACAACATTCTATTTATATACCGCCCTTCAGGACAACTTAACGCCCACTCAGAGCAGTTTACAAAGTATGTCATTATTATCCCCACAACAAATACCCTGTGAGGTGGGTGGGGCTGAGAGAGCTCTGAGAGAGCTGTGACTGACCCAAAGTCACCCAGCTGGCTTCAAGTGGAGGAGTGGGGAATCAAACCTGGCTCTCCAGATTAGAGTCCTGCTGCTCTTAACCACTACACCAAACTGGCTCTGGCAAATGCATGTTGGCAAGGTCTATCTATCTGTCTTTCCTCCAAGAAACCTTGAATGGAGTATCTCCATTTCATGATTTCTCAGGAAGTTTCAGGGCATAAAGATTTGAATCCAGCCCTCCCAGATCCTAGTCTGATACTCTAACCACTATGCCATATTACAATCAACGACTCTGTTAGCCATCACAGGTACATGGAGCCTTTCCGTGCCGAGTGAAAGAAACAGGGAAGATCTGTCGAGCGTAGAAGAGCCCTGCTGGATCAGACCTTCCTCTGAGGCTGAGACCTTCCCCTGAAATTGCCTCCTAGAAGGAGTCACTCAGAGCCAAGCTACAAGTGATGCCTGACACAGGTTGGACACTTGTCAGCTTACTTCAAGTTTTGATGGGAAATGTAGGCATATGGCTCTCCATTTAATTGAAATTGGAGTGCAGGCGTTGGGCTCTCGCCGGGCACCCCCCTTCCCCACTGCTGGGTGTGGGGCAGGGGGTTCTGTAAACTTCAATTAAATGAAGAGCCAAGCTGTCAGACCAGGATAGCTACATTTCCCATCAAAACTGACAAGAGTCCAACCTGTGTCAGGCATCACTTGTAGCTTGGCTCTCAGTCCAGCAAGA
Organism: Eublepharis macularius; assembly: GCF_028583425.1. Classification (NCBI taxonomy): domain Eukaryota; kingdom Metazoa; phylum Chordata; class Lepidosauria; order Squamata; family Eublepharidae; genus Eublepharis; species Eublepharis macularius. The sequence continues at coordinate 5,519,878 of NC_072803.1, forward strand.
CAATTATATACAATCTTACTTCAATATACTCCACCACATTTAAGGGAAAAATAGGCACATTTCCTAGAAGCAATAACCATTACCCTTGGAAATACATTGTCTATGTCTACAGTATATAGAAGAACGATTATTTATTTATTTATTTATTTAAAATACTTGTATCTTGCTTTTCTTCCGATTGACGAGACTTCAAGCGGCTGACAATGCTCTCCTTTCCAGAGTCTCTGAAACTCACAGAGTTGGGGTGCCCATTCATTCCACAACCCCACGATCTTACGCCATCAGTGGTCTTACATGAAATTTTTTCAGATGAGTAACTCTGTTGGTCTGTACTAGAAGTGCAAGATTTGGGTCCGTCCAGTAGCACCTTAAAGACCAACTAGATTCCCAGGGAATGAGCTTTTGAGAGTCAGAGCTCCCTTCGTCAGGTATTTGTGAACGTTTTTGTGATACACATTTTGAGTGAGTAAAATGTTGGTGTTTTTTGTTTGTTTACTTCATAGTCCACTTTTCTCTCAGAGCCTCAAGGCAGATCTTTTTCATACAAAGTTCCGTTGATTGTGGAAAGTGTGCCTTTTGCGACAGAATTACCGTCTTTGCTGAACATCTTTAAGCCAAAAGCTATAGCTGGCCCATGTCTCTCTTTCACTCTCTCTCGCTGTCTCTGTCTCTTCTTCCTTTATCTTTCTGTAAGTGCTGTACAGGCAATAACTCATCCGTAAAATAGCCTGCGTCTTCTACTGTCTCCTGATAATTCTCTAGGCTCTGTCTCAGTTGATAGAATCACTTGCAAATTGTTGTTTTATCTCTGCAGTGTCTCTGGAAGATCCATCCCACCTTCTCACTGCCCGGGGAAACAAGGAAAGGACAATCATTTCTTCCAACAAAAATATTTGAATAATTTCTGAATTGACCCTTGGTCTCTATTTGGTCCAAATTCTTTTGGAGAGGCTTCTGAGTTTTGTCATGCTTTCCACCCCAGTTTCTTCACGGCTGCCTTAACCACATGGAGAGCTCTGTGTAGGGCGTGGTTACAGGGGACAGGAAGCATGTAGCCCCCTTGCTGGAGCTGAGCAAGGTGAGGGGCTGGATGGGAAACCTTCCAGATTCTACCAATAGGGGGCGACATGGCAGAAGGTGTTGGGCTCAGGAGCCCAAGTAGGAGCCATGTGGCTCAGGCCCAAAGCACTTGCTTTGAACGCAGAAAGTGCCCAGTTCAGTTCCCGGCTTCTCCAACTGAAAAAGGGCCTGGGATAGAAAATGTAGGGGAAGCTCTTTCTCTGCCTGAATTTCTGTAGAGCTGCAGCCAGTCCATGCCAGAGGTTGTGCTGAGCTCCACAGGCTGGTGGTCTGACTCGGTGTAAAGCTACTTCGCATATTCAACAGGAAGTTTGCATGTAGAGAGTGAGAGGAAGCCGACGATCACTTGCCGGTGTGGTCACCTTTTCCAGATGTCTCACTCAGCAGCTCTAACCACACCGGGTGATGTGCAGTCCCTGGCCACCCACACCTAAAAGATACAAGGGGAGACAAAGGTGTGTAAATTCCTGCCATTTGATTCGGGTACGTTGCCTCCAGAGCCAGTTCAGATGCAGAAGGAGAGGAAGACAAGGCCACCCACACACTACAAGAGCTGGTCTCTTGTCACTACAAGAACTGGTCTCCGGAAGGAAGCCTGACCGGGAAGCTTTTATAGTAGGCTCAGGAATATCAGGTGGTCCATTCTGGCTAGGGTTGCCAGCCTCCAGGTAGTGGCTGGAGATCTCCCGGAATTACAACTGGTCTCCAGGCCACAGAGATCAGTTCACCTGGAGAAAATGGCTACTTTTGAGGGTGGACTGTATGGAATTTTGCCATGCCAAGGTCCTTTCCCTCCCCAAACCCCACTTTCTCCAGGTTTCTCCAGGTTTCACCCCCCAGATCTCTAAGAATTTTGGAGCTGGCAACCCTAATTCTAGCCTATGGTTGCAAGGAGCTCCCTCCTCTGAGCTGAAAATCCAGCTGGGGTGGTGATGGTGGTGGACAGCCTGCCAAACTCTCCTCAGGTCACCAGTTCGGGGCCTGAGGTGAGGTGAAGTCCTTGCTATTGTGTGGCTAAAGATCCCCACCTCACGCTACACGTTGTCCATCTGGTACATTATGAAACAATCTGCCTCAAGTATGTCAGTGAAGGATGTACACATTGCCTGGAGCAGTATAGGAGCCGGCATGTGTCTGAAGGTGTTTGGGCCCCCAAGGCACACGGGAATGGACTCTTAACTTAAGGGCTAATGTAACTTCTCCTTGTATGGGTTCTACGGGGCTCAGGAAGCAAACTTTCACACAAATTTAAGTTAAGAAAAAAATCTTTTTAAAACCTTTTAACAATTAATACAATACAACTGTTTCCACCCCCCCCCCCCGCCGCCCCTTTAACTAAACTCATAAGTGCAACCATACAGAAACTTTAAATCAACAATGTCTTTGAAAAGGTAAAGAGTTCAACTTCGTGGAATCAGAAGCCGTTTCCACACTACTCACCTTCATCCGGAACGCTGCGGAATGTCCCAAAAAAAATGCGGAAGATAGCGTCTTCTTGTGCAAGTTTTGCGTAATGTCGTGCAAAACTCGCATGAGAAGACGCTATCTTCCGTGTTTTTTTCGCGACGTTCGCAGCGTTCCAGATGAAGGTGAGTAGTGTGGAAACGGCCAGACAAGAGATAGAGTCCTTTTGCACTATCCTTCCAATTTGAAGCAACCGTATCCCAGGTTTCTGTCCTCCTCTTGGGAAATGACAGCCCTGCATAAATAATATAATCCCAGTAAAACCATCCAAACACATTAACACCATCCAAACACCACTTTAAGTCATATTGTTCACATACTACATTTGATTACCTCATGGGGTTACACTAACCTTGGCTGAAAATAACTCTGCTTACACAGGTCAGATGGACTTGGAAGCAGGGCCGAGTCTTGGTTCTGCTCATTCTTGGATCCTGCCCTTTTGCCTTGCTCTTATTTTTAGACCCTTGGACTACATTCTTCAATCTGCCCCTTAACAGGTCCAAAGAGACCACATCGCCGACTGATCGCTCTACGCTACAGATCCTGCCCGACACTGCCCTTGCCCTGGAGTCTCCTTTGGTTCTGATCATGGATTTCTATATATTTATTCACTTCATTTATACCCCGCCTTTCCCCACAAGGGACCCAAGTGGCTTACTTCATTCCCCTTTCCCTCATTTTATCCTCACAACGATCCTGTGAGGTAGGTTAGGCGGAGAGTGTGCTACTGGCCTAAGGACACCAAGCAAGATTCCAGGGTAGAATGGGGATTCAAACCCAGGCCTCTCTGATTCTAGTCTGCCACTCTAACCACTACAAATGCCGTCTCACTTGACTTCTGCCTGAAATACCCCGGATCCTGTTTATACTCTGGCCAAAGGGCCGTTGAGAGTAGTGCTATGAGCACATAAAGAATGCAAAAGAAAACCTTTGCATTGTTATTATTTGTGATTTTTTAAAAAGAGTCCTTCCTCATGGAACCCTCGCTTGGCGTGAGACGTAACTCCCTTCACACCTCAGTGCTGGCATTGCAAAATTCAGGCTGCCTGAAATCACAGCCAGCATGCACCATTTGTCATCTTCCTGCCCGGCCTGTAAGACAGAGCTGTTCCACCAGGCGTACGGTTGAGGCTGGGCCAGGCCTCCGCCAGCCTGGTAGAGGAGAAGAGTAATAATCTAAACCCCTCCTTATTCGGCTTGTCCGCCATCCTGCTTTTAATTGGCCAACATTGACTGCTGCCATCTTGGAAAAACTTATTAATTATATTTTATGAAATATTGATTGGATGGTTATAATGTTTTATTGATTTTAAGGAATATGTACAAGCTGTGCTATTGTGTTTTTAAATGATGTGATCCGCCCTGAGACCTAGGGCTGCCAGATCCCCCGCCCCCACCCTGCCACCCCCGCCCCTCCATACCTGGCCAGCGGGGGGGGGGGGCGCACCTTCCAGCCGCGCCCCCCTGTGGGGCTGCTCTCCCCCGCGCACAGCAACCGCCAGGATCCGGCCTGTTTTGGCCTGGATCAGGGCCCCTGTGGAGCAAGGGAGCGTTCCTGCGCTCCGCAGGGGCCCACAACGGGCCCAATCTATGACCTGAAGATAAGGCGTAATTCTAGAGATTTCCAGACACCATCTGGAGCTTGGTAACCCAATGGCGTAAAGTTGCCAACTTGTGAAATCAAAAGGGGGGGATGCCTGTCTGGTGGTGGAGTCCCTTGTCGCTTAGAGCTGATTTGATAGTGCAGCTCAGATGTTGAGCCCAATGTTTCAGACTCAGACGACGGAGCTCTGTGGAGTTTCATGGGCCTGAGATAACTAGCACAAAACCTGTTACCCCCACTGCAATGACTGAGGTAGAATTCAGGCAGCTGCCACCCAGAGAAACTCTAGGCGGGCTATTTTTTCTGGTCGGTTGGCAACCTAGCTGCTAAAATGACAAACTGCATGTTTTGTTTCACTCCCCCCACCCCACCCCACCCACATGGCATCAAGTAAAACTTCCTTGTGACATCACAAAATTCTGCATTTCTCTGCTCCTTCCAGCTAGGATGGGGTCAGCCAATGACATGGGGTGAAAAACATGGAATGTCAGGATGTCACAACATGGAAAATTTGACGGGATGTTATGGAGAAGGAAGAGGAGGCAAAACACACAACAGCTCCTGAACCCATTCTAACTGGGCCCTGAATGGCTAATCTTCTAATCCATTAAATGCATCTAAATGCTACCAAGTAGATATTCCAAACCACTGAGCCTCATGGCGCAGAGTGGTAAGCTGCAGTACTGCTGCCCAAGCTCTGCTCACGACCTGAGTTCGATCCTGGCAGAAGCTGGGTTCAAGCAGCCAGCTCAAGGTTGACTCATCCTTCCATCCTTCCGAGGTCGGTAAAATGAGTACCCTGTTTCCTGGGGGTAAAGTGTAGATGACTGGGGAAGGCAATGGCAAACCACCCCATAACAAAAAGTCTGCCAAGAAAACGTCGTGATGTGACACACACACCCCGCCCCTGGTCAGTAATGACTTGGTGCTTGTACAGGGGATTACCTTTACCTAGATATTCCAAAGGTACGAATCCCTTTGCTCCTGGTCCTGTGAATGACCTCCCCCCAGTACACACACACAAGAAAAGTGACAAGTGTGTTGCAATTTAGACGTAAATATATTCAAAGTTTCCCAGGAATCTTCCCTGCCACACTAGACTTTCCACTGAAACCTGTTGGCACTCTGCAGTAACAGAGATTTGGGAAATCCATTGCTCACTGCCCGAACATGCATTCTGACGAACAGAGAGGCCACTGGTTGCACAATACAAATTTACTGTAATGTTCTACTAATGCCCAGCAGAGGTCATGATTTTCCTGATGCTGCAGGATTTGAAGTATTTCCACCGGAGTTTGGCTTGGAACTCGCCAGCAACAACTAGAGAGGAGGCAACAGAAACAACCAACTACTTTGAACCACTCCTGCTCCATTGTTTTTTCTAGAATAAGCAGCTTCAGATGTAGCAAGGAATGACTGGGGACAGAAGGGTCCGCTTAACCTGTAGTATACCTGCCTGTCGCTTCTGTGCTCCAAATCTACATTTTCCCACCACCAAGTTGTTCAGCTGCTTCCCTCCATACTGGGTTCCAAAGGTGTTTGCACAAAAGCCAAGAATTCACAAAATAAACCTATCAGGAATTTCTCAGACACTGATCTACTGGGTAGTTCTATGTTGTTTAAAATGTCAGGCTTAGAACTGTTTATACTCTGTTCCAGAATTTCTTCAACTCTGTATTGGATTTCTGCTGGTTTTAAATCTTTGTAAATTTGCATTTATAGACCCTATTACATTGTAACCTTCCAGGACATTCAGTTGCTGACCTAAAAGTAGCAGTTATCTTGCAGAGGAATTTCAAAGGGAGATTAGAGAAACAGCTAAACTGCAACTGGTAACAAAGCTCAGGAAGACAATGTGGTCACCTGGAATGAATCAAGACCTAGGCTTCCTGTCTCATTATCAATGCCAATTTTTCCACACCCACCACCCTTCTGCATACTCCACCCTATCCAATCATACCTTCTATTGTCATTCACTGGCTTTTGTTATTTACCTGCTATTGTCATTCGGCATCTGAAATCACTCCCCTCTCCAAGATATAAGGACAGGTGGACTCACATTCTAGCTGTATCTGAAGTGAGCTATGACTCATGGAAACTCATACCCTACCACATATTTTGTTAGTTTTATAGGTGCTACTGGACTCTTGCTCTTTTCTCCTATTACATTGTTTATTAAAATGTTCTTGGGATTGAATGTGCTAACTCATGTTGTATAATCCATCTAGAGCCTTGGTGAGAAAAGTACAGTATAAATGAAGTAAGTAAATAAGTAAATGTCAGGGGACCCCAGTGCAAACTTCACCTGCAAAATGCACCCCTGACTCCCAAGGAGGGATATGAAATGCATTCTGCCCCTTATTTACTTGGAATCAGGGGTCATTTCGTAGAAAAAGAGCTGGAGGAACTCATTAGCATAGCTCATCAGCATAACTCATTAGCATATGCCACACCCCTTGACATCACAAGAAGTGTGTCATTAGCATAACTGATTTGCATATGCCACACTCCCTAACATTACCTATCCTGGCTGTTTTGGCCCCAATCCTGGCCATTCAGGGCCGAAATTGGGCCCAAAATGGCAAAAAGGGGCTGAAAATGGCCAAAAAGGGGCCCCAAATGGTCAGGATTGGGCCGCTGCTGAGCAGGAGAATGATCCACCACCCATCAGAGGCCCGATCTGGGCCATTTTGGCCCCAATCCAGGCCAAAACGGGCCCAAAATGGCTGAGAGTCAGGTGGGCGGGGCCACCTGTCATGTGACCTCTTTGGGGACCTGGCAGAACTGTGTTCCTGCGCGGTCCCCCTCAAAATGAGCCCTGCTTGGAATAGCCTCTAGTTTGGGCCACTTCCTACTTTGTTCTAATTGTGAAAAATCTTGTTAAAATTTTGTCCAAGGTCAGTTGTAATTCTGGGAGAACTCTAGCCCCAGCTGGAGGTTTGCATCCATACCTGGCATGCCGTACCCAACGGCAGTGCTGAAGGGGAAGGGGCTCACATTTTCAGCAGCAGCACCTGGGCCAAGAAGGGGCCTTGGGGAAGGGACAGCATTCACTCCCCTCCCCTCCCCTCCCCCCCACCGCACCCAAGGGCTCTCTGACTTCCTCTTGGCAGGAACAGCCATTTTGTGGCTGCCAGGAACAGCCATTTTGTGGCTGCCAGGAACAGCCATTTTGTGGCTGCCAGGAACAGCCATTTTGTGGCTGCCAGGAACAGCCATTTTGTGGCTCCGCTTCCATTCCTCCCTTTGAGTAGGAGGGTTTTCATTCCCCCGTCCCCATGTCACTCCTCCCTCAGCCACTGCCCAAAGAACCGTACTGCCATTTCATGTCCCTCTCCACAACGAGCACAAGCAGTTGGCGTTGCTTGGCCTCAGGATTTTGGTATCTTTAGCCCTGGGCATAGGTGAGGGAATAAGGAGGGCCTTGGCTAACAGACCGCTATGGTTGTGCCTCCTGGCCGATCTAGTAGCTGACCATTGCATTGATATTTTTGGCTTTTTACCTGCGCTTTTATATCAGCTTTTATTGGTTTTTAAAATGATCGCTTCGGTAGATTTTTATGTTGCATGTTTGTTGTATTGTATTAATGAATATTGTAAGACATTTGAGAAATATAAGTGGGGGGGATCTGCAAAGATTTTCTGGGGGACATCTCATTTCCCCCTCCCCCACTATTTCCTTCAAATGTGGGTCTCCTGGCCGCTAGTCTGACACCACACCACACTGGTTTTCATAGGTTGGCAGCTGTTGAACCGTAGCGAGCAGCCAGGCCTGGATGAGTCATCAAGTCAGGTGGTAATGATGAGTTGCCAGTGGTTGCTGCCAGGCCTAGCCCTCAAGTCCTCCTTTAAAGGTCAAAACAGCCCTAGAAATGGCCCTGCCTTTCACTGACAGAAACCATGGCTTGAAGGCTGCCAACACTGCTGTGGTTGCCTATATACAGGCCACTGGGGACCTGTATTACTTAAAGCTACAGGCACGGCTTCTACGTATTATTTTGTGGGTTTTAACCCCCAATGTATTTTTTTAAAGATTTTAGATTTTTCTGCAACCCCCCCCCCCAGCTTTCTAGAACAATCTGTTTTGTCTGCTCATGGCTCCAACCTTTGGATTTAAGCATCCACAGATTTTGCGATGTTGACAATTAGATAAATTATCTACTATAAAATCATAAAACCAATGTATTTATCTGTCTGATCATCCATCCATCTATTGCCTTTCATGCAAACACTAGAGGCTTAAAGATGCTTTAAGAAAAAATATGACAGTCTACAATATTGCAGAAGTAGATATGGATGAGCTGAATGCAAAAACAGCTTCAACATAGCCAGTGATAGTACGGTGTGAAAGAAGACACATTCACTGTAAATCTGTCAAAGTTCATTTAATGGAATCTTAAAACAAAGAAGGTGAGAAGATGGGAGGAAAAAACACTGTGATGTGGTTAAAAAGTAAAATGAACCCCACAGAAAAAAACACCACAGGAAAAAGGCCCAGGGTAAGTTGTAGTGAGAGTTTGCAAAGGAAAAATGCCCGCTTACTTGATCTGAACTCAAGCGTGGAGATATGAAGTAGGTAAAATATCTCTTATTGATATGCAAGCTTCCAAGTTCCACAGAATTCTGCATCCAGTTGAATGAAAAGCAGGCAAAAAATACACATTTGTATCTCTGACTATAGATACATACATTAACAGCAAATGATTGTACATACCAAATGCGAATAACCAATGTGAATAACAGCCTATTTGATACAGAGGCTATATATACATCATTATTCCATGAATACCTAGAAATATTGGGAAATGTGATATTGAGCACAGATGCCAGCTGGGAATCTGAGGGTTTAAAAAAATGTTTTTAAGGATGTTTCTGTACCACATGGGCCGTTTTCACACTGCTTACCGGCCACAGAACATCACGCTGAGCTCCTGGAACGACAGCGTCTTCCTGGTGCAATTTCGTGCGAGAACTACTCGCACAAAATTGCACCGGCAATTTCAAGCTCGGCACAATGTTCCGTGGCCAGTAACCAGTGTGAAAATGGCCATGGTTAAAAAGACATGTTGCAAGTGCTCAGTAAAATTCCAGAAGTTGCCAAGGTTGCTGAAGAAGATACCCTGTGGATTTCAGTGTTCTTCATGTCTCTTAACACCTCTCCAGATTGATCCAATGCAGAACACGGCTCACAAGAGAGACAGAGAGAGAGATTATGCAAAACCGAAAAATTTATAGATTCCAGAATCCAAATTTTCATGGCTTCCTGGTGCAGAATTCTGACATTGGCACCTATTTATATAGACCCAAAACACTGGCCATTTTCCGTTCAGCCTGAAGAAGATCTCTGTGGAACCAGGAAGCTTGCATTCTTCCCCTCCAACCTGTTGAATACAAGACATCATTTTACCTACTCAGCATTTCATGTACTTCAGAATCAAAGTTGCCAGCCACAATCTACATAACTCTGTGGCCCAATATATACCATTAACTGTAGCATGTGTCCCAGGTCCTATCCCTCCGGAAGAAGTCATCTGCCGCAGAGATGGAAGGAGCATAGTCCCTGCAGTCTGTGTTTGCATAGGGGAAATATTCAGGTACTCTGAAAGTGTCTAAGTGCTGGGAGCCACAGGACGTGCAGCAGCACGTGGACGAGGCATGGCTGTATTGGGGGTGGGGGTGTTGCTGGTAGGGGCTTCCCTCCGGCGATGGAAACATGCAGCTCTTGACGTCCAGACAAGAAGGAGAATTGTAACTGAGTGGAGCGAACGAAGGCACTTGAGGGGGCGAGTAGCTGTAATCGAATGAGCTGGAGGGGTCTGAAGAATCCAGAGATCCGTGACCCTAAAATAAGAAAGAGGGAAGGAAAGGGGGGGCATTTACTTACGATCAGGACTTTTTTCCAGCCGGAATGTGGTGGAACGGAGTTCCGGCACCGCTTGAAAATGGTCACATGGCCGGTGGCCATGTGACGATTTTCGCTGAGGGCAATTTAAACTTAAAAAAAACTCCCCTCCTTGTTCCAGCTGACTCAAAGTGATGTCATTGCGCAGTCCCGGAAGCGTGTGCGCACTTTGCGTGTGTGCATGTGATACCATGGGTGCCACCTCCCTCAGGTGTTTCCCCTTGTGCTGGCAACCCACTGAGTTCCACTACCTCATTTCCCAGAAAAAAAGTGCTGCTTACGATTAAATCTTAATTAAGATTACAAGCCACAAAGAGCGGCAGTTTGGTAAAACATGTGGAGTGTTGCAGGTTGAACTGACATCTCCTGTTAAAGAGTTTTAAGTAGCAGATCTCGTTGTCTGTAGATCAATGCTAACCTATAGAGGCCAAGACTAGATTTGTATGTGATTGTCTGCTTAACATAATCGACAAGCACCTGCATTTTAAGGGTCTGAGGCTCACTGGGAGATACAGAAGGTCCCAGATTCAATCTCCGGCATCGCCATATATTACTGTTGTTGTTGTTAATTTCATTCCTATGCCGCCTGTAGAAAGCTCTCTGGGCAGTTTACAACAAGTATAAAACAGTGAAATACAACAGATACAATATTAAATATTAATTAAATATTAAATATTTAATTAATTAAACATTAAATATTTAATTAATCAAATATTAAATATTTAATTAAATATTAAATATTAAAATTAAAAATTAATATAAAATTACATAGAACGTTACAAGAAAAAGATACCTTTGGCCCAGATCCTGCAGAATGCTGTCAGTTAAAAGTAGGCCTAAATGGATCAATGGCCCAACCCTGTAGAAGGCAGGTTCGCAGGGTCCATGATTTTAACCTGCTAGTAGACACATCAGCTAAAGATGCAATTGATTAAGCAGGGGCAACCCATTTTAATCAGGGTGGGCAAGGGGCTGTTTATTTATTTATTTTGCAGAGGGGAGCTATTTTTGTTTGGCTAAAACAGACTAAGACAGCAACTTCTCTGGAATTATTTTTGTGCAAGCCTAATAGGGAATAGAAAAGAAAATTTGAAAGATCGTCTTTTCCTTCTAATGCTTTTCAATCATTTGTGTTTATGGCTTTTAATACATAGAAATCAAGGTTGCCAACCTCAAGGTGCGGAATGACCGGAATGAAAACTCATTTCCAGATGACAGAGATTAGTTCCCCTGGAGAAAATGGGTTCTTTGGAGGGTGGAGTCTGGCATTATACCCCCACTGAGGCCTCTCCCCCAAATCTCCAGGAATTTGCCAACCCAGAGTTGGCGACCCTAACAGCAACTCAGTGAATCCCTTTGGTGAAACCCTGTAACTTAGCTCAATAGTGTGGTCTCTTGGTCTTCAGATTCACCTTGAAGACGTCAAGTGACCCAATGAACAGAGCCATGGGATTCCATCCTTTACACCAAAGAAATTGTTTCTGTAAAGATCGTTGCACGTGGGTAGCTGTGTTGGTCTGTAGTAGAAAAGCAAGATTCTGATCAAGTAGCACTTTAATCTAGTTGGTCTTTAAGGTACTACTGGACTGAATCTTGTTCCTGTAAACTTTTCCCCTGGTGTGCATCATCCATAAGACACATACCCCAGACTACATACTTCATAGGACCCCAAATTCTGGCATGGTTATTTATGTCTTGACTACTGTAATGAAGTCTGTATGGGACTACCCTTGAAGTCTGTCTGGAAACATGAACTGATGCAACATGCTAAGGATTTTTTCAGGAACTTCCCATGAGCCAGTAAGATCTTTATCAAAGTCCCTGTCTTGCGTGCCTCCGTTTTCACAGACTGGGCCTGCCCTAGCGGTACCCAACTCTGGAACTCCTGCCTTATCAAAGCCAGCCAGGCTTATAACATTTAAGGTATCAGGCAACAATGATTTTATACTCTCATGCTCCTTTGTTTCCTCTCCACTGAGAATTTTTATTAGCTGCTTTATCCATTTTCATTCTTGTTCTGCTTAGCGTCGTACGCTGCTTTGCAGATATTTAGATACAGTGATGGGATATAAATACTGTAAATAAATATAGATGATGATGATGATGCGCATATAAAACTAGGGCTTTATCAGCTGTATCAGATCCAAATTTGCTTCTGGACCCCAGTCAAAGTGCTGTTTTTGACTTCTAATGCCTTAAAAGTGGAGGAGGGCAGAACCAGGCATGCTGCCCTTAGCTCCTTGGGGAAGGGCACGATAAAAATGTAATCAATAAACAGAACTGGCTCCAAAGTAGAACTGGCTCCAAAGTACCAGGAATACCTCCTCTGCCTGTACGAACTTTCCTCTATCTGCCCAAGTAGCCTGCGTTTTCGGATGTATGGTTGGGGGTACCAACAACAGAGCTCTTTCAGCTGCAGACCCTCCAAGTTGTGGGGTTCACTGCCCTTAGATGGAAGGCTGTCACCTAGCATCTTCTTTACCTGCCAGACGATCGACTGTATACTTGCATGAAAAGGTCTTAAAAATCAAAGCCTGAATAATCTATTTTTTCCTCTTTTATTTTGTAGCATCTGGCCTGAGGAAGACTTTTGGGGAACTCGAAAGCTATATGTCATTACTAGGTTCGTTCTAATAAAAGATATTGCATGGATTGTGTCCTTGGCCGATTCCAGACGGCCCTCCGCATCCTGAAACGTCGCGCGTCGTCGCGCGAGAAAATGCGATATTTCGCGTTTTCCGTGCGACGTTTCGGGATGCGGAGGGCTGTCTGGAATCGGCCCCTGTTTTTTTTGGAATTTCCCATCTATTTTAACCTTCCTGGCATACTTGGGAAAACCTCATTCATTCTGGAGGGCCTTTGAAACTAGGTGATATCTACTTTCTTGCCCTGAAAGGATTTCAGATCACTGTTAGGTGTTTTTCAGCTGAGGTCAGGGCTTTTTTTCTGGGAAAAGAGCCGGTGGATCTCTCTATTATGTTATGGGCATGTGCGCAAAGTGTGCCCCCCCACCCGCCAGAAACACATGGTGACGTCACTTCCGGGAAGTGGCATCACTTCCAGGAAGTGATGTTGCTTCCCGGAAGTGACATCTCTTCCTCTTCACTGCCACTGCCACATGAAGTAGCAACTGCTAGAGGGTATTAGGGACTTTAAAAACAGTTAGAGAAATGTGTGGATGAAAGGTCTATTCACAGTTATGCATGGATGAAAAGTCTATTCCATATCATGAGTGGCACTGGGTCATTTTCAGGAAACACTGTTTTCTCTAGTGTATCTATTTTGAATTTATTGCAGCATTATTATTAAAAGGAAAGTAAGTTTTTTCCAGACCCCAAATCAAATTATTAAATTAACTAGCCATGTAATCCAAATCAACACCTTTCCAAGTCCCTGAAGTCAATGGGTTTAGAAGGCTGTAACACTATTTAGGAATGCTCTCTCTCTCTCTCTCTCTCACACACACACACACACACACACAATCTTGTACTTTAAACACTTGAAAATGGAACATTGAGCCAAAAGATGTGATGGAAGATAAAGAAAGGAACAAAGAAAAGACATGGAAAGAGAAAGGCATGAAGGGAGAGAAAGAAAGAAGGAAGCAAGGAAAGAAGGAAAAAAAGAGAAGGGGAGGGAAGAAGGGAAAGGCCAGGGAAGAGACCACGGAAGGAGGCAGCCCAGGAGAAGCTTTGCCCGGGGAGGTGGCTCACAGGTCTTTGGGCGCCAGGGGTGGGGCCACCAATCATGTGATCTTTTTTCAGAGGTGCCGGATCTCGGATCCCCGGAGATACCGCTGAAAAAAAGCCCTGGCTGGGGTTAATGCATTTTTAGTGTTTCTTTGTTGTTCCTGCATCTTCATGTCTCAGATAAATACAAAGTGTCTCTGAAACATGACGACAGTACTCTCAGGAGCAGCAAAGACATGCTTAAAACTTTTTACTGACTCTTATTATTTTGTGGTTGGTAAGCTGCCTCAAAGGCTAAGTACAAATTGATGAAATTAACCAATAAAACCAAAGTGAGCAAAGACTGAACCTCAAATTACCAGGCTTTGGTTGAGACAAGCAGGGCCTGGCTGGAAGCTGTCAGAAAAACAGTGCAGATTGTCCTGGGCAGCCCCAATGGACGTTTCCAAGGGCATCTCTGCTTGAAGACAGGAATCCACAAACTGCTCCAGGTAGCTGGGGATCTCCTCACAGGAAGCGCAATTCTGGAACTGCCATGGTTGCACACAGCCAGACGATGGAGAAGAGACAGCGTCTACATACGGTTCTAAGTGAAGGAGAGAGGAAATAGGCCATGGGATATCAGGACCTGCCTCATGCCACAGTCAACACAGAGTGGGCCTGACACATTGAACATGCAGGAAGGAACCCTGTGAAACTTTCCCCAACACACTGTTTTCATCTCGTCACCTCAAACTTCAACTTGCCATGGCAGAGTTAAGCCTGAGGGGGTGCTCGTTTTGAGAAGATATTAAATAACTTGATAGTGAAATCGTCTCGTGCTGTATTTTTCTGTGTTGTCCGTGTGAGGGAAGGTCAGGGTTTGAGTCGAACACCCCAGCTTTCATAAACTTAGCCATCGTTTCAAAATTTCACAACAAAGGCTTTTTGAGACATTTAGGTGACTGGAGAAAGGACAGGGCTTTTTTTCAGCGGGAACGCAGTGGAACGGAGTTCCGGCACCTCTTGAAAAAGTGGTCACATGGCTGGTGGCCCCGCCCCCTGATCTCCAGACAGAAGGGAGTTTAAATTGCCCTCCACGCCACTGCAGCACGGAGGGCAATCTAAACTCCCCTCTGATCAGGGGGTGGAGCCACCGGACATGTGACCATTTTTGCCGAGCTGACCCAAAGTGACGTCATTGTGTGGTCCTGAGTTCTACCACTGAGTTCCACCACCTCTTTTCCCAGAAAAAAAGCCCTGAGAAAGGAAATTATTTTTAGGAAATAATAATATATGGTTCCTTGTTATGTACTGTTTCCAAAGTTCTGAGGAATATTCTCTGGCCATATTTTCAAGCGTTCTACAATGTATACATTTATTTATTTATGACATTTTTGCTCTACAAAGAGCTCTCTCCCTTCCTCCATTATATCCTTAAAAAAAAACCCTGTGAGGTAAGTTAGGAGAAGAGATTTTTTTTTTGAGTGACTGGCCCAGGATAGTCCTGTGAACTTTACAGCTGAGTCAAGATTTGAACCCAGGTTTTCTCATTCCAAGCCTACCCCTTGATGCCATTCCTGGCCAGAACAAGTTCAATCCTGGTTTATGGGAAGTGTCATTTACATAGAATTATACAGTCACAGAAGAAATGGCCATAGATAAGAAACTATTTTGTAGCCCAAGGCTCTGATAATGTAGATTCTATTTTTTAAAGCCAATTCAGTTGCATTTCTGTGTTATTTTGAAAGGATGTCGCCATCTGCATTACTGTGAAAATTGGTGGGACATTCAAAATTATTTTTCTTGGTTTCTATGGCTTGTAAAACTAACGTTCAACTTTGAAATGAAAGCTTATGCCACAGTGTATCTTTGACTCTTTGTGGGACTACAAAATTCCCTTTTATTTCAACTCTATGGAATTTCTCTTGCATGTAAAGTTACTTTTTATTTGCATGCCTCTGTAGGATCCAAAGCAATGCTGTTTACTTGCCTTTAAAAAAAGTTTCACACTAAAAAACAGAAATACATTTTTACATGCCAGAAGAAGGCTCTAAATGTATCATATTACTGTATTATTAACATAAGCAAATTCAGTTCCTGATTACTTAGGTATTTCCTTGTCCAAATATATATCTGCAATAACCCAAACAGAGGGTTTTTAAATAAATGTCTTGGTCATTTAGTTACCAGCACCTAAAGGATCCAGAACCCCCCAAATTCAAGGTTCCTAAACTCTGTCAGCTTTTGGATAATTCGGTACACCGAATTGGATAATTCGGTACACTAAGAAATTCTGAGATGTATGGAGAGAGAGAGAGATGGGAAAACAGTTGGGGAAAAGATGATCAGAGCATCAAGATTTCCTGGATCTATTCTGGCAAGAGTGGGGAGAGAGAGGGAACAAAAGAATCCCAGGTGGTCTGCTAACTGCCATTCCCTTTGTGATTGATTCTTTAGGAAACAGCACATCCAAAGACAAGCAGCAAATTGAGCTTGAGAAGCAAAACAACAAAAAAAATTGCCTTGTTACCTTCCCCCCTCACACCCCGTCATCTGCATTTAGCAAGCTCTTTCCACGGTTCCGATTGGCCAGGGTCCTAATGAAATGCAGGTGGCCGACTTCAAGACAGGATTCCAGATGCGGCCTCCAGGAACGGGGCTGAGGAAGTTTGATATGAAGTGGGGCAAGGAAAGGGGGGGCACTTTTTGTACCAACCTGCACAGGGAGGGGAGAAAGCCTCTGGGATTTGGACACTGCCTTCGCTGGAAACCTGAGAACAGAAGAGGGAGACGTAAAAAGCCAAACCAAGCTGGGTGTTTCTCCCTTTGGATTTTTTACTCTTTCCTCCCCCTTCATCCACTTACTTACACAGTGGAGGTAAGTCCAGGATTTCTCTCCCTGCAAAAAGCTGAATTATTGCATGCAACAGCAATATTAATGAGCTCGTGATTTTTTTTTAAAAAAGACGGCTGTGGCTATCTGGTTCTACGTTATGGGTGCCCAGTGATCTCTGAGATAAATAATGCGCTCCCCTAAGCTGTACGTCTTGTTTAAGCATGAAATACCTGACACCTCTTCAGATTGCACCGTTCCGTGTCTGCGGTTTGCCACGGGACAAGTTTGCCACTTTTAAGACATATTTTCAAAACACTTCTGTCTAAGAGACTGTAAAGCCGCACCGGGAGCAGGAAATTGCAAAGGTAAGAGGAAGGTCAAGCGCAACTGGCAGGTCTTATTTGCAGAGCGTTTCCTCTGGAATTTACAGCCCTCCTTTGCTTGCACACAGTCCAGTCCTTCAGGGCAAGTATTTGAGCAGCTGCTGCCTTTGCGTGGGAAGCAATCTGCCCTTGCTCCAAGCTCCAGATGTCTAGGATAGCAACCAAAATGTTGTTGAAAAGATGTGAGAAGCAAATGTGAAGGTTCGTCCTTGGGCAAAACTTCTGAGAAATGTTCAGGATTCCCAACGCTTTTAGATAAGTCAAGTGAAATTCCTGGGGCAGGCAAGGGATGGCTTATGCGTGGGGGTTTCTAGAGAAGTGAATCTTCCCAAAATTTGAGCAAGAAGCCAAAGCAGTTTTTAAAAGATGAGCAGAATGTCTCAAGTGAGTCTCATGCACCCCAATAAAAACTGTCCAATTTGCATTTTAATGTTCCTCCACCACAGAGGAAGCACACGAACCTATAGGTCCCCATCCAGAAACCAGAAGGAAATGCTTGGTAAAGTTCTGCACGAATGCTCACGGGAAGGTACTCCTGTTAGACGTTTGCTACTAGCACAACTACAGAGAGTGCCTTTCCCCTGTACCAAGATGGGGCTCACGTGCCCAGAGTGGTGTTAAAATCTGCGTCCTTTATCACAGTCTCCTAAACAATCAGAGGCAAAGAGACAATGCAGCTTATTCCAGTTAATTCATTAATTACTCCAGCCTTTGTCTAAGAGTATCCTTAGCAAAGTGCATGTTACACTTCTTTGCAAAATCAGCAGCTGTCTGCAGAAAGCAATGGGGCTGGATGCAGGGGTGGTGGGGGGAGGGAGTTATTTAACAGGAGTAGCTATGGATGAAACAGAAGCGAATCCTGTGGGTGAAACTGAAATCAGTCACCCTGAAGCAGAATCTGAAGTAATTACTGGGGGAGGGGGCTGTTGCTAAATGCGTTCCCAAATCCTGTGGCATGAATAAAATTTTTGATTTCTGTTGGCTCGATTTTCAGTGCTGACTGTACAGAAAATAGTTAAGTTCACTCAAAGCTTCGCTAATCAAGAAAAAGGAGGCAAAGCCAGCACGTACGAGTAGGAAAGTGTTTTGTGTCATTCTTTGCGTCATCTTTTTAATATTGGCTTGAAACTGTGATGTCTGGAGAAAGGTTCTGTGTAACTCAGGTCATGTCTGTCTAGCATTTTGAGCCCAATGAAGAATTCTTGCTATTCCTCTATCCTACCAGGAGATCTAAATGGGTCACTTGCCTGTGCCCTAAAGCCTCTGAAGAAGTGAGCTGTGACTCACGAAAGCTCATACCCTATCACAATTTTTGTTAGTCTTATAGGTGCTACTGGATTATTGCTCTTTTCTACGACTACAGACAGACTAGCCCTAGTATCTGAAGAAGTGAGCTGAAGAAGTGAGCTATGGCCCATGAAAGCTCATACCCTACCACAAATTTTGTTAGTCTTATAGGTGCTACTAGACTCTTTTCTACTATTAAAACCTCACCGTTAGTGAAGAATGCAGAAGGCCCTTCACAGTGCAGCCAGAAACCAACCTACACTGCATGTCATAGTCTCTTTAGGACGGTGTCAAGTGTATGTCATTCCACATGCCTGTTCATCATTCGATCACTGCAAAACAAAGTAATGCTCGGCTTGTGTGAATGGGTCACCTCAGAGACAGGACTGCTGAAAGTGCTTGTATACAGGGCCGTGTTAAGCCCTGGCCGGGCCCCTAGGCTTTCAGGTATTTCGGGCTCCTCCGGCACTTCAGTCTTTCACCCCACTACAGCTGACAGCCTGACCCTGGTACGGTAGGTACTAGACCGCAGTACGTAGCCCTAGATCCATTTTGAGTGTCTCCTGAAGAATTCTATTCACAGTTTTTAAAATGCTTTTATTGCATGAGTAGAAGTCTTCAGGAAAGCACATTTTGGGGTATAATTGTTCAATACTGTAATATTTTGAAGTGAATGAAATGTTTATTATTTATTAAAAATATATAGTGTATGGATAATTGTTTTAATGTAAGAAAGAATTTGTTTCACTTCAATAAGGAAGCAATTAGTTATCTTATTAATAGAGGTTATATAAGAGAATCAATTAATTGTAATTTATGTGGGGGTGTGCCTCAGCAAAAAAAAAATTATGGGCCCCCTTAGTCCCTGCGGGGGCCCTAGGCTTCGACCTAGTCAGCCTTATGAATAATACAGCCCTGACCTAGGCTTCGGCCCAGTCGGCCTTATGAATAATACGGCCCTGGTTGTACATCAGCTGTCACGGGTCCACACCTTCAGCCATCATTCATCAAGTTCTCATTCTCACATGCTCGGGCAGATTTCTTTATACCTTATGGCTACCCACTTGATGGCCGGCAGCTGAATGTGTGAACTGGGCCAGAACAAGTTTAATCTTGGTTTATGGGAAGTGTCATTTACATAGAATTATACTATCACAGAAGAAATGGCCATAGATAAGAAACTATTTTGTAGCCCAAGGCTCTGATAATGTAGATTCTATTTTTTAAAACCAATTCAGTTCCATTTCTATGTTATTTTAAAAGGATGTCGCCATCTGCATTACTGTGAAAATTGGTGGGACATTGGTGGAGACCAGTTGCAATTACGGGAGATCTCCAGCCACTGCCTGGAGGCTGGCAACCCTAGTTCTAGATCAGGGCTGATTCCGCATGGCTTACCTGAAGCCAGGATGTTGGGAACATGCCGGCAAAACCACGAAAAATCGCGTTTTCTCGCACGAGTTTTGTGCGACATCATGCAAAACTCACGTGAGAAAACGTGATTTTTCGCATTTTTGTCAGCATGCGGAATTGGCCCAGTTCACACATTCAGCTGCCACACACAAACACACATGCACACAGCTGCATTACACTAAATCAGACCATCAGAGGAAGTCAAGGGGAGACATGATTGCTTTCTATTTAAAAGGCAGTCAAGGGAGGGAAGGGAGTTGTTCATGCTGGCAACAGAGGATAGGAATCGAAACAATGGGTTTAAACTACAGGAGGGAAGGTACCAGCTGGACCTTAGGAAAAACTTCTTCATGTTAAGAGTAATCCAGCAGTGGAATTGGCTGCCCAGGCATGTGGTGGGTTCCCCCAAGGGGTCATTTCGTAGAAAAAGAGCTGGAGGAACTCATTAGCATAACTCATTAGCATATGCCACACCCCTTGACCACACCGGAAGTGTGTCATTAGCATAACTAATTTGCATATGCCACACACCCCTGACATCACCTATCCTGGCTGTTTTGGACCCAATCTTGGCCATTCAGGGCCGAAATGGGCCCCAAACAGCTGAGAGGTGGGCGGGGCCACCTGTCATGTGACCTTTTGGGGGAACTGCGTTTCTGTGTGTTCCCCCTCGAAATGAGCCCTGGTTCCCCCTCATTGGCAGTCTTCAAGGAGTGGCTGGACGAATGCTTGTCAGGGATGCATTGGGCAGGGGGCTGGACTAGACGGTCTGTAAGGTCCCTTCCAACTCTATGATTCTATGATCAGTCCACCAAGGGGAATACTTTCTACTCAGACGAGCAGCAGCTCTTCAGGGACCTCTTAGGCAGAGTTCTTTCACATCACCTACTTAACTGGATCAGAACCTGGGACCTCCTGCATGCTAAGCAGAGTTTCTTCTACTGAGCCACCACAGCCCCTCTCCTAATGAACCTTCTTGGAAAGTACTGCATTTGAGCCCAAAATGAAATTATGCTGGTTATGACACATTCACACATACAGCTTGACACCTGAAAGAGTTAGGGTCAGGGGGCCCAATTTCTGTGGGGAAAGTCTCGTGTAAACTGCAGGTGAGCAGAAGGTGAGCTACGGTTTTCCGTCGCTGTGTTTTCAGTGGAGGGGCCTGGTGGCAGTTGGGCGTTTGGATTCTTGACCAGAACTCTGAACCAGGTGGGAAGCTCGGCCCGATCCAGCAAAACTCATCTCCCCTTTTGATGTAAGGATGTGCCCTCGGGACCCCTGAGGATAGATTATCTGCACCTACTGTCAATCTTCAATATGTCTCCTTGTGTTGCCAGTTTATTACCTGGGCTGTTCCCACACTACTTACCTTCATCCGGAACTCTGTGGAATATCGTGAAAAAACCACGGAAGATAGTGTCTTCTCGCGCGAGTTTTGCACAACACCACGCAAAACTCGTGCGAGAAGACGCTATCTTCCACGTTTTTTTCGTGACGTTCCGCAGCGTTCCGGATGAAGGTAAGTAGTGTGGAAACGGCCCTGGTTATTTCTAGTAAAAAGAGAAAGCAGGCCATGCAAAGCCTCAAGCCAAGTCACTAAACTTGCACCTAACAGAAGTTGTGGCAACCTGAAGCCTTGGAGGCGCATAATGTCTGGAATGGAGCACCAGCAGACTAGCTTGGGCCACAATACCTCCAACTGCAGCTGTTTTAGAAGCAGCAGGCACCACACAAATAACAAACGCAGCCCCCCAAACGGAACTCCTGTCTCCAGGAGTGTGCACTGTAATGGCGGAACCATGTTGCCATATGGCACCAAAGGTCACATCCAGGCTGGAGTGGAACTGAAGGGCGCATGGCTCAGCACTCAACTAATTCACACCACCTCTTTCCAGCCCTGAGATGTTCCATCTTGCAGTGCAGCGTATACCTTGCCTTTAGATGTAGGGGGAAATTTGGCTGGACAGAAAAGACTTGCCCAACTACTTAAAGCCCTCATGAGCAAGAATGGAGGCCAGCAGCATCTTAAAGAGCAACAGGACTTGCGGTGTCATAGATCCAGAGGAGCTGGCCATGTTAGTCTGTAGTTGCAAAATAGTGAAGAGTCCTGTAGCACCTTTAAGACTAATCAACTGTATTGTAGCATGAGCTTTCGAGAACCACAGCTCTCTTCATCAGATGCAACGTCATGCATCTGACAAAGAGAGCTGTGGTTCTCGAACCCTTATGCTACAATAAAGTTGGTTAGTCTTAAAGGTGCTACTGGACTTCTAGGGTGTAAGCTTTCCAGAATCAAGCTTCCTTTGTCAGACACAAATGTATGAGAACCACAAGCTGGGCTGCAGACGCATGTTCTTCACTGGAGTTCTGCAGCATCGTATGTGAATTGGCCAGATTGGACACCACGGCACAAGCTCTCTGACCAACTCAAACACAACCCTGTTTAACAAACCAGCCACATTCGTTCAGTCACGTGCATGCCCTGTTCACGAGTAAAGCAAGGAAATGGGTGTCTAACATTAACAGCTAAAGGGGGGGGGGAGTTGAACTTCCCCCCCATATCTCTTTGTAGAGTTGCCCAAACTCTTCCATGCCTACCCAGTATGGTTGGTTTGAATGCCGGAGGTGAGGCAGGTTTGGGGAGAAATGCTTGGGTTGCGTGTGTGTGTGTGTGAGTGCGTGCGTGCGGCATTCCATCTACTCCCACTTTACATGTTAATAGGCGGACAAATGAATAAACTAAGGGAGCTGCTTTGAAACATTTAGTCTGGCCTTCAGACTATGGTTGCAGAATTACAGTTTACAGGCACACACACCCTCACTGAACATTTTTTTAAAAAAAACACACAAGAGGAAGACTTTTACCTCACCATCTCGGCAAGAGACTAACAGAGGTGGTTTGCTGTTGCCTGCCTGCCTAAACCCTGGTCTTCTTTGGAGGTCTCCCATCCAATTACTAAGCAGGCGAACCCTGCTTAGCTTCAGAGCTCTGACGAGATCAGGCTCACCTGGGCTACCCAGGTCAGAGCCACATCTCATTAATTCCACAGAAAGCTACTCAATCCTCAGGGCACAACAAGGAAACGGCAGGTACTCAATGGAACCCCCCCCCCCAAAAAGCCCGCCACAGAAGAAAGGTGCTTACCGGTTCCTCAGCCACGGCCTGTTTGGCTCTCCTCTGCTGCAGAAGTTCTTTCACGGTGATCTTGACCCGGACACCTTGGTAGACTTTGGGTTTTCCTGAATGGGTGGAATTAAATGGGAGAGTTTTGCAGAGAAGAGAAATGACCACAAAGCTATAGCTAGCATTGTGGATGATGGTTCGGGGTTCTGTGGCTTGATGTCTTGAATAAGCCAGCTTATTTTAGTCTTCAATCCTGGGGCTGTTGCATTGTGACTGAGGCCTAGTGTGCATGCTGGGTCATGGCTGGCATCTCTAGAGAAAAGGCACAAGCCCTGAGAAAAGCCATTCTCTGTCTGAGACCCTGAAGAGCCTTTGCCAGTTAGACCAGGCAAGCCTGAGCTCAGCAGCCTCCTATTTTGAGTGCGGGGTCTGGTTGCTGTGAGTACGTTTATCCTACAGGCTTGGCCCGAAGGGGCACTCCTGGAAAGAGACACAGCCTATCACAAAAGGAATGGCCATGACTCTTAATGAATGCAAATATCTCCTTGATGGGCTGTAAGCACTCATTGAGAGCCAGTTTGGTGTAGTGGTTAAGAGCAGCGGGACTCTAATCTGGAGAACCGGGTTTGATTCTCCACTCCTCTGTCTGAAGCCAGCTGGGTGACCTTGAGTCAGTCACAGCTCTCTCAGAGCTCTCTCAGCTCCACCCACCTCACAGGGTGATTGTGGTGGGGATAATAATGACACACTTTGTAAACCGCTCTGAGTGGGCGTTAAGTTGTCCTGAAGGGCGGTATATAAATCAAATATTATCATCATCATCATTATTGTTGGGGCTCGGAGGCGTCTGTGTGTGAAGAAAGAGAAGCTTAGGGCCAAACGAGCTGTGCGGGGTTTGAAAGAGTTGGGTGTGCGTTTCCTGGACTCAACTTGGACTCCCCTCGACCACACAGCAGTTGTGGGGAATGGCTGTAAAGGAGAGCCCAAACCGGCTCAGAATGCTGCCATGGGGGACGGACTCTTGCCTTTCCATGCCAAAACAGTGCTGGGTGCGGGGGGGGGGGGGAGTTATTTCCCAGTTTTTGCTGCTCCACATGCACAGAATACTCCACATCGAGCAACCAAAATCGAGACCTAACTCCCCCTGGTGATATTTCCCATGGGAAAAAAGGCTGGGCAGGGGGCATGAGCTCTTTGAAAACCTACAGGTCTATTTTAGTCCTGGCAGAGGCAGAGCAGGCAGATCCCCCCTGCTGTGAGCTGACTGAAGCCTGGGGTGTTTGCTTGCAGAACTCTGGCTCTGAGGAGCAGATCTGCTGCCCCGCAAGAGAGCCTTTTTGCTCTCTCCTTCAGTATTTGCAAATGAAGGAAATGTCACAAACACTCTGCAAGTGTCCTCCAAAAGAAACCAACCAAACTATTGAGGTCAGCACTCACCCACCTTCTGTTTGCATGCAGGGAGATCCGGTGTGTAAACACTCAGAGCCAAGCTACAAGTGACGCCTTACACAGGTTGGACACTTGTCAGCTTCCCTCAGGTTTTGATGGGAAATGTAGGCCTCTTGGTCTTGCAGCTTGGCTCTCCATTACAGCTGCAAGACCAGGATGCCTACATTTCCCATCAAAACTTGAGGGAAGCTGACAAGTGTCCAACCTGTGTCAGGCGTCACTTGTTGCTTGGCTCTCAGAAGCAAGTGCTGCTTAATTCTATGGCCCTGACTCCCTAGGACTGCGGCCAGAAGCATTCACAGCTGTTCCTTTATACCAAAGCTACGTTCGGGCAACGGATGAATCCTTTAATAAAGGGATCATCCTAAATGATGAAGGGATCTGGCAATGTGCTCTTGATGAGCCTAGGGCCACTGCGCACTGTGTCAAGCATTCGGAGGTTCCCCACACGGATTGGGCTAAATGAGCAATGGGATATTAAAGGGGACCCATTTGTTGGGCCAGGAATGGTTGAGGAGGCTGTTTTGAGAACTTGGGGGTTTTGTGCAATTTTTGAGCAGGCCCTTTCCAGCAGCATGTTTTGACCTGGTACAATCAGTCTTGCATCAAAGCAGTTTCGATTGCCAGCAGCAGCAGAAAATCTCTCATCCGCACCGGCACAAAACAGCTCCAGGCTCTTCCAGCAAACATTGAACATCGGAACAACAACTAAGCACATCAGCTGCAGTGGGCTGGGATGGCATCAGTTCAAATCTGCCATGACTTCACCCCCCTCCCCAACAATATAGATCTGATAAATATACCATCCCATGGGGCACGATTTTTGTCAAGAATGCTGAGATGCTCTTTGCTTATGAATCCAGAGGAGTTAGCTGTGTTAGTCTGTAGTTGCAAAATAGTAAAGAGTCCAGGAGCACCTTTAAGACTAACCAACATTACTGTATCATAAGCTTTCGAGAACCACAGCTCTTTGTCAGCATCTGACGAAGAGCGCTGTGGTTCTCGAAAGCTTATGCTACAATAAAGTTGCATCTGACAAAGAGAGCTGTGGTTCTTGAAAGCTTATGCTACGTTAGTCTTAAAGGTGCTACTGGACTCTTTACTATTTTGCTTATCAAGCTTCACGTACCCTCAAAAAGTCTACACAATATGTATGACATGATCTGATGTGAGAAATAAAGACGGGTAGAGGCAAGGAGAGAGTGATACCAAAAATGTTCAACTGTTTAGAGAAGAAATAAAAGCAACAACTTCCAAGTTTCAGCTATTTCATCTTGGAACGAATTGGCCTTCCAGAGAGCTGCATATTCTCCTTCCCTTGGTTTTAGGAGGGTGAGCATTCTTTAGACTCTGGCGAATACAGCTGGGAGCAAAGATGGGGGTGTTTGAGGTGCCTTCCAATTCTAAAAATCTAAAATGTATTCAACTGAAACTTAAACTAAATTAAGGCCTTTGTGGCTGTTCTGATGCCAGAGAAAAAGGTTACTCCTTTATTGGGATCTGCTAGCATCTTAAATACTGGTTGGTTGGGACTAGTTTGCAAAGCACCTGGCTCCTAGCTGCCAATCTTTACAGAACAGAAGCAGGAAAACGAGAGGCGCAGCTGCCAGTCAGCCAGGGAACCTTTCTGACGGCATTCGTTCTGGCTGGTACAACAGCAGGGAGAATGCCAGGAGAGAGGCCCAAGGTTGTGGAACACCCTTGGAAATCCTCTGCTCACATCTTCCGAATTTTACTCAGATGGGATGAAGGGAGCTGACTTTGAGAGCTGAACTACAAAGGAGCTCTGAGTTCAAATCCACCCAGGAAGCTGCCTGGAATTAAGCCAGACGTCCTTATTTACTCTGACAGGCAGCTGCCATCTTTTCACTGGGGGAGCTGGAAACTGTCGTGGGGCCTCCAGCGTGCAAAGAGGCACTCGGCCACCATCTCTCTCCAGTCTGTCACGAAGCCCACTGGATAGCTCTGGGCCAGTTGTGCTCTCTCAATTGCACCCACCTTTCAGGGTTGTTGTGAGGATCCAGCCACAGCTGCACCACAGCGACTGTGGGGAAAGCATGGGTGGGTGTGCATAATGGGCATCCACTGTAGGAAGGAGATGACACCATTTTTATGGTCACGGCTGGCCTCTTAAAAGTGTGGCTGGGTTGGTTTTTCACTTCCCTGGAAAGGGTGGCTTCTCGCCGCATCTGCCAGTCCTGCTCCCCAATGCCACCCCTAAGATTTGCACCCATCCCCCCCTGCAGGGCGGGCGGGCAGCCCCTCGCCTCTTCCAAGTCAGGCCACCCAAGCAATGTCCCTCCAGGGGTCCCGGGGGCCTGGCATCCCTCCTGGCTGCGGCAGGCCTTGCTTGGGGCCGCCAAATACTCGGACCCGGCCCGGGGCTTCTGCCCTTAGCACTGGCGGGCTGGCAGCGGCGGGGCTTCCTCGAAGGCGCCGTGGGAAGCGCCCCAAGGGGCCCGAGGCGGCTCTTCTCCGCGCAGAGCGCAGCCGGGCCCGCTGCCCCGGGGAGGCGGACGCGCGCAGCTCCGTAGCGAGGCGGACAGCGGCTGGGGGTGGGCGACGCTCTCGCCCCCTCGCAGCCTGCCCGGGCGCGCCAGCCAAGCCTGCCCGCGCGGCCCCCGCAGGCCCAGCCGAAGCGGCCCGTCCCGTCCGACGAGTCGCCCAACGCGGCGCGCAAGCCCCGGGAAGAGCCTGCGCAGCAGCCCCGCCGGCCGCCGCAGAGGAGCCGCCTTCTGGGAGAGGAGCCGGAGCGCCGTGAGTAGCTGGCGCCGCTGGCCCCGATCCGCCCTCGGCGCAGCTCCTTCCGCCCGCCGCGCCAAAAGGGCCGCGGCGCTCTCCGGCCACCGGCGCGGCAGTCGCGATCTGCCCAGCGGCCGGCTGTAGGGCCGGGGGCGCATCGGCTACCTTGGGGAGGAGGGGGACTCTGCTCGCTCCTAGCCACGTTTACACGGAAGTAAGGCCCCTGCGCTCAGTAGCGCTTAACGCCGAGTGAGCGGGGAGAGGATCGCAACCTCCGGGGGAGCTTTCGCCCGCGTTTCGTTGCCCGTCCGTGGCACCACGGAGGGAATTACTTCCGAGTAAATAAGTGGAGGGTCGCGAGTAAGCGGGGACGGTCCAGGTAAGGCTCGGCTCGGGTTTAATCATTAATCGTTCGGTCGGGGGGGGGGGTGCTTTGCTCGCCCCTCCCCATTCATTTTTGATGCGCGTTCATTGCGGAGATTGCGCTCCGGCGGGACTTGCTGCGCAGCATCCGGAGCGATCTCTGGCGGGGACCTCCTTCGCCCCAGCCTCGCCCGCCCCTCCACGATGTACAGTGCAAACCCACGCGGGGTGGCAATCACTGGGCTCAGAGTGGCGTGCCCGTGCCCGGGTTGCGCCGCTCCCCGCCCGATGGAGACGCCCGTTGCTTCGGCCCTGCTGCGCGTCTGTGCCCAAGCCCAATCTCCCGGATCAGTTCCAGCCATGCGCAGAGGCGTAAATTTCGCCTTCGCCTGTATGCCGAGTAATGCTGTTTCGATACGCTTTGCAACTGGAATTTACTGTACAGAATAGTAAAATAAACCTGCAAAGGTGCATAGAAAGTGGACTGAACGCGCATTATTTAGCGGGTGTGAAAGCGGCGGGAGTGGGCAGAATGGGGGGGGGTAGTGTTTTTGCCCGGGGGGGGGCGCGTTAACTGGCCCCCGCGTGGTTTTTGTTGCGCGGCAGTGCCGCTGCTGGACACATGGAGGATAGCACCGCGTGGTGGGAAGGGGGGGGGGCGCATCGGAGCACGAGCGCCTTGCTAGGAAGGGAGCAGGACTGGGGAAGGCAGCGAGCCCTCCAAAAGCGGGGCTCCTTTGCGCGCCCCGAGCCTCTCCTCTTCCTCTGGGGCAGCGGGCTGAGCCCCGCTGGAGGGCTCGGATCGTTCCCCTGAATATGAAAATCTGCAGCAAATCACCGGCCAGCTTTCCTGGCTGGAGTCTTCTTGAATGGCACCCGCGTGCGGAGGGGGAGAGGGTTTTGCGCCTGGAGACCTGCAGCCCCCCTGGTGCCTTTGCTTCCAGTGTGCACAAATGGACAAAACAGGTTCAGGATTCGCCTTGTTTGTGATTGCTTTGACAAACAGTTGGGAGCAGCCGCATTCCATGCTGTGGAGCTGCTTGCCCCCCCAGCCCTCGCCTTATGGCGTTGGGTGTGTATATATTTTATGTATATGAGTTCGCATCGCCTGCTTTAAACATGCATGCATTAAAAAAAACCCATTGATTTCGTTGCTGTTTTCTTTCTCTAAACCACTGACTTCCTTTCTCCCTTTCTGCCTCTCTTCCCTCCCCCTTTCTTCTAGTTGAAGGTAAACTATCCCAAAATCACATGGAAGAGAATTAATCTGCCGCCCCCCCCTTTTAAAAAATCCCACTAAGAGAAAAAACCAAAAATGCAATTTACCTGACATGTTGCGGGAAAGAAGGAGAAACTTTGCACACTGAGCAATGTGGTGTGAAGAAAAAGGCTCTTGCAGCTGGGCTTCCTAAATGCAACAGTGGGACACACAAGAAAAGAAGAATTTTAAAATAAAAACAAAACTCCAAATCCATTGGGCAGATCTCAAGTGGGAAGCAAACAATATTAATGTTTTATACCTACAGGTATAAGTTTGAATTTTTCTCCCCACAAGCCAAGTATTTAAAACCTCTAGAAACCAATGATTTGACAATCAATGATTGCGCGATACTTTCAATTTGAATATTCAAAGGCTCCACAAAATGGACTACCTTTGAATGAAACCTACCTCATCCCCATGTAGCAGAGGGGCTTAGGGAATAAGATTCGCTCCCACGGCCTCCCTGGACCCCTGCCCGGGGGACATTTTCCACCTTTTAGCTTCCAATCCGCAAACCAGACACATCCCCCTGAAGATGTCCTGTATTTTCACTGGGGAGGCAGGTAGCGTCTCCTGCCCTCCTCTCGTCCCACCTGCCAGCAGCAAAGTTCCCCTTGCATGAGACCAGGGGTTTGGGGGGTCAGTGTATGCTTTGGGGGGCCACATTTGAGATTTTTGGGACCAAAGATGGCCCTCTGGGGGGCGTGGCATAGCCAGGGAAGGCGGTTGAGGCCTGCCAGGAATTGCCACTGGTCCAGGTGGGCAGTGGTATGACTTCCTCTGACGTTTCCTGCCGTGCCACCCCGTGGCATTTCCCCCTTTTTTCCTGCTTCATGTGGACATATCTATTTCACACCCTCCTCTTGATGTAACTGCTTGGGTTTGCATTCTGGAAGACTGCCTGTGTTGGGATAGCCGGATTTTTCTGTTCACTTTCATCTGCCCTGAATGGCCTAGGATCATTTTACCCATGGATGAAATTTCCAAAATTTTACACTGTATTTTCCTTTTCCCCCCTCCCCTTGGGATTGCAGTAGATAGCTAGGCCAACCAGAATGTTGGCTGGGCTGTTAATCATCTACCACAAATATAATTTGGCCATTGTTCCAGTTCATTTTTTTCTTACAAATGTTCAACAAATATAGTTGATTTGAGTTAGGGAGTGGTCTCCAACGACGCTTCGAAAGGCTCCTTGGCGATCCTTTGTCACTCCAGAGTCTTTCTCCCACCTGCAAACTCCTCTTGTTTTGAACTGGGCACCTCCTTTTGAAGAATATCTTCAGATGATGTCTTTGAGCCAGAGAAGCCCCCTCCCATATCTGTGCAAAAGAGCCCCCACCAGCAAAACAGGGGTCCCTGGCGGTGGCTGCTTTTCCCTGTCCTGGTTCCATGAAGTTCGCATAGGGATGCTGATGGAAAGAAAGAAGGAGAGCTTCTGTCCCCTGTCCTGAAAGGTGTGAACTTTTGGGGTGGCCATGAATACCTCCATTTTGAAATTAACCTATCAATCAGGCCCTCTCTAATAATCACTTGACAATAAACATCAATTTCATTCAGGAATGGGTGGTTAATCTTCAGCTGGAGGGATGCCGGATTTTGAGTTGTTTGACCAAAGCTGCGTGCCTCCTTCCAGATGTGCTGGGAGTTCAGGAGAGAGGCAAAAGCACTCTGCACATGCTCAGCAGCGAACATCTTCCAGGGCTGATTCCTTTTACTCTTGATGGGTTTTGGAGCTGACCCCACGTAAAAAACCCCTCATCTGTTGGTACCACCCAGGAAAACCAGAAATCCAACTCCTGAACTTTGGAAACAAAAGCACAACTTAATTTTTTAACAGTTGCTTTTTAATCTTGGGTTAGGAATGGGGAAATAAAAGGATTCCACTCTGTGATCCGTGTGCATTCCAAACGAAAAGTTCCAAACCTGACAGGTAGAGGGAGATGGAAAATGTCCTAATAAGGAGGTTGGCTTTTCTTTCCTGAACGAAATAATTATTTCAAGAAAAGCTCGGCAGTGCCTTTAACAAAACTCCCAAGACTAATTGCTAATCAATTTAGGAAGTTTTGAGATGTGGAAAGGAATGGGAAGCTAACTCTGTGGGACGGGTTGGGGGGGAACGTGAATGCCTTTGGAGCTTCAGTGTACGTGGTGAATAAACTGTCTTTGGGAGTTAACCTCAGCGGCACAGAAGTTCTGAACGGTTCTGCCAAAGTTCAGCTGTTAAGAAAGAATTCCTTGAAGGTGGGAAGAGGCTGAAGTGAAGAGGTACGAATGGCAGGGCCGTGTCAGAAATCCAGCCATAGAATGCAGTTACGAAACCTTGTTCAGTTCTGATTTAGCAATATTTAAGGCCAAAGTCCCATGCACATTTCCATGGGAATAAGCGCCAGTAGGTTTTTTATTTTTGGAAACAGGCATGCGCTTGGGCTTTGTGGAGTGACACGACCAGGCGTTTTTAGCCTCCATCTGCCATGCTGGACTATTTAAATTCTTCTTTACTGTAACCTCTTTCTTTCTCTCTCTTCCCTGTTCTCCCCGTTTCTCCTCCCGAACAGGACAAGATGAGATTGTTGCTGGGTCCCCAGCCTCACGTGAAGGATCATGACAGTCTAGTTGAAGAACAGAAGTGATGCTATTGATCTCGAAAAGTGCAAGCCGTGACTTTGGAAGCTGTCTGCCGCAAAGAGAGGAAGTAAACAAGTGGAAGTTTGTCTCTTTGAATTACAACAGCCACTGGTATTCTTCCAGGGAACAAATATATAGTGAACTGGGAGATCTCGGCAGTCCTGTACATCTGGCATTAATCAGTTTCTGATGTTCAGTTAATATTTTAAGTATGCCCTTGGAGAGCCCGAGTAAGTGCTGCAAACAAATGTTCTTTGAGAGCCCGTTTTTATGACAAAATAGTAAAGAGTCCAGTAGCACCTTTATGACTAACCAACTTTATAGTAGCATAAGCTTTTGAGAACCACAGCTGTCTTTGTCAGATGCATCTGATGAAGAGAGCTGCAGCTCTTGAAAGCTTATGCTGCAATAAAGTTGGTTAGTCTTAAAGGTGCTATTGGACTCTACTATTTCAACTACTACAGGTTAACATGGCTAACTCCTCTGGATCTATGACCATTTTCATGAAAGATCTCGTCGGACAGCCTGGGGGTGCTTTGAGTTTGCTTCCACCTAGTTTGCAATCTGTTTATGCTGCTGGGGACTGTTTTCTAACCACCATAAGGAAATCCCATCAAAGCTAGTAAAGAGGCATACTCGACTTGAGTCGAATTGAGTCTTTGGGACTCTTCTGGAAAAAACGAGTCGAGTTTTCGAACCTGATGATGAGAGCCAGTTTGGTATAGTGGTTAAGAGCGGCAGGATTCTAATCTGGAGAGCCAGGTTTGATTCCCCGCTTCTGTGCTTGAAGCCAACTGGGTGACCCCACCCACTTCAGAGGGTGATTGTTGTGAGGATAATAACAAACTTTGTAAACTGCTCTAAGTGGATGTTAAGTTGTTCTAAAGGGCAGTATATAAATTGAATGTTGTTGTTATGGTCAAAGTGTTTCCCTCTAAAAAGAGGGGAGGGCTTATTTCCCAATCCTTAGGCATGAATGTTAAATTATTAAGGCTACAGTTCTGCACAAACTTCTGTCTATCACATTTTTATTTAATTCCGAGGAGATCGGGGAGAAGTTTTTGGATTTCCCTCCTTCTGCTGAAGCCGCACAACAACCCGGTGAGTTTGGGAGTGTGTGACGGGCCCTCGGGTCACTGAAATGAGCAAGGGAGAATGAGAGTTTGAACCCAGTTCTTTCTAGCTTTGGTCCAATAAACTAGCCACTACGCCCTTCTGGCTCTCTCTCAGCCCAGTGAAACGCTGCCAGAGTTACCTGCAAGTAAATATGCAAGCTTGTGAGGTGGGCAATAGCTGCCCACTAGTATATAGGGAATATATTTGCCTTGTTGAGTTAGCAGATCTGCAACGAACTCCCTACCCAACCCAATCTACGCCGTCAACATTTTAGCTACAAAAAGTCTGGCTACGTGTAGCAAATGCAGCAGTGTCAATACTGACAGGGAAAAAAAACCCTTCCCATGTGCTATGTTGGATGATTGGCATTTCCATGCAGTTCTGGAATCTGCCTCCTGCTTTTATCAGATTTTAACTGGGAAGGAGCTGGGGTGTAGGTGGACGGCGCTAGACATGTCTCTGCTCTTGAGGAAAAATGTGTCTCAGGGCATACAGTATATGCTTTAGAAAACCTGGGTTTGTTTGTTCTTTTTTACACAAAGGGTTAGAAATTAGTTCTGTAGGATTTGTGAGTTATGCTTGACAGCCTCCTGGTTATACTGGGCGTGTGTATGAGAAACCGAGAGAGAGCTACTACGGGAGATGGATCTTGTCAATCCCAGGAGTGAATGTGGTGTGCTGCTATTTTCTCTCATTCAGTTGGGGTTGATCCAAATTATTCCTGTTTAAAATGCCAAAGTTCAGCTCAGGACTCTGTGATAAGGATTCGTCTGAACATGTGCAAAGTGTAGTTGCTATTGCCAGCTGTGATAACTTAGCATAACACAGGTTCCTTCCCAAAGGCAAATCTTCTCATAACTGCAAAACTCAGCACAGGCCAGCGAAGCTGTCATATCAACTCCTAAAATAATACTGTACGTTCATGAGCTCTATTGTCTAGGGGAGAGGAGGAGGGAAATGCACTCTGTGCATGCTCCAGCAACCTGTTGCCTTTGCCATTCACTTATGTTCCAGGCTGACTTTAGAAACGATCAGGCCCGCCCTTGCTGGAAATAAGATGCTGTTCTGCAAATGGACCTTTGGTATGATCCGTGCTCTTACATTTATAGAATGGGTCTAGTATGGGCTGAATGGATTTGTCCTGCGTTCTGTTTGTTTATTATTCAGAAAGTTCTCTCGGCTGCATGCTGCTCCTTTCCAGGTTAACTGGGAGAATATCTAAAATTAATTCTGGAATCAGGTTTTATGTGGTTTGCAAGGACTTTCAGATTACACAGTTAGTTTGTTCAACACATTTCTGTGCTGCTTTTCTGCCTGTGCATTCAAGTGTGGTGTAGCGTGTGATGTAATGGGAAACCCAGGTTCCCCCCTCTGCCATGGAAGCTTGCTGCGTGACCTCAGTCACATACTCTCAGTCTAACCTACCTCGCAGGGATGTTGTGAGGATAAAATGGAGGAAAGGAAAACGATGTAAGCCACTTACATCTCCATGGTGAATCCCCATGGAGGGGGTGTTGTGTAGTGGCTAGTGTGGCAGGCTAGGATCTGTGAGGCTCCAGGTTCAAATCCCAACTTTGCCATGGAAACTTGCTGCATGACTTCGGGCCTATCACACACTATCAGTCTAACCTACCTCACAGGGTTGTTGTGCGGGGAAAATGGAGGAGACGAGAATTATGTACGCCACCTTGGATCCCTTTTCTTACAAGTCAAAGTAATGCCTTCAATATAATTCATGCAACACAGATGGAAACAAGGGCAGAAAGGGAAGAGGGAAACAAGCAAATTCAAGCACCAACCCCTAGGTCACTTCTAAAGCAGTTCTAGATAACCAAACAGAACGGCTGCTGTGGGGAGCGTGTGGCTGGAGGCCTCCCAGGCAGGACGACGGAAAGCATCTTGCTGTTCCATGCCCCCCCCCCCGTCTGATGCAGCCAAGCGTTCACTGCCCTTGTTAGTTTTCCAGTATCTGTTACCAATGCATGCATGGGATCGTGCGCGACTGCATCAACATACTGTTTCTTTCTGTTGCACATGTGCTCTTGCATTGTGGTGAAACGGCACCTGCGTTGGTTGCTGATTAGCCCTTTTTATCAGTAACCCAACCCCAACTCCCGAGACAGGGGGGGGGAGATTGTTGGAACGATGGAGCATTCCGAATGTAGCGGGTTCCACTTCAACTAAACCAGATAAATTGGAACTCTAAAGTCTGAGAAGGAATTTGGAGGGGGAGAATTCCGGAAACATATCGATTCGGGAGCACGATGCAGCCGGCCAGGAAGCACCGTACCCCTGATTTTTAGGTTGCAAGCAAGAGGAGACCTTGTGAGTTATCTGGACCCAGTTTGCTGCTTACAAGCCTGGGCCACCACTGACTGCTGGTTACACCAACCTGCCTTCCTCAATAGCTTGTTTGTCTTGGGGGCAAAGTCCAGGATTTCTTGCTTTATTTGTGTGTGTGGTTATTTTCCTTGCTTGAATAAAGAAGGGGGGGGGGGAAAGATGTGGCAACAGATCAAAATAATCCGAGGAAGCCGGGTCAGCTACATACACACACGCAGCCTGCAGAGATTGTGTTTCCATCCAGACAGGTCTCAACAGGATCTTGAAAACCAAGAAATTCCAAGGAGTGGAATGTGCAGTTGCCAGTGGGTGTGGAAGCCCAAACTTACCAGTTTGTTTGGAGATAGAGCCCTTAAGCAGTGGTCACCGCAGCACATTTCTAAAAAGTGTCTCCGCCTAGTCCTCACAAAGCCTTGAATTCTGTATTGTTTTGCTTGAGATGGCCTGTTTTTAATGCTTCCCCACATAAAAAAGCTCCCTGTATGCAGATAGCTAGTGTTGCAGGAGGAGGGCAAAGCTAAATCCTTCCTTTACAGGCTATTTTACTATATGCAGGGATTTTTTAATACTTTTAAACCGATGCTGTATAGCCCAGAATTTTACCACTGCAGTCTGCCGTCTCATTCTGAAAAATACATCAGCTTTCTTTAAAATTGACGAGTTGAAGCATAACAGAGGAATGCAATAGAGGTAAAGTTCCCACTGGTTCTCCCAAGCAACCCTTTGGGAGCCAGCCCAAGGATGGTTCCCCCAAAGTCCAGAGACTGTGCTGACCTTATTCCTAACAGCATGTCTGCCCACCGTGACATATTCTTTCCTAGAGATGCAAAATAGGTACATGGGTAAAAGGGGGCATTTTTTGCCACCTTTGGATCTAACCTGCACTTGCGTGAGGGCGTGACGATAGGAAGAGCCATTTTTTGAATGGAACATTCAAAGGAAGGTAGGTTCCTTTGCAGTACAGACCCAGAAAGAGCACAGAAAAGTGAAAATGCCCATCATGTGTGGGTAGTTAAAATAGCAGGATTTTCATCCAGTGGCACCTTAGAGATCAACAAGATTTTCAGAGTGTTAAGTTTTTGAGGTCCTGACCTGGATAGCCCAGGTGAGCCTGATCTCATCAGATGAGAAGCTAAGCAGGGGCAGCCTTGGTTAATAATTGGATGGGAGACTTCCAGCAAAGACCAGGGCTGCAGAGGCAGGGAATGACCAACCACCTCTGTTAGTTTCTTGCCATGAAATCCACCCCCCTACAAGGGTTGCTGTAGGTCAGCTATAACTTGAGGGCACTCTACCACCACCAAGTTTTCAAGAGGTATCGCTCCCTTCGTCAGACTTCTGGTAGCTAAAATGTCAGCCTTAGTGCGCCATGGTCTGCTCTTAAAGACTTCGTACAGCAAATTGGCCTGCTTAAGACCCCCAGGTTCATTTGCCATGGGGCCACCTGTGTCTTGCAAAGAATTCTGGGGTACGTTTTAAAATAAGCAATCAATTCATGTGTTTCACTGGCCATGCCATCGGTCCAGTCACATTACAAGTAAGTGTGGAGCATGTCCGTTACTCTGCATTGCATCAGTATATCCGCTGGGGAAGCTTATCCGGCGCTCCTGATATCTATGAGAAACTCTTGGTAAGATTCTAAAGACCCAGAAATCAGTCTGAAAGCAGCACAGGACTTCTTCTTGTGTTGGGACTTTCTAGAAAGCGACAAATGAGCATGCTTTCCAGATAATCAAACACCATGCAAATGCCGTGAGTTTCTTGGCAAACACCACCACCTCCTGGCCACTCCGGAAATGTCCACTTCTGCGTGTCTGACAAAGTGGTAAAGAGTCCAGTAGCACCTTTAGGACTAACCAACTTTATTGTAGCATAAGCTTTCGAGAGCCACAGCTCTCTTCGTCAGATCATCATGCATCTGACGAAGAGAGCTGTGGCTCTCGAAAGTTTATGCTACAATAAAGTTAGTTAGTCTTAAAGGCGCTACTGGACTCTTACTATTTTGCTTCTACAGACTAACACAACTAACTCCTCTGGATTGCTGACAAAGTGAGTGCTTTGAGTCACGAAAGTTTATACCAGGGAAAATTTTGTGGGTCTTCAAGGGCCAAAATAAACATGCTGCTGAACTTGTAGCTGCCTCGGGTTTGTTATCACCACTTTGAAGTTATTTTAAAATGCTACAAAGGCCTGCAGCACAAATCTTCCTCCCCCCCCGCCCCCACTCAGTATCTCTTCTAGTGCTGAGCCCCACTGTGCCATGGAATCTTGCTGGGTGGCAGGGCCAGTTGGTCACACCTGTCCTAACCTGTTCCACCCCACAGGAATGTTGTTGCGAGAAGGATAAAATGGAGGAGAATGGTATAGGTTGCTTCAGGTCCATGCTGCGGAGAAAGGCAGGTATAAATGAAGTAAATTTAAAAATGGTGTGTGGACAGGGGATGGGGGTGGGGGTCCCCGAAGCATCATAATTGACAAGAAAGCCCCAGCCCTGTGCTCACAAAGTCCAGAGCAGTAGCCCTATCGGTCCTTCCGACAAGAATGAAAAGTGATGTTCTGACATTAAAAGACAATCAAATTTATTGTGACAGAATCTGTTGTGGCCTGGACTTCCTTTCCTCAGATGGATGAAGAATACCCTCAGAAATGATGCGCAGTCTCCCATGTTCTTGCAAGTTAGTAGCAGCAGCCTCACACATGCAAAAGGCACACTTTTATTGCATGTTCTAAAATGGGTCACAAGTACTTTGCATATTGTCTCATCACCACAGCTTGGGAACGGTGACTTGTGCACAGGTCAAGACATGGAGTTGCTTATGCAGGTCTGTGGATATTCGGCAACATTTTTATTTGGTTGGTGAAAGTTGTTGGAGGAGGATTTTTTTCCCTTTACAGAGATGGTACAGAAACAAAATCTTTGTTTTACAAACAGCTGCTTAAGGAAGGCAAGGCGTTTAATTGAAATTTGGCCTTGACCTTGGGCCATACTTACCGTTGCCTGAAATCCAGGAAGTTTTGATCATGCACGACAAGCAGCTTCCACTACTATAGCATAATGAAGAATATCACCAGTTTGCCGACAAGATTGCCAACTGTCCACTGTCAACGCTTGGGAACATTTGTGAGGGTGAACCTAAGGACGGCACAACAGCCCAGATGCTATGATATCACTTCCAGACAAGCACCTGGAAGTGATACTATGGAGGCCATGACACTCTAGGAATTCTTCCAATCTCTACAGTAAAAACCATAAAGATGTGGGGAAGTTCCTAGGGCATCATGGATGCTATTTCAGAGGAAAACTGGCATTCTGGGCATGTGAAGTTTGGATATTGGCAGGAGCCATAGTATACTCAGCTGGAAGATTATATAAGACCTGGGCATAAAGGAAGGGAAACAGTAACCAGCTGTGTTAGAAGAAGGCTGTAATGTTTCTATGCAGAGGTGAAATGGATCCATGATATGGACAGTGAGCTTTGTACTAAGAAAGTAAGTCCCACTGAATTCTTCCATGAGAGCGCCTGTTTAGAACCAGGCGGGGAGGACTGGCGGAGGTCTGAAACCAGCAGCTAGGACTAGAAAAATGACCCACTCTTCAAATTCTGTGACTCAGTAGAGGAAGGGGGAAATAGCTGCAGGCATGCAAGCCACTATTTATAGCAGCAGGGATGGAGTGAAGGAAAACACCTGCTGCTAGCACCACGTGGCTGATGTGTGTCTGTTCCAACAGAAGACCCTAAGGGCCAAGCTACAAGTGGTGAATTACATTTGAATGGCAAGTGAACAGACTCACGTGTATTCCTCCCTGTTCACTTGTGCTCCACTCGATCATGTAGAGTGGAGCACAAGTGAACAGGGAGGAATACACATGTGTCTGTTCACTTGCCATTCAAGTGTAATTCATCACTTGTAGCTTGGCCCTAAGAAGTTGTTTGAGTCTTAATAGCTCCCCCTGGTGGCCATGAAGTCTCCTTTGAGGTGACTGTTTCTTCTGAGGAAATCGCTTTCTTTTTTCAGCGCTTGCATGCATTTTAAAACAACCTTGAGAAGCAGTGAGTTGCGGCAAAAATAAACAGGACTCTTGTGGCACCTTAAAAAAAGCAACCTTGCATTTTAATTTTGGTACAGGCTTTTGTAGATTTTAGCTCACTTTTGTCTGATGCATGAATGCACTTACTCTGGTCCACGAATAACAACTTACTAGGCTTTTATGGTGTCATGAGATTGCTGTTCGAATTACCTTGCATGTCTTTGCACCAGAATCACAGCAGTGCAGGGGCATTTTCTTCTCCAGGGGCCCCTTGCAAGCTTGACTTTGCACACCCCTTCTTCAGAACATTATTTTCCTGCAAAACGACAGGTGTTTGCTAACTAAACATAAACAGTGCAGAGAATCCACATGGTGGTGTGCAGTGTGAGTTATTTGACCCTCTTCCACGAGGATATCAGTCAAAGAGACGACTTTTTTTTAAAATTTCCCATTTGCTTCAATATTTGAAAGAAAGTTAAAACCTTGACGTGCTGACGAAATAGGAACACGGCTATTTGGACTACAGCATGCTATTAACTGCTAAGAATTATTTTTTCCCCATTGAGTAGATTTTCAGATTACTGAATTCTTCATTGTCTCATATGAGACTGTGAATATTTCTAGTGGAGCTTCCTGCAACTATCAAAAGGACAGAAGTACAGAAGGGGCTTGAAAGGAGTGGCTGTGGCTGAGAAACAGGAAATTTACTTGGCATCCAAAAGGTAGCAGGTTCAATCCCTGACAGCTCTGGTTAATAACAACAACATTCAATTTACATACCGCCATTCAGAACAACTTAACGCCCACTCAGAGCGGTTTACAAAGAATGTCATTATTATCCCCACAACAAAACACCCTGTGAGGTGGGTGGGGCTGAGAGAGCTGTGACTGACCCAAGGTCACCCAGCTGGCTTCATTCAGAGCAGTAGGGAATCAAACCTGGCTCTCCAGATTAGAGTCCTGCCGCTCCTAACCACTACACCAAGATCGGATAGTAGGTGATGTGAAAGACCTTTGCGTAAGTGTCCCTGCAGAGCTGCTGCCAGTCCAAGTGGACAATACAGATCTTGAGGGACTGAGTCCGTATAAGACAGCTTCATGTGTTAAGTATTCAAAGTTGATCCTAGAAAACTGACACATACCCAAGACAGAGAGAGCTTTTTAAATTTATAAAGTAACATTTTTTACTATGCTGGGAGAAGCCCCCCCCCCCACACACAAGTATGCTGAATCACCTGTCCGCGGGTGGCTGTCTTTTGTTTCCAGCCATCATATTTGTTATTAGAAGCCTTGATCTTTTGGCTGCAATGCGCACTTACTGCGGAGCAAGGGCCCACCGGATTTTGCACGATTTACATCTATGAGAATGTGCAAAGGACTGCACTACGCACAGGGCCAACATCTCTTTGGGTGTGGAGCCTTAGACGTCGTGCAGGGAGTAACTGCCAGGTGCCACTAGACGAACAGAAGCAGTGCCAGCCTGGGGGAGATTAACAATGTGTGCCGTTACTAGTGATGCCCATTGTGTAGTTGCCGTGAACAGCAGTCTCTGGACTGTTTTATCTCCATGCGCCATGTAATCCTTTGAAAACTGGTTCATCATCCCAGTAACCATGTAACAGTGAGTTCCGGAGGGTGACAGTGTACATCCTTTTTGTGTGTGTCTTAAACCTGCAGCCTGTCAATTTCAGGGAAAGACTCCCCCAGCTCCCGTTTTTAAAATAATGTATTTTCAGTGGGTCAGGAGAGAAATTTCTACTTCTCCAACATTCTGGGCATCTGTGGAACTTTCCTGATTTCCTAAGGGCCATGGGGCGGCGAGATTGGCCTTCGGATCAGCTGGAAACTATTAACTTCCTGAATTAAGTTGGTCTGGGCTCTGCCTGCCTCTGCTTTAGATTGCCCATTCTCTGCTGGGGTCACGGAGGCTGTGCTACATCTGGGGAGGGGTATTGATGGTCATCTTTCCCAAGTAAGACAAGCTCGTTGATTTGTCCTGAGTTAAGGTTATCCGTTGATCATAGCCCCCTTGGAAGGGAGCTTCCTCTTCATACAGAAAGAATAATTGTAATATGGATGATTCAAAACATTTGGTAAGCAAAGTTCGCAGTTTTCTCCCTGTGAGTTTTCTGTGTGCAAGGTAAGCGTCGGTTTGCGTCCCAGTGCCAGAGCCTGAATTGGGAGTTTTAGGATTCGCTTGTTTTTCACAAAGTGGCTTTGTTTTTGTCCTTCTGTCGCCAGTCTCTTTTGCTCAGTAAGCTCTTCGACATTCGTACGGCCCCCAAAGAGAGCTCCCGTCGTCCTTTGGCCAGAGGGAGCTGCTGTCGTGGAGAGCAGTTGTATCTGCAGGCTCCTCTGAAGAGACGTGAAGCATCTTGGGTGTGAGGTCGTTGGCCACAGTCATAAAAGATGAGAAAGGGTACGGGGAGGCAGTGGAGTAGCCGGACGTATAGTGGACGTCTTCAAGAGCGTGCAAGGAGAAGGACTGAGCTCCAGGAAGAGGAGAATTCCAGCTGGGATTTCTGTACTGGGAAGACCCTCCTGGCTCATGCGAGGAAAGGCAGCCAGCGGAAGAAGATGCTTGCAGAGAGTCGGAACAGATGTCTGGCTGGCCCAAGCTATCCGGCTGGGCTTGTTCCTGAGGATGAAAACAAAGCACATCTTGAAATTCCCTCCGATGGTAGGGAGAGAAGGTTTCCCAAAGCATCCAGCAAGACTATTTTTTTTCTTCCCAAGATTTTAGGACATTTTTAAAAAAAATCAAAATTCTCCCTTTTATTTTCCTTACTGCTGAGTTTCAAAGAGACTGCCCTGCTGTAAGACTGGGTTTATTTCATGCTTCTTTGAATAGTTTTTATCTGTTTATTTTGCTAATAGCTTTCATGAGATTTATGCTCTCTTCTGGATCGCTTTCAAGTATTGTTTTATTGCATTATTCTTGGGATCTGCCTCAAATGTCTTAGGATGAATACGACAGAATACACATATTTTCAATAAAGGCATTGCAAGGAGCTACAGCGAGGGGGTATAAAGGGGGGTATAACTGGCCTCCTCAGTTTATATGCATGTGCGTGAAAGAATTAAGTCTGATGGGACACAACAAGATTGCGGGACTTTTTTTCCTTAGGAAACCTTAAAATGCCAGGAGGAAAGTCCTGTTTAGGGGCGAGTGTTTGCAAGCACAGACACTGGCAATAGAAGCCAAACATGCAATGGAATTTATTGTTTTGACGTAAAAGCCATTGGCCCTTACAGCCACGGAGACAGACTGGGATGTGTGCACACAACCAGGCCCAGTGCCAGGTTTTCTGGTGCCTGAGGCCAGGGGCAGCTTCAGCGCTGTTGCTGCCCCCATGCGCATGTGTGCGCACCTGGACTGCATGATGACATCACGCAGCAGGAAGCTGGGATGGCGTGTGTGCGTCCTCCCAGCCATCCCGCTCAGTTGTTCTGCACGCC
The DNA here is from genome assembly GCF_028583425.1 of Eublepharis macularius. NCBI lineage: Eukaryota > Metazoa > Chordata > Lepidosauria > Squamata > Eublepharidae > Eublepharis > Eublepharis macularius. Next base: position 5,562,032 of record NC_072803.1, read on the forward strand.
ACCCTGGCCGCCTGCTGTGCCTGGCCCGCAACTGCTGCGCCCAGCCAGGAGCACGTGCTGGCGGTGGCGGTGGCAACAGCATGGGGCAGGTGAACGGGAGGGCCAGGGGGCTGCAGCAGCAGCTGCAGACCAAGCACGGCGGTGCGCAGGTGGCTTCCCAGCCCTCCAGCATTGCTGCCACCAGCAATATGGTGTGCGCCTCCAGCCCTGGCACTCCCTCCAGCGCCTCAGATCTCGAGGCGGCTGCCGGACCTGTTTCTATGGACGCATCGGCCCTGCACACAACAGAATGGTGCATCTAGCTCTCTTGTTTCTTGAGCAGGAAAGGAGACCAGGCCCAGGCTCTCGCCAGCCTGCCTTCAGTTCTCAACAGCCAGCCTCTCTGCCTCACACTGTTAGTTGAAATATAATAATGATAATAATATTCAATTTATATACCACCCTTCAGGATGACTTAACACCCACTCAGAGCGGTTTACAAAGTATGTTATTATTATCCCCACAACAAAACACCTTGTGAGGTGGGTGGGGCTGAGAGAGCTCCAGAGAGCCGTGACTAGCCCAAGGTCACCCAGCTGGCTTCAAGTGGAGGAGTGGGGAATCAAACCCGGTTCTCCAGATTAGAGTCCCATGCTCTTAACCACTACACAAAACTGTTTATATGCCCCTCTTCCACTTGGAAAAAAAATCCCCAAGGCAGCTTACAAAATTTAAAAATGCACATAGGAAAATGAAGCTAAACCAAGTGGCAAAAGCATTCTGAATAAAAGCAAGAGCATTGTACAGAGCCTATTTCTTAAAAGGATGCTGAATTCTGCACTCTGTAGCTTTCCTAGTGTAATCATAGAATTGTGGGACATGGAACAGACTTCGTCCCAAAGTTACAAAATGAACACTTGCTCTGCATGGGGTCTGGATCAAAGGAACCCAATTTTGATTCACTAGATTGTGTAGAAAATTGTGGTCTATACAGTTGCAAGGAAAATCCCTTCAGCATGACCCTTTTTGCCAGAGATTTGGTATTAAACATTTGATCAAAGCTACCTGCATTGTCAGAAACACCATCAGCTCCCCACCTGGTTGCCTATTTACACACACACCCCAATGATTTAATGAATGGCCAACACTTAATTAGGTACTTTTAGAGTCTGCACCTACTGGATGTATGCCCTCTCCCCTGCCATCAACCAATCAATCATTTATTTATTACGGTCAAAGACCAGCAACAATAAACATACATTAACAGAGCAATTCAAGGAGTATACATACAATTAAAAGTACAATAAAAATATAAAAATAGGAAATATAATTCAATGAATCAGCACTGCAGCTGATGGCAGCTGCACAGAATCTCGGGACTATGAAATGAAAGGTGGGGAAGGAGGGAATGTATTAGTCCCTAGCAAAGGCAACTTGCTAAGATGCCTGTGCTGTTCTGTGAGTGGTTTCATGGTCTGCCAGAAGAGCACAGCAAGGTAGAAAGGTCTGGTCTGAGTTGCCTCCTGATCAGGGCTTTTTTTCTGGGAAAAGAGGTGGTGGAACTCAGTGGGTTGCCCTCGGAGAAAACGGTCATATGGCTGGTGGCCCCGCCCCCTGATCTCCAGACAGAGGGGAGTTTAGATTGCCCAATCTAAACTCCCCTCTGTCTGGAGATCAGGGGCGGGGCCACCAGTCATGTGACCATTTTCAAGAGGTTCCGGAACTCCGTTCCACAGAGTTCCAGCTGAAAAAAAGCCCTGCTGCTGATGAAGAAATGTGTTTGTTCTTGCTCACTATTATCACATTCATGACAGCTGAAACAACTGTCAAAAGGAGAACGCTAGAGTTGGCAAAAGGATAACACGGGTTGACACTGAAGACACAAGTTCTTTACAGGACTTCTTCCAGACTTCTGATCTTAAATCAAGATTTAAAGTAACTTTAAGGGAAAATACTGTTTGTACCAATTCTAATCCTAATGAAGCTAGCAGATGCCAGTTTGGTGTAGGGGTGAGGAGTAATCTGGAGAACCAGGTTTCATTCCCCGCTTCTCCACTTGAAGCCACCTGAGTGACACAGCTTCTAGGAGCTCTCTCAGCCCCACCTACCTCACAGGGTGATTGTCGTGGGGATAATGACATACTTTGTAAACCGCTCTGAATGGGCATTAAGTTGCCCTGAAAGGCGGTTTATAAATCGAATGTTATTACTACGTCTGAGATTCCAGGCTCAAGGACAACTAGAAGAAAGGAGGTATGCCATTTCTCCAATCTTCCTGGTATGTTTTGGAGGACAGGCTGGATAAATGAGTGTCTGAGGTCATCATAAAAGGGGAAGTGCAGCAATAAACGGCCAACTGTTTCAATTTCCTCAGTATCACACGGGCATAAACACTCGTGAAACGGGACACACGATATCTAATAAAGAGGATAGGAGAACATTGAGATGGGCCACAGTGAAAGCTTTCTTGTGTTTGGGAATGCGTAAATAGTTTGACAACACCAGTTTCTTGGTCTTGTGTGATGGTATTTTACAGTGGAATTTTGATAGTGTTGAAGTTTAATGTCCCAGATCCTTCGCTTAATTTCTGATTTGGCGTTTGAGTAACCAAAGGTTATGAAACTGCTAAGAAAATATCCAAACAGTAAAAAACAGGGCTATCAGCCAAATGGCTTTAGGGAAGAACTTCTTTATCCCAATGGCCGAGCCTTTGACTCCCCAATTTTCCCTATGCCACTGTTGCTGCGGCCCACTCTGTGGCATGCTCAGGATTATAAGAATAATTCACACAAGGCACAAATGAGAGGGTAAACAGGTCCCGGACTGCACTACTACAAACTTCAGGGGGAATATTGTACACCTGAATGTTTTCCTGTAAAAAAGATCCCTGAGGATGGAAAACTAGCATGTTAGGAAAAGGCTAAGTTAGCCGTTTTCTCCCTGCCATGATAGTTTTCTATGTGCAAGGTATTGTCTTTCTGTCTCTCTACGGCAAAGCAGTCAAATCTACCACCATCAACCCGATTCAATACAGTCCAGAAACACTTGTACCCTCTTATCTGTTATTGATGTGAGTTAGAATTCTAGACATTTTCTGCATTGAGTTCCCCCCTCCCAATAAAAACAAAGAATCCCGACCCTTTAGCCCCCACAAGACTGTGGGGCTCACACCCTTTACTCACACTTAAAAAATGTGCAGAATCACTAGGGAAAGATGGCACGACCGAAGACAATGGTGAGGAGCCAAAGAGGGACGCAGCGCCAGAGGTGACCGGTGTGACACGGTGGTCCCCATATTGATCGCTGAAGTAGGTGTCCAGCAAAGAAGGGTATCCTTGAACCCCGTGTGATTCGTACGCAAAGGGCTTTGCTAGGAAAGAGGGTGAGTAGACTTCACTGGAGATCTGCTTATTGCTTTGTAAATCCATATCTGCCATCAAGGACCTGCGAACTCCATAGTAGCCGGACACAGCTGGGGAACCTTTTAACAAAGGAGAAGTCAGATAGCACCACATCAGGAACCAACAGGGAGCGGAGCTGAATACACAAACGCTGTCTCCAAATGCATGTTCCAGATGCACGCCCGGAAGATGTATTTTTCTAAAAATTAACACTTCGCTTATTTTATGATAAAATTCTAAGTGGATTATAATAAACTAAGAGAAACTACATCAAAAGAAACAGGAGTGTTGTGGCATCTTAAAGACTAGCACCTTTGTATGGTTCCATAAACATTTGTGAACTAGAATAACAGCGTACGTTTCCATGGCCTTAGAGGTAGACCCTAGTCCACAAACACTTCTGCTAGAATAAAAAAAGGCATTTGCCGTTCAGCTGCCAAAACATGCTTGTTTCTTTTTGCTGCAATGGATTACTATGGTTGCCCCCCCACCCCATTTCTTTCCTTTAATAAAATTTTACTTGGAAGAAGTCAAAGTATTACGGGGGGTGGGAGGTGGAATCTGTGCACAGAAACAATAGGATTCTAGCAGGGCAATGAGTGGACGAAAACTTTGGGAGGTGTTTGGGGTGGATGGCAGCCTGGTGGCACAGAGGGAGGAGATGGTGGCCTCCCTAGGAGACAAGATGTCCCAAATGAGAAAATGCAGGAAATTTGGTATACCAGCTAGTGGCTCTAGATTGGCCTTCTGGTGTCACCTGAATTCCCAGCCTAGGAGGATTACGGACTGCTTGGTCAATGTTTGAGTGAGAGCTGTCTGACCAGGGAGTTGTCCTGGATTGACAGGGCTTTCATTTGAGCTCACTGGTTCCTGACAATTGATGACGCCAATAGATGAGAGGCATTGGGCCACACTAGAGCTGCCAGGTTTCCTGGCGGGAGGGGGGGGCAGAAATCCCCCACTGCCAGCCTCTGCCTCCCGCCACCACTCACCTAGCTGAGAAGGGGGAAAGGTACAAGGAATGGGCCCAGGAGACAAAAACACCTCCCAGGCCAGCGCATAGCAGGGGTGCTCTCAACACATGTGATGACGTCACTTCTGAAAGTAATGTCATCGCGCCCGGCAGCAGGCCTACTCTTGCACTTCACATGGGCCCCGATTGCCCCCTGTGACGTGCAGGAGCATGCCCGCCGCCGGGCGTGATGACGTCACTTGCGGAAGTGACACTATTGCACCAGGAGGGTAAGGGCACTTGACAACTCCAGCTGTGACTAAGTGGTTGCGCATCTCCTTTGCATGCCCTTGGCATCTCCAGATAAACGGATCAAGAAGTAGATGTTCAAAGACCCTGAGATCCTAGAGAGCCGCTGCCAGTCAGGGTAAAGACGGACATTACTAGACGAAGGATCGGACTCCAGATGTGGCAGCTGCACCTGTACCTCCAGATAGCGCCTGTCCTATAGCAACACTCTATGGGACCCCTCTGAACTGGCTTTTGATGTAAATGGGGACTTACCAGTTGTTACAGGCAACAAGAGCTGGACTGGGGCTTACAGGTGCAATAAAATCACAAAAGAAGGTATGGGCTGTGGACTGTCCACATGTGAAACTGTGCCTTATATACTTCTGTGTTGTATTTCATTTTGGATTTTTGATGGCTGTGTGGGGCTGCCCCAGACTCCAAACCCATGACTGCAGTCCTCCACTGTGTTCCTATCGCTTGTTTTGTGCCTAGAGTTGGGCTTAATTTCTCTGGAAGCTCATAGCTGGATACACAAGATTAACTTTTGGTTGAAGTTTGTTTTCTTTCCTATGGGTCTCACACCTTTGATGTTAATAGACACTTTTCAATCAAAATAGAAAAGGTCCCTTTCAGAGAAATTATGGTCCATTGGATATTCTCTTCGCTGCTTCATAGCCTTGGGTTATTCAAAAGCTAAGTCATAAATTAAGCAAACGATCTGGGACATCAAACTTCAACACCATTTAAGTTTTACTGTAAAATAAAATAAATCACCTTGGGAACAAGAAATTGGTGTTGTCAAACTATTTGGCTAATTTACTGATTCCCAAGCACAGGATAGCTTTCACTCTGGCCTGTCTCCATGTTCTCCCATCCTCTTTATTAGAAGGGCAATATTGCGGCGTCCCATTTCATGAGTGTTTATGCCCTTGTACTATGGAGGAAATTGAAACAGTTGGGCATTTATTGCTGCACTGTCCCTTTTAAGACGACCTCGAACATGCATTCATCTGACTTATCTTCCAAAAAAATTCAGGAAGATTGGAGGAATGGCATATCTCCTTCCGTTTAGCTGACCTTGAGCCTGGAATCTCAGACACTGTCGCGATTCTGTACAGCTGCAAGAGTCTACCGAGGTACAGTGCTGATTCAATGAATTATATTTTCTATTTTTCTATTTTTATTGTACTTTTTATTGAATTGTTCTGTTAATGTATGTTTAATGTTGCTGGTCTTTGACCGTAATAAATGATTGATTGATTGCAAACCCATGACTGTGATACTTTCTGTATCCAGATTTCAGAAATAAAGAAGAAATGTTTCTTTTGTGACCTCTGTGATCGTATCTATGGGTGTATATGCGTGTGCACATACACACACAAATCTAAAGTGACATCATGCCAGCCATGGGCATGCTCCCTTACTTTGCTGGGGCCAATTTTGGCCCCAAATAAGCTAAATTTGCCCTGCGGAAAGCATAGGAGCAGGCCCATGGCCAATGTAATGAAGTCAGTTCCCAGAAGTGACGTCATTGTGCAAGTGCTGGGAGCGCGCATGCAGAGACGCAAGGCACAAGCTAAGTGCCAGGTCACCCCTCCCTCTGGAGGATATAGCAACCCGGCAACCATATCACCTCCTATTTGCCACCTCATAACAACAACAACATTTAAGTTACATACTGCCCTTCAGGGCAATTTAATGCCCACGCAGGGCGGTTTACAAAGTATGTCATTATTATCCCCACAAACTGACACCCTGTGATATAGGTGGGGCTGAGAGAGCTCTGAGAGAGCTGTGACTGACCCAAGGTCACCCAGCTGGCTTCAAGCAGAGAAGTGAGGGATCAAACCTGGCTTTCTAGATTAGAGTCCTGCCGCTCTTATCCACTACACCAAACTGCTCTCCAGAAGGTCAGGATAGAAATGAAATGGCAGAGGGGTTGTATAAAAATATGCTTACCTGAGAGTGGGAGAAATGATGACTGTGTGGTTGTGACACTGCCCTGAAAGGAAAAGAACAGAGCCCAGCAGAATAAACAAGTTCATCTTTAGCAAATCTGATCTGATTATATTTTGGGAATCCCAGCAAATGGCTGGATTTCAAATCTTGGGCCCTAATTGGGTACCCAGCTGATTGGAAGTCCTTGTGGCAAACCCAGCCATGACCCGAGAACCTCATGACATGTATTTCAGCCCCCCAGAGGAGAGGGATGGGGATGGATTCTTCTCATTGACATACCGATTGGCTGGTGCTAATGGATCCCTCTTTCTTTGGGGATTTTGATATTTTACTGATATCAGAGGCTATGTAGATTTTTTAAAACATTGTTGTCAGCCAGCTTAGATCATAAAGCTGGAAGTGAACCCAAAGGTCATCTAGTCCAACCCCCTGCCCAATGCAGGAAATTCACAGCTACCTCCCCCCACGCCCCCAGTGGCTCCTGCTCTATGCCCAGAGGAAGGCCAAAAAAGATGATGGACACTTGAAGATTAGGCAGCCTGGACTGGATGCAGTCTTGCCACACAGGTATACTGCCCATCCAACACCCCCCTCCAACTGTGATGGGATAAACAGGAACAAATATTTGTGACCAAGCAGGTCCAGTTAAGCACTGGCTGAAACTCTGAGTCAGATGACATTTTGAGAATGAACTTTCTTCTACATTCTAATCCTCCCCCCTTACTGAAAACAAAAACCACTGGCATGAGTAGTAAATGCTACCCCCCTCCTGCCCTCCGGTTATGATCCTGGAGTGGCAGCATAGAAGTCTCCAGTTTGCATACTGCAAACAGGAGGTTCCTGCCGTGGCAAGCAACCAAATTTAGAGGTTTAGATTTGAATTAAAATTTGCCAGTGTCAAGACTTCCTTTTGGTTGGCGTGCCCGGCTGCCACCTGGTCCGGAGCCTCCTCCATGGAAACGAGCTCATGAGAGCTCCCCCGTTCCAAGCCAGGCTGTCAGACACACACAAAAAGGCCAAAGTCCACGGACAGCTCTTGGGGGGCTGCGCTGGAACTGATGTGCACATCTGGGCTGAGGGGGGCTCCTTTTCAACTCCCAGTGAGTCTGGGATCCTCTGGGTTGGCTTGCCAGCTTGCGGGAACAGCTGCTGGTGTTCCCTGCCCCAGGTGCAGATATCGACTGAGTGATTCATGGGGCAAATGTTGACGCAACGTCTTCTGGAATAGCACTTTGGTTTCAGGCCCAGGCCCAGGCCCAGTCCGGGGTAGGTCAGTTCTCCAGCCAGGCCACCCAAATCACTGTCCTGGGCCTTGATACACTTCAGGGGCTCAACTGACTTCCAGCCAACAGCATCCCAGGAGGATACTGGCATCTCATTGGCAGCGAGGTCCAAGGCAATGCTCTGTGGCACGATTGGCACCAGAGCATTGCCTCGTCATGCTCTGCTCCCTCTTCCAGGCGCCACTTCCCACAGGAAAGGAGACATCACCCCAGTGGCTTCCATGACATCACAGAGTCCTCCAGAGCAACTGATTTTTTGCTGAGAGTGGATTGGCCAAGGGGACCCTGAGGGTCTGTGTGCCGGAAGATGTCTGACCATACGGATCCTTGCCTCTGGTCTTGGTCACCTGAGCATACACAATCCCTGCTAGCCCACCACAACTGCTAGCCAACCACATGCCTCAAGCCAAGCTGCTTCTCCCTCAAGCTCTAGAGTCCCAAGTGGAGAAAACCGATTCTGGGAGGGAAACCAGTTGTTGCCCTTTCTCCGACACCAGCAATGTGAAGCCCCCAGTTCTCCTGTCCCTGAACCTGCAGAGTATGTCAGTACAGAGAGGCGCAATTCTTTATTGTGCTGGCTTGCAAGAGAGAGATGACGCCAAGCCAGAAGCATGAACATCTCCCCACCTGCCTGCAAGACAGCTTTGCTGGGAGCTGGCAACGGGGTTTAAGACAGGTGCCTGGCTTGGCCCTGTTGGAAAACATAATAGCTACAGCCACAGAGCCGGGTGGCAAGAATTTAGCAAACTGGAATTCTTTCAGCCCAAAGGTTTTGGCTTCAGAAAAAGGCTGTTTGCTTACCAAGCCATCCCCGGTCAAGCACCTGGCACACGGGAGACCACTTGTAAAGATAACACCACACATCTGTGTTTGCATAGCTGTGCCAGTTATCAGCAAAGCAGACACACATTCGACACTCGCAACACTGAACACTTAAGATGTGCTCAAGAGAACCGGAGCACTTTTAGGTGGGCCACAGAAAGGCGGAAGCATCACAGAAAACTCACACACCCCGTCCCAATTTCCTGCTGTTGGTGTGTGTGTGTGTGTGTTTTCAGGGCCAGTGCCAGGTTTTCTGGCACCTGAGGCAAGATACCTACTTGTGTCCTTTGCCCTGTGCAATGATGTCACTTCTGACATCATCGAGCAGGAGCGTCCCCCTCACCTGAGGCGGGTGGCAGTGGCGAAGGGGCAGGGAGGAGGCCTGCTTCCCTGCTCACTGCTGCGCCACCTGGGCGCCCGGCTTGTCGAGAGCTGAGCCGAGGCAGGAGGCATCGGCAAAGGGGCAGAGAGGCGAATGGGGACGCGGTCTGCGTCTGGGTCGGGGGCCGGCACGGTGCCTCTTTCAGAGTTCAGTGCTCGAGGTGGCTGCCAGTACCGCCTCCATGGAGGCGCCAGGCCTGTGTGTTTTAATGAAGGCCTAGAAATAATTCTTTGGAACCGGAGGCACCAGGAGGTGAAAAGCAGAAGACAAACAGGATGGCTGCACCTTTACATCCATTTCCCGGTAACAGTGAACCTTGCACTGAATTGTGGCTGACTGTACCTGTTGCATTTCTTTGCCTTTGAGGTAAAAAGGTAAAGGTGCAAGCACCGAGTCATTACTGACCCATGGGGGGACGTCACATCACGACATTTTCTTGGCAGACTTGGGTACAGGGTTGTTTGCCATTGCCTTCCCCAGTCATCTACACTTTACCCCCAGGAAACTGGGTACTCATTTTACTGACCTCAGAAGGATGGAAGGTTGAGTCAACCTTGAGCCGGCTACCTGAACCTGGCTTCTGCCAGGATCGAACTCAAGTCGTGAGCAGAGCTTGGGCTGCAGTACTGCAGCTTATGACTCTGCACCACGGGACTGCCTTTGAGGTGCAGTGTTTAAAATTGTCCCCTTCCTCTGCCCGTACATATATTCTCTTCCATACATCTGGGGAGGTGGGATCTGGCTCACCAAAGCTTCTGCCCCAAGAAATCCATTCATCCTTAAAGCACCCCAAGACTCCTTTCTGGCTTTGCCACACCAGACAGGGCTGGGTCTCCAGTGAAGCAAGGTGAGGCAGGAGTATCCATCAATGGACTGGGAGGGGGCACTTCTCTATCTTGCCTCAACTCCAAGTGCTGCAATGATGCCCACTCCCCATGCGCCAGGAAGCAGAGCAGCTGATACCCCATCCCTCCCAGTTCCCTAGTGATGGATATAGATTTGAAGAAAAGGATTTTATATACTACTTTTATATATCACTTATATGCCTTGCACTTTTTTTCTACGCTCAGGAGCCAATGTAGTATTTGTAATGCAACCTGTAAGAATATGACACTTGAAACAAGAAGATCAAGAGAAGTATGCTGAAACTCCGCAAGAACTGAGGACTAATAATATACTGCTTGTAGAGCTGCACTTATAAAATATTACGCATATATTATATTATTCTATAAGATTCCAATAGGAATCAGTACCAGAGAACCTTTTGTAGAAAACTGATTTGATGCAGCAAGCTGGGTTTGGCCACCTGTGGCCGTATCTTCCTTAAGGCTGAGAAGAAACTGGGAAAAAGGGCACAGATGGGAAAAACATCCCTTCCTACCCACAGACTTCAGTTATCAGAGGGTACCTAGGCTGCCAGATTGAGACTCATTGGCGCCCTTGAAAGTATTATGCCCAGAAGAAAGTAGGTGAGAGGTTAGAAGGTGTCCTTCCAAACTGAGGGCAAGATAAGGGGGTTGCAGGATTTGGAATTCCCCCAAGTAGAGGGGCCAACCCAGAATTGCATCTTCAAATCAGTTCTGATTTGAACTGACCCTAGATACCTTACGAGCCAATAAGATAACAAATATTAGAATATTGTAATATTGTTATGATTATCTGAAAGTATTAATTGCTCTGCGCTTCTATTGTAATTTTGATGAGCTTTTGCACACAAGGAGACCGTCTACTTCTGTGTAAGAAAAAGGCTCGTCCACCGGTTTAATTAAACCATCTGTTTTGCTTCCATTCAAGAAGGACTCCAGGATCTTATTTTAATTTTTATTGTGGTTGGTCGGAAAAGGGAGAATGAACCACAGAGGCGCAAAGTTTTGCGCATAACACTAGGCATTTTTCAAAGGCTGCGATAGTTTGACAAGCCCTCTTGAATATGTGCAGCCTTCCATGGTGTATTTATTATTATTAGTTACTTTATTTGTGCCCTACTTTCCTCCCCGGTGGGGGCCTGAAGCAGCTTACATTGTTCTCCTCTCCTTCACTTTATCCTCACAACAACCCGGTGAGGTAGGTTAGGCTGAGAGTGTGTGGCTGGCCCCAGGTCACCCAATGAACTTCCATAGTAGAGTGGAGATTTGAACCCGGGTCTAGTCTGACACTCCAACCACTATGCCACACTGGGGAACCTGACCTGGAGAATGAGGAGGGAAAGAGTGCCCGCTGCTTTGGGTCCCATTCAGACTGCAGTAGCACCTCATTCCTGCCCTTTGAATCTTACTGTCAATTTGGCTCCAACCCTCCCTGCCTTTGGCAACCAGTCCCAGAAAGCACAGAGATTTCCGGGACTGGTTGCCAAAGGCAGGGAGGGTTGGAGCCAAATTGACAGTAAGATTCAAAGGGCAGGAGTGAGGTGCAAGGCAGCTTTGGTGTGGAGTAGTTGCATTGTACTTCATACAAACTGTAGCAAGTCAGTACTTAGCCTGTTTTAGGGTTGCCAAATGAGAGCTAGTTTGGTGTAGTGGTTAAGAGCACGGGATGGGACTCTAATCTGGACAGCCGGGTTTGATTCCCCACTCCTCTGCTTGAAGCCAGCTGGGTGACCTTGGGCTAGTCACAGCTCTCTGGAGCTCTCTCAGCCCCACCCACCTCACAGGGTGTTTTGTTGTAGGGATAATAATAACATACTTTGTAAACTGCTCTGAGTGGGCATTAAATTGTCCTGAAGGGCAGTATATAAATTGCTTGTTGTTGTTATTTTTATTTTTAAAAGGCTGGCATGAATTGGGCCAGGAGGGCGGGAGAGTCAAAAGTGAACACCATGAGGGTTTTGCAAGCTACAAGAGACAAATTACATGAGGAGAAGCACGTGAAGGGAGTCGCAATGTTAGCCAGGAAGCCGAGTTTTAAAAGAGATCGGAAGGCTTTGTCAATTTCCCCTCTTTACAGAGCCAGGGAGATGCTGCTCAAAGGGTTTGTTAATTTCCTCTTTGCCTCCGGAAGGCTCTGTCAGTTTCACCTCCCCTTCTAGGAGGCCAAGAGGAAATAAACCCTCAGAGGAGCTTTTTGCTGACTCTGTAGAGGGGAAATTGACAAAGCCTTCCGATCTCTTTTAAAACTCAGCTTCCTGGCTTACATTGCAACTCCCTTCACATGCTCCTCCTCGTGTAATTCATCTCTTGTAGCTTGGCTCTCAGAGGATTGAGTCAAACAGAGTAGAAGATGGGGTGATCATAAAGAAACACTTCCAGCTCAAATTATCCGGCTTATTCAACAAAATCCCTGATAGATGAGACCAAAATACCCACTGGGGTGAGCAAAATTGGATGTGAAGCCCCCATTTATTTATTTTTTGCAAGCAAAGGGATCTGTGCTTTTGACTCCCATCTCTCATCCACAGGGCCATTTCAGTGTTCCTTAGCTCAACCATCAACCAAAAGGGAGACTGAAGAATGAAGACCAGAAGAAGACTGAGACTCAGGGCCAAGCTACACATGATGAATGACACTTGAACGGCAAGTGGATTGAGTGGAGGGCAAGTGAACAGGGAGAACAGTGTCATTCGTCATGTGTAGCTTGGCCCTCAGAAGAGCAGCTATGAGGGAGCTAGAAAAGATCCTTAAAGATAAAGATGTGTCTCTGGGGACCAAGATCAAAATAATCCAAACTATGGTATTCCCCATTGCCATGTATGGATGTAAAAGTTGGACAGGAAGAAAATTGATTCATTTGAAATGTGGTGCTGGAGGAGAGATTAAATCAAGCCTGAATTCTCCCTAGAAGCTAAAATAACAAAACTGAGGCTATCATACTTTGGTCACATCATGAGAAGACAAGATTCTCTGGAAAAGTCAATAATGCTAGGAAAAGTGGAAGGCAGTAGGAAAAGAGGAAGACCTAAAACGAGATGGCTTGACTCAATAAAGGAAGCCACGTCCTCCAGTTTGCAGGATCTGAGCAGGTCTGTTAACAATAGGACGTTTTGGAGGTCTTTCATTCATAGGGTCGCCGTAGGTCGGAGGTGACTTGATGGCACATTACACGCACAAGTAGTTACTGTCAGGTGTTTAGAACCAGCATTTTGCCCAGAGGCAGAAGGAATCACCAGATGAGGCCTGAAACTGAGGGGACAGGTCAGACTTTTGTCCCTGGCTAACCCTGTCAAGCCCCTTTACAAATTACGCCCTTGGATACATTCCTGGGAAATCAAAAATGCAAACAGCACGCACATCGTCCCAATGCAAATGCTGTTACAATAATCCTTCGGAGAATAAAGGGTGGGCCTTCAAAGTTAGCGTTTGGCAGCTCTGACAGCTCACTCACCAGCATATAGCCACGGATGCCGAAGCCAGTGCTGGGAGCGCACAGCAGCTGCGGAGAGATTGTGTTTTGTCAAGCAGGAGAATTTAACTGTGTTCCAAAGACCAGTTCCGAGGAAAGGGCGGCGCCTTCCACATGGGAGACGGGGCCGTGCCCTGCTCACCTGCTGTTTGCTTTGGGGTTAAATGATCTGTTTTGTTACAACTCTCTCTCTCTCTCTCTTTGTGATAACACAGTTGCAAGTTTGGCCACAGGGCTGTCTGTGTAAACAAGGAAGTTTACCCCATACTACTGCTTTTGGATTGGATCGAACTGTCAATTGAGAGTTACTGTAGTATGTTGGCTCAGAAAAGCAGCAGTGAACTGGGGAGCCTCCTGTTCAATTTTTCTGCCTGCAAGATGCTCAACTCTAGTTCCCTCCAACACCCTGCCTATAATATGAAGGTAACGATAATAATGAACCACCTTGCAGGGTTGCTGTAAGGATTATTAACTTTGCTTCTCCACTTTAGAATGTGATTTTTCTAAATTCAAAATACAGTCTCACATTTTAGAAGTTTATGGTTTAGCTTTGTCAATATCTCTTAGCGAGCACCAAATATGAAATTACATATGCTGTCGGCTGTCATATACTAAGACCAATACATTAGGATTTTAGAGTCTCTCTCCACGAGACGCCTTGGTGCATGTTTGTCAAGTGTAGGGAGACATAATGTTAGCTGGGAGGCATAGTTTAAAAAGACAGAGCTGAAGGAGATCCCTCCTCAGAAGGTTTGTCAATTTCATCTTCTTCTCAGGGAAGGCTCTGTCAATTTCACTTCTCCAGTCTAAAACTATGTGGAATGGCAACCAGAGGGCAGAGAGGAATGGAAATGGGCTGGAGCTGTCTTCTAGAGCCATGCTTGGACCTGGAGAGGTTATAATGGGCTGAAGTTTCCCTGCTGGCATTTCACAGCCCCTTCACACAGCTCCAATGTATAGCAAAGCCTTTGCCCTGTCTTTTTAAACTACCCTTCCCGGCTACCTTTTCATCTCCCGACACGTGTTCTTCACATGTCAGATGTCTCATGTAGAGAGACTCTTAGTCCAGTGGCACCTTAAAGACCAACAAGACTTTCAGAGTGTAAGCTTTTGAGAGTCAGAGCTCCCTTCTTCAGATACAAGTGATCAATACTTCTCAGCTGTCATATACTGTCAAATGTTATATACTATTGTATGTCACCAATCAAAGGATATCAACTATTAAAATACCGTTGCATGCCATCCATCAATTGCTGTTAATGAGGTACGGTCATAGTGTGACCATTATGTACATATGTAAGCACTTACGTACCACCCCAGAAAGAGACTTTCTAGGCAAGTAAGAAGCAGAGGTGGTTTGCCATGGCCTTCCTCTGCAGAGTCTTCCTAGGTGGTCCCCCATCCAAGTACTGACCCTGCTTAGCTTTGGAGATCAGATGTGATCGGGCTCCTGTGTGCCCACTAACAAACTAAATGCCACTGAGTGTCAGCTATCAAATATGCTACCACAGACCAAATAACTGGATATCGAACAGAGATATCAAACATTTGAAGAATATTTGAAACCAGAGAGTTGAATGCTGCAACTCCCTTCTGCCAGTGTGGACCAAGTTAGATCATTTTGCCAACAGAGAAGGTCCATCTACATCCGAGGAAGGTCTTTCTCCACCAGGAAAAAAAAATCTCGGAAGAAAGAAGTCTTGGGAACCAGTACTGGAAGGGAGTTGTTGGATTCAATCCTCAGATGAGAATTTCAAAGGCTTCCTTTCGAGCAGACCTGTCATGCTTGTGAGTTCCTCCTGAGTACGCTTAGCCCATCCCTTCAGTCCTCCCTAGCCAAACGCTCATTTCCTCGGCAAGCATCCTTGTTCGGAAACTTTCACTTACATTGAACCGTGAGCTGCTTGTCTGTCTTGACCGCTTTTCCGCGAGCAGATCCTTGACCGTGTGCTTGACTCGCACTCCTTGATAAACTCGCTTGCCGAAGTCTGCAGGCACTGAACAAGCAGAGAAAGAGGGAGTGAGTAGGTGGCCGAAAAGGAAGGTCAGATAACCGAAGCCGATCACCAGGTGGTGGCTGGAGATCTCTTGGAAATGCAACTGATCACCAGGCAACAGAGATCAATTCTCCTGGAGAAAATGTCTGCTTTGGAATGTGGGTTCTATTCACCCCCCAAATCTCCAGGAATTTCCCAATCTGGAGATGCGGCTGGCAACCCTAGCCGAGGAGAAGCATCAAGGCCTTCATTCTCTGGAGCATTTAACAGATGATGAATCTCACTTCTGCCTTTACTGTTTTTCTGTTGTTAGTGTTGATTGATTGCTGTTTTACTGGGGCTTTAAAAATACTTCCTTGGGATTTTTTACAATCAACAGGCATTGATTTTGATAGTAACTGCCTCGGAGACTTGTGCAAAAAGCAGGATCTGGTTAATACATAAATAAGACAAGTCTCTAGGCAAGAAGTTGGGCCTCCTCCTTGGAGGCAAAGATATCCCTGCCTTGCTATTTTAGACACCCTAATTTTGAGCTGTTTTCTCCTTGTTTTTGCTTTCCTCTGCTCATTGTGTTTCCCTACAACAAGCTCTTTCAAAATTAAACTAACTTGTAGGACAATAAGCATGTGACTATTCATAACTGTTCAGGAGGGTCTGCGAGTCTCTCTACATGAGATGCCTCAGCGCATTTTTGTCAAGTGTAGCGAGATGCAATGTTAGCCAGGAAGCGTAGTTTAGAAAGACAGAGCCGGCAGAGATTGCTCCTCAGAGGGTTTGTCAATTTCATCTTCGCCTCAGGGAAGGATCTGTCAATTTCACCTTTCCAGTCTAAAACTGTTTAAAAAGACAGAGCAGGCGGTGATTGCTCCTCAGAGGGTTTGTTAATTTCACCTTCGCCTTCCCAAAGGCTCTGTCAATTTCACCTCCCCAGTTTAAAACTGTGAGATCACAACCAGAGGGCAGCCAGGAATGGAAATGGGCTGGAGCTGCCTTCCAGAGCTGGGCTTGGACCTGGAGAGGTTTTAATTGCATATAAAAATGTCAGTATGCATACACGGTATGAGAGAACTGAGAGAGTGGACAAAAATAAGAACAAATACGGGAAGAAACACAGTGGGGGCATTTGCTCATCCTTAATAAACTGCGGCTTGCAGTGATATACAGATGAGCCACCAATGAAAGGCAATTATTTGAAAAGAGGAGCAGCCATGCAGAGCAGGGGGTCTTCACTGGGTCAGATTTCATGTGTCCTGAAAGAGGATAAAAGCATCGGGATAATCCGGCCTTTTTTTGCACAGGCAATTATTGCCACTTTTGGCCCCACATCTCTGAGGGTTATCTTTCAAATTCCAGATGCTTAACTCCCCCTTCAGATTTCAATGTGGCGTTTCAAGGGGTCTCTTCCAAATTTCCTGCCTATGCTTTTTCTGGGAAGGAAAGACCAAAACTTTTCTGTGTAGTGCTACCCCTAAAAATGCCCTTTCTCCGGTATCCCCCTCTAGCTGTCCACGGATAGTGGGGCAGGGAGCGAGCACAAAGAAAGGCCCAGTTTCTGATAACGAAGCCGCAAGTGTTGCCTGCACCTTCATGTCTGCAGGCTTTGCTTCTCTTCTTTCTAAGCATTTGGGAAGACTTTTCTGTTCTGTGGGCTACCCCTGGAAGTTAGTAATGATAAATAATAATGCATTGCCTCTTACTTATGTAGCTAGGGTTGTCAACTCCAGTGTGGGAAATTCCTGAAGATTTGGGGGTGGAGCTTGAGGAGGGCGGGGTTTGAGGAGGGGACCTCAGTGAGGTATGACATTATAGAGGCTGACCTCCAAAGCTGTCATTTTCTCCAAGGGAATGGATCTCTGTCATCTGGAGATCAGTTATCGTTCCAGGAGATCTCCAGGGCCCTCCTGGAGGTTGGCAAGGCAACCTATGTAGCATACTTTGCAGTAACCCTGGCCGTTTCCGCATTACTTACCAGCCACAGAACATCGCACCAAGCTCCCGGAACGACAGCGTCTTCCTGGCGCGATTTCGCGCAAGAATGGCAAAATCGTGCCAGGAAGACGCTGTCGTTCTGGGAGCTTGGCGCGATGTTCCGTGGCTGGTAAGCAGAATGAAAATGGCTCCTGTAAGATAAGACAGGATCGCTGTCAGTACGTTGCAGATGGGTGGGGGGACACAGCAGCCAACTTAGAAACAATATCAACAAATCTTTATTAGGAAACAACAGACACACACACACACAATCTGGATTGATAGCTGGAAAGGGTAACTCTGTCCTCTGCCCCATTTTCCTGCCCTCCAGTGTACCCCCAGAGCTTCCTCTTGCCCTATGGCCACTTCCTGAGCTCTCTGAGATTAGAAGCAGGGCCTTCCTGGCACCACAGTCCTATTCCTTTGCCAACCTTCCTTGTAATAATTCTTAGAGTTGCAATCTGCCATTTGATTGTTGCTTTATTTTTTTTAAATAAAACGCTGTGTGCACTTTTCCTGTTTTCAGAGAATTGCTTTTGTAATTTTTTTATTTTTCTCACAGCAGAATAGTGGCTTGCCATTGTGGCCAATAAGCAAGAGCAGCCTTTGAAAGGACACATAAGGATGGAATGTGGTAAATCTGTCAACAAAACGCCCGACTGAGCGACGTACCACTCATCTTCCTGTACAGAATTGTCCCTGCAAAGAGACTCACCGAACCCGAAATGCTCATCCTGCCTTTCAACCTGCCGTATATTTTTATATTTTGCTTTTCAAGTGTGCCCAACCCTGACCCTGCCAGCCCAGGATAATGAGGCAGCTCACCTTTCACTCCTGCCACGGGGATCTGGGCTGGGAAAGAGCTTGCACCTGTGGCCGCCAGTGTGGGCTTGGATGGAAAGAGCTTTTAGTCAAATGTTACAAACGGGGACGTGTTGTTCCGCTTAATCCTTTAGACAACAAAAAAAGACGAGCATTTCCGGGACGCAAACAAACGCCACGGCCCACAGCAGAATGGTTTGATCTTTTCAATTTCTGATTTACCTTTCCAAATTTAGCCCCCTATTGAGGGTTGGTGTTTCAGCTTCTGCTCCGCATGGCTTGCTACGGCCAGGCTGGGGAGAGGGTGGCATTCGGGGATGTCAAAATAGGCTGGAGCAAGCTGCTCCAGTGGCCCCTGCAGGCACAAGGGAGTGACAGAGGCAAGGGGTGCTGTCACCCACGTCTAAGCCAAAAGGCCCCTGCAGCATTGCTGGCACCAGCGAGGCCGTTGGGCTCAGCTTGCTCTTGGAGCCAGAGATGCTCCTGGGCCACTGGGAACTTTCTCTGGAAGTTAAAGGCCAGCCTGCCCTGCGGCCATTGTGGTGCTTTGAAGGGAGAGCCTGTGTGTGTGCGCGCGCATGCGTGCGTGCGTGCATGTGCGCAATAGCTCACAAAGTGATCAAGTGGAGCGCAAGTGAATGGCAAGTGAACAGAGAGGAATACACGTGAGTCTGTTTACTTGCCAGGTGTTATTCGTCACTTGTAGCTTGGCTCTCAGCTATACATTCCTGGCAAAAAGGAAATGGCCAGGCCATATTAGATTAGAGAGCCGGTTTGGTGTAGTAGTTAAGAGCGGCAGGACTCTAATCTGGAGAACCAGGTTTGATTCCCCACTCCTCCGCTTGAAGCCAGCTGAGTGACCTTGGGTCAGTCACAGCTTCTAGGAGCTCTCAGCTCCTCCCACCTCACAGAGTGTTTGTTGTGGGGATAATAATAACATACTTTGTAAACCGCTCTGAGTGGGTGCTAAGTTGTCCCGAAGGGTGATATATAAATCAAATGTTGTTGTTGTTATTGTTGGAGGGCTGGAGACTGGGCTGATGGGAAAGCAGGAGGGAACAGAGTCACACAAGCCTGTAAGAGATGAATGGTTTGGTAGATGAAAGAAAGAGGTATGCCCTAGAAGGTCTCTGGTACAAATCTC
Source organism: Eublepharis macularius (assembly GCF_028583425.1). Taxonomy (NCBI): domain Eukaryota; kingdom Metazoa; phylum Chordata; class Lepidosauria; order Squamata; family Eublepharidae; genus Eublepharis; species Eublepharis macularius. The sequence continues at coordinate 5,581,367 of NC_072803.1, forward strand.
ATCTCTGGCACAAACATACTAAGATGGCCCTAGACTCTCTCTCAGCCTCGATCAAGCTCCTGAAGTACAGGTCGGCTTCTCCTAGGGGTTTGCCCTGTTGCCTGCTAATTGCTGGCGATTGGTGGGAGGTGGCAAGCCCCCTGGTGATCGCCTTCCATGAGCAGGCAACCTGGGAAGGCACACAGCAGGCACATTCCTCGTGGAGCACGATGACATCACTTCCTGAAGTGATGTCGTTGCTCCGGCCACAGGTGTCCTCACGTGCTTTGCTGGGGCTAATTTTGGCCCCAAAGGAGCCAGAATTAGCCCCACACAAAGCACAGGAGCACAGTCATGGCTGGTGTGATGACATCACTCCCTAGAAGTGATGTCATCATGCAAGAACTGGGAGCGCATGCTCTATACCACCAGGAGGGTATAGAGACCTGGCAACCCTAGGAGGAATGACACTATGCCTGCTTCACAAGGTTGTTGTAAGGATTGGGACACTCAGGGCCTTTTTTCAGCAGGAACGTGGTAGAACGGAGTTCCGGCACCTCTTGAAAATGGCCACGTGGCCGGTGGCCCCGCCCTCCGTTCTGGCACGGAGGGCGATCTAAACTCCCCTCTGTCTGGAGATCAGGGGGCGGGGCCACCGGCTATGTGATCATTTTCACCGAGGATGATTTAAACTTTAAAAAACTACCCCCTTGTTCCAGCTGACCCAAAGTGATGTCATTGTGCAGTCCTGAGTTCCACCACTGAGTTTCACCACCTCTTTTCCCAGAAAAAATGCCCTGGGGACACTAATATATAGGCAGTACTACAAAGATTTGTGATTATTAGAACTCAGTAGGGAAAATCAGCCAGTGGTGAGTTCACAGCAGCCTAGTGACCAAGAGGGGCCAAAAAAGCTCTTAATTATTTTACATTATGATTAGAGTTAGCTAGACAGCTATATGCAGGTGAACACATGAAGGGGCTTTACCAAAATCAGACCCCTGCTCTATCAAGGGCCGTTTCCACACTACTTACCTTTATCCGGAACGCCGCAGAATGTCACAGAAAAAACGCAGAAGATAGCGTCTTCTCGCGTGAGTTTTGCGCGATGTTGCACAAAACTCGCACGAGAAAACGCTATCTTCCGCGTTTTTTTCACAGCGTTCCACGGCGTTCCGAATGAAGGTAAGTAGTGTGGAAACAGCCTGGGTTATTATTATCTGCACTGATCGGCAGTGGCTCTGTCTGGAGATCTAGGCACTGAACTTGGCACCTTGGGCATGCTGAGCAGATGTTCCACCACTAGGGTTGCCAACTCTGGACTGGGAGATTTCTGGATATTTCAGGGTGGAGTCTGGGGAGGGTACTGTTTGGGGAAGGGAGGGATCTCTGTAGGGTATAATGCCATACAGTCCACCCTCCAGAGCAACTATTTTTGCCAGAGAAACTGATCTTTGGAGATCAGTAGTAATTCCAGGAGATCTCCAGGCCCCACTTGGAGGCTGGCAACCTGACTACCACTGAGCTACAGTCCCTCCCCATTGCCTTCATAGTCTTCTAGCCTAGAATTACATGTTACATGGTGAATGTGGTATTCCCAACTCTACATTTGATAAATCCAGGAAAAGTTGCCAGGAACAAGCAAAGGGCAAGAATGGGGCCAGGGTTTTACCCACACACACCCATACACACCCACCCACCCACACACACACACACCAAAAATGAGTTTGTGATGGGGGGGGGAGATTTTCACAGAGGAGCATTTTTCGGAACAATCAGGGGAGGCAGGGGAGGTTAAGACCTCCCCTCTCTCTTAGTCCTCCACTGTAAGTGGCCCCAAATATCACCATTGGCATGGGATAATGCATTTTCCTTAGATAATGCTGTGTTGACTACCTTATATGAGCTGGTTCAAGGCAATGAATGCCATCAGCTTAATGTCAATGTACAGCCTGGCTTTCAGGTTTTCCATTTCAAACACAGAGAGTCAAACTAACAGCTGATATTTTGTTTTCTTAAAGAAACCTTACTTAGGTTTTAAAAATCCTGCCAATATTTGGCAGTACGAAAGACGACAATCCTCTTGCAAAATGACTGCACTTTGGCTGGGCGGAGGGGAGCTGATGTTGCTCTGATTACCTGGCTGGAATCAATCGAGCCAACTTCAGTATCTTCCAACCGCGTTGCCGTAATAAGCAGGAGGCTAGTCCACATGGTTATTTTTAAAGACATTTGTTTATAAAATACACTTCCGTCAGACAGATGGGTTAATCATACTTCACATTTATATAAAGGCATTTCAACTGCTCAAAGCATTTCACATAGATTTTTATCTCCGTATATTCAACAACTCTGCTAGGTAGGCCTAGCCGTACTATCCCTGTACTGCAGATGGACTGAAGTAACAATCATGTTTTGCTTAAGGCTATCTAATGAGCTCATGGCTGAGGCAAGGGAGCTTCCCAGAGCACATCTCAGCCTCTGCTTTGCCTGCTCAGGTGGTACTCAAAAGCATCACCCCACAACCGGGGCCTCTGCTTCCAGCCTTATCAATGGAGACAGTAAATACCTTTCTATTGCTCTTTCAGGAAATGTCCCCCGGATGCGCTCAGCTACACCTACCAGTCTCCATGATTAATGGTGGCAGTTTCCCCTTCTGTATTCAGCAGGATTCTCTCCCAAATGAGCCTTCAAGAGCTTGGCACCCGAGAACGGAGCTGCTGCGCATGATGCCGTTGGTCAAGTTCGAACTGAGCCTGGCGGAAATGGCCTATTCCCCAATTTAGGCATTGCTTTCAAAATGGCTTGCCTGGGATTTGTGTACATGCAAATCCTTTGATGTCTGCTTGGATGCAATTTGCATGACCAGCGAGGAGCAGGGTGAAAAGGCTCTTTCACTGGACCGAAAGGATGCTTCAGGGGGGAAAAAAAAGTTTCCATTTGCTGATTTAAAAAGCTTTGCCATAGCAGGCTTTAAAGTTCTAGGAGTCTTGAACGTTGAAAAGGTTTGCCCAGAATAGTTTTGTAGGGATTATTAGGGCCAAGCTACAAGTGACGAATGACATTCGCCTGGCAAGCGAACAAGGAAGATACGCGAGTCTGTTCACATGCCAGGCAAGTGTCATTCATCACTTGTAGCTTGTCCGTTAGAGATACTGCCTGAGGATCCAGTTCGAACGTAGCACACAATACTGCATCAAGGGAGCAATTCCACCAGAAAGTTTGCAAGGCCAAATGTCAGGGCCAGTTTCCCCATTATAGAAAGAAATCTTTTTTTATGGAAGGTCAGGACAGATAGGGTGATTTTTACTCAGGACCAAATGATAGGCTGTAAAGATGGGGTTTTGTTATTTTCTCCGCTGAGCTATAGATATGACTAGCCAGCTTCCGCTGACTAGCAATATTTACATCTCTTGATATCTAAATAGGGTTGTGTAGCATTAAGTATTTCAGAGTCACCTCTATTGGAAATTCTTAGGGAAGCAATGCAGAAAATGAAACCTACAATATTTGTTTAAAAATTCTTGATGTTGAGTAATAAATGCAATATGCAGTCTCAGGAATGAATGGAATAAGGAGCTAGATCACCCAATTTTGCCTCAGCAATGGTATATAGCTTTACATTTTATACGTGTTGTTTCTCGGGACCTCCAACTACAACTTATTCAGCAATAAAACTATGTTGAGAATATACTGGACACCACAGCACCATTTTAGTAAAAGACTAAGCAAAGTGTCTAATTGTTGGCATTGTAACTTACAGGATGTGTCTCTTAAACGTATGTTTGGGGAGTGTCCCGTTATTTGGTCTTTTTGGGAAGAAGTAATGACTCATACCAATTTTCTGTTAGGATATTCATTGATTTTGTGGATGCTTATGTCCTTTCAAACTATTTGCCTGTCTCTTGGAGGCTAACCAACAATCAATGAAAATGAACCTTCCATGCCCTTACTGTAGCTAAAAGACATATTACAACACTGGAGAGATAAATGGCCACCTTCTGTAACTCAGCGGATGAAGGACCTTGCAACCTTATCAGTATTTGAAAATAGGACATGCAGATGACAGTTGCATGTGGATTTATGTTTAGATATTTGGAAACTGTTTATAGATGCTTACATGTAGACCTGCCACTATTATTGTCATATTTTATCTCTAAGTTTTTTAAAAAATTTAAATAAAAAATAAAATAAAATAGAAGTGTTTTTTGACAACAGCCTCACTTCTTCAGAATGGCCTGGGCTTTGTGGTCAAATTTCCTGGAATTTGCTAAAACAAAACAAAATAATATAGGATGAGCCAATTTTGCTTCTGCCTTACAATTTAAAACAAAGCTGAAATATGTACCTTTTTTTTAAAAAAAGCACCTTTTCAGACTAAGATTTGATCTCTGAACCTTTTTCAAGTAAAGGGGAGTTGGTTGTTGTGGGTTTTCCAGGCTGTATTGCCGTGGTCTTGGCATTGTAGTTCCTGACGTTTCGCCAGCAGCTGTGGCTGGCATCTTCAGAGGTGTAGCACCAAAAGACAGAGATCTCTCAGTGTCACAGTGTGGAAGCCTCCCTCCATTAGCATTCCACACCCTGGGAAACTCTTACAGGATGACTCAGCCCAAACCCACCTTCCTGAGTAGATATAAATTACCTGCCAACATCTTTTCCACACTGTGACACTGAGAGATCTCTGTCTTTTGGTGCTACACCTCTGAAGATGCCAGCCACAGCTGCTGGCAAAACATCAGGAACTACAATGCCAAGACCACGGCAATACAGCCCGGAAAACCCACAACAACCATCGTTCTCCGGCCGTGAAAGCCTTCGACAATAAAGGGGAGTTCTTTGCTAACTGTTACAGAATCACATTGTCTTTCAGCATAAACTGCAAGCTTGATGAACAGTAAAACAATTAGTATGTACTTTGTATTCTTAGCTAATTGCAGCTCCTGGGTTTAAAGCTGGGTGGTTTAAAGAATGGGTTGTCTACACGAACGCACATGCCATTTTCCTTCTCTGGGGTGACGTAAGGTACCACAGGTCATGTTGCAGGACAGAGGAAGTTTTTCTATACATTGTCAAATTTCACCGTGAAGCCAAAAAACAACAACAAAACTGTTCTTAGGAAAGCCCCTGTAGCTGGATGCAACCAGCGTTCTGTACAGTTCCACAAGCTAAATTTCCCGAAGCGGAGCAATTCAGTCCGATCAAAAGAAATATCCCCCAAAGGGATCCTTTGGAAGCGGTAAGCAAAATCCGCTTGGCAACAGTTTTGCGGCAAGATTAGAACTTGGCTAGCAGAACAGACCAATGACGGCCGCTCTCTCTTTTTCAGTCTTTAAAAAGCCAACTGGTTTTACTCTTCAGATGTTTAAGGATGTGGGGTTAGTTCTGGCCAGCTTTTCCACTGAGGAGAAGGGATCGCTTTTGACCTACAAAACGGCTCTGCTGGGGATCTTATTATGACCAGTCTAGACAGAAAGCCACTCAGGGCAAGGCTGCTGCAAGAAAAAGAATCAGAAGGGTTGCTATCCCACCCTCCCATGCTATCAGAAAAGAGGGCAGGATCCAACATGCGGTAATTTGGTCAACTTGTCACCTTCCAATATTACACAAATTAAAATAGTGTGCTTTATAATGCCCCGGTGTTCATACTGACGATCATTCTGAGACCTCTGCACCCCTGCCAACTGCATAGGGTGGAACTGCTGAAAGCTATTTCCCACTGGAAGCAGACATTTATTCTCCCATAGTCTGTCCTCCATTGATTTACACATCAAGAAAGTGTTCATGTTATTTGACAGACATACAATATATTGGGTTAGATCTTGTGGATGGTTTCTGTGCAGCACTTTCCTCCTGTTTACGGAGACTCCCATGTAGCCTGTGGCATCAGCTAAAGGCTCCTTGCGTGGGAGGAAAGTGCCGCCATCAGCAAAAAAGATCTGCAGGATCCGTCAACAGTTCAAAAAATTCCTCAGTAGGTTTCACACATGAAATGGCAGGTTGCTTAGAGTCTCTCTACACAATACTTTTGACACGTGCTCTTCACATGTCGGGAGTTGCAATGTTAGCAGGGAAGCGTAGTTTTAAATGACAGAGCTGGTGGAGATCATTCCTGAGGGGAGGGATTCTCTCACAGCTCTCCGCTGCCTCTGGCATCTCCCCTTCCAGAGCCTTTGCCCTGTCGAGGCTTGGTTAATTCAAACTTTTAAGCAGCAAGGACAGCAGGGTAAAAGCTCCGGAAGGGGAGACAGTCCAGCACACCAGAGGCAGCAAAGGGCTGTGAGAGAATCTGCCCCCTCCAGAGCGATCTCTGCCGGCTCTGTCTTTCAAAACTACACTTCCTGGCTAACAATGGGTCTCCTGACACTAGACAGACCCACACCCTGCGTCTCATGTAGTGCTCATGCACATGTATTGACAGGAATGTGCGCCACAGCAAAGACTTACCCAGCCACCCTCCCTCCCAGAGATATAAAGGCCGTTTCCACATGGCTTACCTTATTCTGAAAAATAGCGAAATCTCGTGAGAAGACACTGTTATCGCGCGAGAAGATGCTGTCATCGCATGAGAAGATGCGATAACAGCGTCTTCTTGTGAGATTTCACGCGAGATTTCACTATTTTGCAGAATAAGGTAAGCTGTGTGGAAACGGCCAAAGTCAGGTGCTGGGAAGGGAGCTGAAACCTGAAAAACGATAGCACGGGCAAAGCACATCAACAATGTTCTAGGAAAGGAGAAATAAGGAACAAACAGTAACATAATTAACCAGGGACTGGCCTGGTAGGAGGAACAGGTGGAGCATTTGTAGATAGGAAGGTGACAAATGCAGGGCTTTTTTTTCAGCTGGAACTCTGTGGAACGGAGTTCCGGCACCTCTTGAAAATGGTCACATGGCTGGTGGCCTCGCCCCCTGATCTCCAGACAGAGGGAGTTTAGATTGCCCTCCACGCCGTGGAGCGGAGGGCAATCTAAACTCCTCTCTGTCTGGAGATCAGGGGGCGGGGCCACCAGCCATGTGACCATTTTCGCCGAGGGTGATTTAAACTTTTAAAAACTCCACCCTTGTTCCAGCTGACCCAAAGTGACGTCATTGTGCAGTCCTGGGAGCGTGCGCACACTTTGTGCATGTGCATGTGGTACCAGGGCTACTACCTCCCATCAAGAGTTGCCTCCTGTGCTGGCAACCCACTCAGTTCCACCACCTCTTTTCCCATCCCTGGACAAATCTATTTATTTTATTTACTTGAGTACATGCATACTTACTTCATTTATCCCTGCTTTTCTCCCCAATGGTTACCCAAAGCAGCTTACACAGTGCTCCTCTCCTCCATTCTCTCCTCACAACAACCCTGTGAGGTAGGTTAGGCTGAGAGGGTGTGACTGGCCCAAGGTCACCCAGCAAGCTCCCATGGCGGAGTGAGAATTCCTTGATTCAGAAAGAAACAGGCGAGGTGGCACATATTGAAACAGACCCTTTACCCTGAGAGGCTGCTCTGGGAGCCACCTTCAGGCTTGTCTTTCCATTCCCACCATGCTGTGCTAATTGGCCCAGCGTCCCTCTGACCAGCTACAAGGAGCTCAATACCGTGAGTGAGACTTGTAGCAAATCTTTCGGGTTGTAGCTCCTACATGCTGTTCTTTCTTCAGCCTGTTTCCTTATCCTGAATCGATTCCCTGGCTATTAACCTCTGCTTACTGTTTTGGCTTCTACATCTGCGTTTCGCTTGACTGCAGCTGGGTATATTAAACAAGAAAAACCATGTGAGAGGATACACAAGTTCTTTGTGTATTTCCCCTCCAGGGAATCTTTTTAAAAAATACACACTACTTAAACTGAAATTCACTGGATAGGAATCTGTTTTCCAGCATGCTAGCATACAAAGGTCTCATATTCATCAGTGTTGATGTTCAGTTTTGCAGCCAAATGGCCACTTTGTTGCCACTAACCCCAAACAGCTGTCTTGGATTTGCCTAGCACAATTTGCATATATTTCTGTGTTGTCATTCATGATTTTCAGCTGTAATAATTAGGGTCTTGCAGGACATTTGATAGCAGAGTAAAAGCAGTTCTGCCACTCAGCCCAGGTTTCATGGGCGCCTATGTTAGTGGAAGAGATGACTGCTAAAAGCACCCTTGGAAGGCAGTTGGCACACATTTACTTGCAAGTAAATCCTATCACATTTACTTGCAAGTAGTCCCCATTGAACATAGCAGGATTTACAGTATAATAACTGTGTAGGACTGCATTGTTGGGGCTCGCGCACAAGATACAGCAGGACAGGCCTTGGGGCTAAAGCAATCCTGGGAAGAACAAATCTGCAGTTGCTAAAGGCACCCTCTTTTCCCACCCCAAGATGGTCACACACCCAACACGGACACAGCTAAGATGTAACTTGGAAAACCCCAGGCTCCACCACCTCCTCCTTACGCAGTTTTCAGTGCTGGCCTCAGCACCCTCTGTGACAAATGAAAAGCTGCATTGCTTCTGTGGATTTAATCATGAAACCAAGCTGGAGGTCACCTGTGGCTGGCAAACTACAGGTAGGTTTTATTCCACACTTCTTTTGAGCAGCAGCAGAGAAATGCCTGGAATAGCTGCTATTTGTCCAGAATTGGAATCTTCTGTATAGTGAAAGCAATGCAGACATGTTCTGCAGGGCTGAACCACAGCACACCAAATTACAGGACAAAATCATGTTCTTGCAACCCTTCTGATGCATTGCAAAGAATTCAATGACACATCCCTTGCATGGTGAAGGGACTAGAGTTTGCCAGCCTGACTCTCCATAGTGCCCAAAGAGGCTTGTAACTGTAACCTATTCATTTAAACAATAAATAATACATAAAAACCAATTAAACAGCAGCCACACACAAACTAAAAGCAGAAGTAAAATGATTAATAATAAGAATAAAAAAGTGTTGCACTAACACACACGTACAGTACAATCCTAAGCATACTTACACCATTCTAAACCAGTGGAAGTCAATTGGCTTAGAAGGGTGTATCTCTGCTTAAGATGACACTGTTAAGCTGTTACATACTTTGGGATCAACCTCATTCTTCTACACATTTTAACGCAGGCAGTAAACAGTGGAGAGGCATAGCTGCTGTAGCACAATGCTTAAGTGGTTGGATTTTAAATCAGCACTCTGCTGGTTCAAATCCCACTGTTGCCACAAGTTCTGCAGCTGGCCTTGTTGGGTAAGGTAAGCCACTCCTCTCAGCCCCAGCTGTATTGTGGGGATAAGAATAACATTGACTTTGCTCACTGCTCTGAGTGGAGCACTAATCTGTCTAGAAGAGCAATATATAAGCACACTTGTTATCCATAAGTTGCCAGTAAATTAAATGACAACTTTCCCCCAAAAAACTACAAGTCCCATGGGGAAGACACAATCAGGACCAGTGTTTCAAAACCTGAAAAATATGCACCACGTATTGGTGGCACTGAACCCTCTTTCCCTACCCGCCACATCCCTTCACATCACTCGACTTCTCTTGCCTCTCGCAATCCTCCTCACACGTTTCCCCTATAGACCGGAACCATTGTGTTGGATGGTACCTGTTTCCAATCGGACCCGATGCATCAATGAACCCTTTCTGTTTTGATAGCCGCGGTAGGCACCGCCTTCATCCCTTCCTCTGGACGAAGTGATTGGCTGTTACTTCGGATGCCGGCATTCTGATTGGCTGAGTAACCTCGTCCGGGCGGTTCGTCTACGCACAGGTGGAGAAGTTGCTGTCGCGGGGCAAATTGGAGGGGAGGAAAATTGATGGTAACTATGGAGACGGGGCCTATCTCGCCCCCGAAGCCTGGGTTCAAGGCCGAAAGGCGTTTTCCGTATCCTGAGCGCTGGGTTCTTCGGCGGCTGGGTTCGGGGAGGTTGTGGTGGAGTTGGAGGTCTAATTTTTGCCACGATTGAAGGAAGTGGGAACCAGCCAGGCAGGGAGCGCCGTGGGGAGTGGGCTATGGTAGGGGGGCGGTTAACTCGGTATGTGTTCATTTGTCTTGTTGATTTGGGCGGGGATCAAAGGAAGTGTCTTGAAACAGCCTCAGTTTTGTCTGCACTCTGCACCCATTGAAAGGCCTGCTTTTGTTTATAGCCCCCCTTACCCTCAGGGCTTATGGTGGGTAAGACCATCACCTACCCACCCATCCCTAGAACTGCTAAATGAACGACTGCTTCTCCCTCCTTGAAGATCGTAAATAAGATTGCATGCAAAATATTCTTACCATTAAGACTGTAATCAATTCTTACAATTAAGATTGTAGGAAAAGTATCAGAAACAAACTAAGTATGAAGCAGGTGTTGCAAAATGTTGGGCTTGAAAGATCATCGTTGATGGCAGGAGCTGTGTTCTGTATTCCAAACTTTCCTTGGATGCAAGATCCATTTGGATTTGAGTTCAGTGGCACCTCAGAAACCAACAAGATAAGCTTTTGAGAATCAGCTCACTATTTCAGGTATGAGTAGGAATCTTGTATCTGAAGAAGGGAGCTTTTGGTCTCTGCGGTGCCACTGAAATCCTGCTGTTCTACTGCAGACCAACATGGCTACACACGTAAAATATCAATTTGGTGACTCTAGACAAGCCTCTTCTCACAGTTTAAGATTGCCCCTGCTGTTGGCAATATGGAGATAATGATCCTGTCCTGCTGTGCAGGGATGTTGTGAGGATCATTCAGGTCAGGGATGTGTGACACTGTATAGAGTCTAGAGCATTTGCATTGTAATTCTGTGCAGAGTGAATCCAGTCTGAACTAAGGTTGTGAGCCTCCAGGTGGTAGCTGGAGATCTCCCGGAATTACAACTGGTCTCCAGGCAACAAAGACCAGTTCCCTTGGAGAAAACAGTGAATTCCATGGCATCATACCCTGCTGAGGCCCCTCCCCTCCACAAATCCTGCCCTCTCCAGGCTCCCCCAAAATCTCCAGGAATTTTCCAACCTGGACCTGGCAACCTGAATCCATTGATTTTGATGGAGTACGCCCATCTTTGTTAATTTAGAATGCCCATCTTTGTTAATTTTGGCAATACGGTTTTCCCATTCTGTTTGAAGTTAAAGACCCTAAATAAAGAAGTAGCAAACAAAGTAGTGTTACTGGTTCAAATAACTGTAAGATCGAGCCGTGGAAAATGTTATTATTTTTAGTAGACTTGTATTTTTAAGACAATTTAGAGGTAATGTTAGTTGTTAAAGTGGTTTCTTTCACATAGGGACAATTCCTTGTTGTACATCCACTGCTGTTGTGAATGCAGAGGTATTCACAGCATCTCCAGAGCATTTACTTTGACAGGATCTTCATATTTTCCCCTTGTGCCTACCTGTTCCCTCTCCTTATGCAGCCAGAGGGTTTTTTGCCAGCTTAAAAAATTTGGTAGTAGACTTTTAAAAAGAGCCTGAGGGGTGCAAGGAGATGCTATGGGGAAATAGTGTTAATGTGAATGAGGCTGTCCAAAAATCTGTACCTTCCCCTTTATGCAGTGATTAAACTGACTTGGGCAGGTTTGAGAAGAAGCTCTATGAGGCATGGGGAAAACTGGAAGGCGAGCTGTTGCACAGTGGTGTCGCTTGGAAGAAAAGATGCTGCTGTTTGGGAAGCTGAGCTGAGTTAAAAGGCCATGTGGAAGAAGCCTTGGAGTAGAAATCCTCACTCAGCCTTGACCTGAGTGGGAGACCTTGAGCAAGTCCCACTCTCTTAGCCTTGCCTACTTCACAGGAGTGTTGTGAGGATAAAATTAGGAGGGAGGGGAATTGTGTCTGCTGCCCTTAAAGGAAGGGTGGGATACGTTTGTAAGAGATGGTAGATTATGAGTCTAAAGGGAAGTTTCAGCAACAATATTTTTGTTGTGTGCTCTGTATAGCAGAATCAGAAAGCTTTCCCCTCTGGAAACAAAAGTGAAAATTTGGCCATTTGTGGAAATAGAGGTGCAATGCATGACGATGAGTGCGAGAGATTAGAATTGGGTTTTTCTTCAGTTGTTACTAAGGGAATTCCTGTTGTGGTGGAGGATGCCTGGATGGCTCTTTCTCGGTCTCTGAACTTAAAAGAGAAATTGCATTTTTGTGTCTTCTGTCAGTACTCTTACCATGCCTCCTGGGAAGGTGTGCAATAAAGAAGCCTTGGTTCTGCAGTGTGAATGGGAGATGTGCACCTTTGTGGTATCAAAGATGGAAGAATTCTGTGAACACGTGTCAAAGCATTTGCAACAACATCTCCATGGGAAAGAGGAGGAGGAAGATGAGGTGGATTCTCTCGGTAAGGGGCACAGAGCGCGTTTAAAAAAATGCAACATCTGCTCTGAATTGACCTTCAGTGTAAATTGCAGTGATACGGTCTGAAAAGTAAGATTCGAGACCCGCATCGCCTTAAAAACTAACAAGATTTTCAGGGTATAAGCTTTCAAGAGTCAAAGCTCCCCTTGTTAGATATCTGATGAAGGGAGCTTCATCTCTCGGAAGCTTTTATTCTGAAAATCTTGTTGGCCTTCAAAGCACTACTGGATTCAAATCTTGCTATTCTATCACAGGCCAACACAGCTACCCACCTGAAACTTTCTGAAAAGTATATTTGTACAGTTGCCATTGCTGTACTTCAGTGCTCCCCATCGCGTCAACAATTTCACTAATGTGCATGATTTTATTCATTAAAACATCATTAATCAGAAACAAAATTGTGTTTCACAGAGTGGAGAACAGGCCTCCAAATGAGTCATCTACAGTTTTTCCGTTTCTTAATGGTAACAGTCATATAAAACAGTCAGTACTCAGGGCTTCGATGCCCCTGGGATTCAAAAGAGTGGGGATGCAGGTCCTTCTGTGATGTGGGCCCATTTATCGCACTCTGGAAATTAAATAGGCTGGTGGAGAGGGTGCTGCAAGCCACAGAGGCACATAAAAGGAAGTAGGAGTCAGACATATATGGCAGACGTGGTTTACATGTGGATGGCATGAGCTGATAAAGTCTGAAGATCACAGAACTGTACTATTTTTTTCTAGGATGTATGAATAGACTTGCTGCCTTTCACAAAAGGTGCCCCAAACTGGAGTCTGACTGTGGGAGGGAAGAGCCCATTTGTTCATCTTTGGTTTAGTGGTGATGATTAATATCGGCAACAGAGGGTTCAGCTGTATAGCCCCCTTTAGAGAGATCAATAACTTGGAAGTTCTTCCACCTGAACTATACATACCTTAGATTTGCACATGATAATCTACCTACCCCAGTGTGAATACTTGTGGTTTTCCCTTTCAGAAGAATATGCCTGCCTGTGGCAGGAATGCGGTTTCTGCTCTCCAGAGAGTCCTGCAGACCTGGTCCGCCATGTGTACTTCCATTGCTACCACACCAAGCTGAAACAGTGGGGGTTGCAGGCCTTACAGAGCCAGTCGGACCTGACTGCGTGCCAGCTGGACTTTCAGAGCCGGAACATTATTCCTGAAATTCAGGAGAACTTCCTTTGCTTATGGGAGTACTGTGAGGTGAGAGAGACTGGAAGGAGTTAGGGTGGAGAGGTACTTTCAGGTGGAGCATTGTTTCAGGTGTGATGGTTGCCTGCTAGGTCTGTGTTCTTTGTAGGGGACTGTAGAACAGCCGTGTTCTAAGGTAAAGGCAATAGAGTGCAGTATTCCTTAGAATGGGTGGGGGGCATAAACTCAGTTTTGGAGCACCTGCTGTGGATACAGAAGGTCCCATATTCAATTTTGGGCATTCTCAGCAAAAGGATCTCGGTAACCACTGTTGGTAAAGCACTTTATCTTCCTGCCAGTCAGGGTAGGCTACATTTTAGATAGGCCAGTGGTTTGGTTAGGTATAATCATATGTTCAGATAAACTAAAACACATTTGTCAAACCAATAAAATGTGTTGCAAGTTCCCTTCACATGCAGAAGTGTTTTTGGCTTGCATGCTTCCTTTAATTTTTCTTTCTTTAAATGCAGTTTGAGATTCACAGGAATCAAAATTCTTCCCCAGAGCCCGTACTGATTTCTGTGTGTATGGACCAGCAGTTGATGAAGCCTTGATTTCTCTTTCTTCCCTTTTTCTGCTAGAGAGCTTTTGATAATCCTGAATGGTTCTACAGACATGTGGAGGATCACAGTTTCTGCACAGAGTACAAAGTAGTTGGAAAGGAGAATCACGTGGTCTTCTGTGGCTGGAAAGGTAGAGTTAGGCCTTCGAGGGAACTATGGGGGCTTAGGAGAGAGGAAGTGTGTACCATGGTGCTCTGACCTTTTCAGCACCTTTGAGCCAAAGTATCTCCGGCTTAGGGGAAGGATGTAAATTTTCCCAGAAATCCTGCACTTATGTTTGGGTTTTATGGGGACGGGGAAGAGAAGCACTTATTAACTCTCTCCAAAAGTGAGTTACATATCTTGGCTCAGGAATAGTATGTGATATCGATCCTCTTTGACAGTCTGTTTCTGTTGTATAGACCTATGTCTGTAAAGAAGCACGTAGGACATTGAGAGTTCGTGTGTATGAGAGAGAATAATGATAATAACAGTATCAGCATTCGATTTATGTACCACCCTTCAGGACAACTTAATGCCCACTCAAGAGTGGTTTACAAAGTGTGTTATGATCCTCACGACAATCAGCCTGTGACGTGGGCGGGGCTGAGAGGGCTGTGGAAGGTCACCCAGCTGGCTTCAAGTGGAAGCCAGGTTCTCCAGATTAGAGTCCTGCTGTTTCCGCAAGTGGTAGGGTTCGTGTGGATCAATGTTTTTGATCCCTGCTGCAATGCCAGATATGCTAGTCAGTATTTGGGCTCATGCCGTCTTGGGGAAAAGAAGACTCTGAAATGTCCCCCTTCTTCTAGATTGCGACTGCTCCTTCAAAGGCCGCTGCAAGTTGCGTGAGCACCTGCGCAGCCACACGCAGGAGAAGGTGGTGGCTTGTCCTACCTGTGGTGGGATGTTCTCTAACAACACCAAGTTCTTCGACCACATCCGCCGTCAGACCGCCCTAGAACGTGAGTATCTGAGCAGCCTGTAGGGGGAAGGCAGAGGAATAGCAAGTATTGTACATGAGGAAATGGGATGCTTGGCAGAGTCCGTTTTCACCTTTCTAAAAATGATTTACATCCACAAGGACTAGAAACTTTGGCTGTTTTCCCAAGCAATGCTTAAATCTGTTTAGATGTTTCCTGTATTTAAAAAGTGATGTTTCACAGTTTATGATCCTTGTGTTCAAATATCAGTGTTTTCACACTCCTACAATGCTCCTATACCTTCCCTTTCTGTGGTGCAAGGGAGAGTTCACCCTTGGCTCAGAGGAGAGCCCGAATCCTACTGTTTCTTTACAGTAAACGTATAATTCTTTCAGGTCATCAGAGCCAGCAGAAGATATATCCAGTAGAGTATATGAATTTTAATAGCCCTAAATACGGACGAGCATCATTCGGATTAATAATAACATAACATTTGATTGATATACCTCCCTTCAGGACAACTTAACGTCCATTCAGAGCGATTTTCAGTGTGTTATTATTATCTTCACAACAATCACCCTGTGAGGTGGGTGGGGCTGAGAGAGCTGTGACTGACCCAAGGTCACCCAGCTGGCTCCCAGCAGAGGAGTGGGGAATCAAACCTGCTTCTCCGGATTACAGCCCTGCCACTCTTAACCACTACACCAAACTGGTTCTTAATGAACGTCACTTCCTTACTTTCATACTTTATAAGCCATGTTCACAAGTTTTGCATGATTTTAAAAAAACTGTACCGGGAACAAACCCAGTTACGTATGATCAATATGAGGACTAGAGACGCTCATTGAAAAAATACCCGGAAGCTAACATTCCTGGTAATATTAGGCCTGAGAACATGGCATAGTCACTATTTTTCCATCAGTAATACACATGAGCATATGAAGCTGCCTTATACCGAATCAGATCATTGGCCCATCAGTGTCAGTCTTGACTATTCAGACTGGCAATGGCTCTACAGGGTCTCAGGCAGAGATCTTCCGTATCACGCGCTGCCTGGTCCTTTTGACGGGAGATGATGGGGATGAACCGGGGCCCTTCTGCATTCAAGGCAGACGCCCTGCCACTGAGCCACGGCCCCTCCCAAATACTGATTGGCATGTCGCACATGGGTGAAATCAACAGCAGCTCATACACGGGCTTTTTCTGTGGTGGCCCCTACCCTGTGGATTGGCCTGCTCTCCTAGCTTTCTGCAAACGATGCAGAACCTAATTATTCAAAAAGGCTTTTGTATTGTAGGGAGGGGCTGTCGGATGCTTCACTAATGAGTTAAGGACCGTAGACTTCACCACTATGTTGCCTTACGTCCTACCTGTTGTTTTAAATATGTGCTCCTATGAGCTACCTGTGCTTCATGTGGTCTAATGTCAGCCCTAGAATAGCTTATGCTCAGTTTCAGCATTTTCTTCCACTCTGTATTGGATTCTTGCTAATGCTATGTCTTTGTAATGTTGTGTTTATTTACCCAACGGCATTGTTTATGGAAATGTCTTTGATACTGACTGTACTAAGCTCACACTGTGTAATCCGCCTTGAGTCTCAGTGAGAAAGGCGGACTATAAATGTCATAAATAATTTCCAGCAACAGAGCAAGAAGACACCTGGGTTTAGGGATGCTGTGGGAAGGGCTTGATAAGTGCATGTGGCTGCCTGCCCCCCCCCGTGTGTGTGGAATGGCCCCTGCCAGAGGGGAGGAGCCCTTGCCCCGACCCTGCTGACTTCCCCTGCCCCAACCCTCTCTGTCTTACAGAACAGCGATTCCAGTGTTCTCACTGCTCAAAGAGATTCGCCACAGAGAGGCTGTTGCGTGATCACATGAGGAACCATGGTGAGTGGCTGTGCCTCAGCCTGAAGTGTGCCTGTCCTCCCCCCCCCCATTGACTTTCCTTCTGCGTGTGACCTTCCCTCTCATTTCTTTTGAGCAGTCAACCACTACAAGTGTCCGCTGTGCGACATGACGTGTCCTCTGCCCTCCTCCCTGCGCAATCATATCCGCTTCCGGCATAGTGAGGAGCGGCCGTTCAAGTGCAATTATTGCGATCACAGGTAAAGTGAGGTTGTACCTGGCAGTGGGGTCACAAGCCAAAAGGGAGAGCTGGGCCAGTCTGGCTAGGCCCACAACCTTTTTGAGCCTATGGGCATCTTTGGAATTTTGAGAACAGGTGGTGGGTGCCAGACTTGAAAGGGCTGCCACCGAAGGTGGAGCCAAACAATAATTCCATCTTCCCTTTGCAAAAATAGCAGAAGGAGAATAAATAGTAACAAAAGAAAGCTCCAGGAGAAGAAGGGAGAAAGAGAAGGGGGGAATAAATAGAAGGAAAGCTTAAAAGGGAAATGGGAATGACAATTTGCAGGCATGACCTTTCATTTGATAAGAGCAACGAATAACAAACTCTTCCTTGTAATGTCCACCCACTTCTGAAAAGCTTGATGGGTGCTACGGGAGGTACTGGAAGGTACCACATTGGTGACACTAGGGCATCGGGCCAGGAGTGGCGGGAGGCCCTGAGTTCAAATCCCCTCTCGAGCATGAAGCTCAGTTGTTGATCTTGGGACCAGCCTACCTCATAGGGCTGTTACAAGGCGTGAAATGGAGAAGGGAGAACCCCATAGGCTGTTTAAGGGAGGATTGGGTTGAAGATCCTTCCGAACTGCCGTGCGAGGAACATTCATTTTATTTCCCAATGAGCTTTATGAAGCAAGCGGTGAAAAGATCAATTTGTTGCCCCTTATGGGGAAATCTGTGTGCTTCCTTTACACTTTGGCATGCTGCTTGTCTGCCTTTTGGGAATAGATGAAACCTGATTTGCTGACACAACAAACTTTACGCCTGAGCAGAGCAGCTCAGTCAAGACGGCTGCTCAGAGTGTACTTCAGAGTTTAACTCCGTGTGTCTGAGCTGCCTCTGCAGCATCTTCTCTTTACCTGCTTAACCCAGGGAAGCATCATTCAGATTAACTATCTGTATGTTCAGGGATCGGTGTGTTGGGCCCACCATATTGCCCTCCCTATGGGAAAAAGAAACCTGTCTTAAAGACATACATTCTCAGATTCTGCATTGCTCTGAACGTGGTCAGAGGTCACATGACATTGCAACCTTAGTAAAAGTTTGGCTTGGGTGTGGTCAACGGCCAGATGGGAGACTTCTTCTACTCCTAAATGTATAGGTCTTGTGGTGGAAGAAAGGTGCAGAATAAATGCAATGAAATACTGTTTTTGCTATCCAGAAATATAGCTGGTCTCTCTCTTCCTAAAAACGTGACCACTCCTGCAATCAAAAATGTTGGCACTGGTGTTTTTATTAGTACAAGCTTAGGAACATTTAGAGTACAGTGGCAAGAAGCCCAATGCTTCTTGCCGCTGTACTCTACTTTTGTGGTCCTTCTTGTGTCTGCCCTGCTTTTAGATTCCTTCTCTTGCTTTTTGCCTTCCAGCTGCAAGAATCTCATTGACCTCCGGAAGCACTTGGATACACACAGCAAAGAGCCAGCCTACCGTTGTGAATTTGAGGCCTGCAGCTTCAGCGCCCGGTCCCTTTGCTCCATCAAACTGCACTACAGGAAGGTTCATGAGGTGGGAAGGAGGCACAGGGCTGGGGCCGTTTCCTTGTTGCGCAGAGACCTGGGGGAGTGGGAATGACTGGAATATTTGCAGAATTCCTGCAGGATAACCTGAATGGTTAGGGATTAGCAGATGCTAGAGCTAAAGTGAAATTTGGCCAGTTTTCCACATAAGCTTGCTGAGATCAGAAGAAAAACATCATTTAATTTGCATGTTGGATACCTGAAAATGCCCTTCGTTATTAGAAGAAGAAGAAGGCTGCATTGGCCGTGCTGAAATTCTGTCTCTTTGGAAGTCCAGCTTAACCCTCATACTGTCATGAGAGGTTTTACAAGGATTTCCATATTTTCTTAAGGACTAGAATCTTGGTTTTTTTTTTTAAATGAATGCTGAGATTCTCAGGCTGCTGTTCAGGATCTTCTGTCTTTGCACGGAGCGTAGGTACGATAAAACCCGGGGTACGCTGGTCAGAAAGCCCATTCTGTAAAGCTGGACTGAGGAGAGGCTTTTAGCCCAATCGGTGATGCTCCTCTGCTTCCTTTTCCTGTACTCCCCCAGGGTGACTTGGAGCCCCGCTACAAATGCCACGTCTGTGATAAATGCTTCACTCGTGGGAATAACCTCACCGTGCACCTCAGGAAGAAGCACCAGTTCAAGTGGCCTTCAGGCCATCCTCGCTTCAGGTACGTTGTGCTTGACCGGCTGCCCAGAGCAAGCGAGGTGAAGGATCAGATCGGAGAACAGGTTCACTGCTACCTATTGGCTTACCACTCCCCAGGTCTGCTAGAGTCATCAGCCTGTTGGAGCCAGGGTTACCAATGCCATGAGCTGCAGTTGCTGGAGTCCAGGGGGGTTGTACATCAGGATTTGAGTCCAGTGGCACCTTGGATACCAACAAGATTTTTCAGATTGTTATCTTTCGAGAGTCACTCTGGAGAAGGGAGCTCTGACTCTTGAAAGCTTACGTTCTGAAAATCCTGTTGATCTCTAAGGCGGCACTGGACTCAAATCCTGCCGTTCTACTGCAGACCGACATGGCTGCCCATCTAAAATTATCCTCAGGGGGTTGTGGTTACTAAGAGCTAAACTACACGAGACACCTGACGCATGTCAGAGCAGCAGCTGCAGCAGGACCAGAAGAACGGGAGGGAAAGAGTCAGCGAGGGGAGGCCGGAGAGAGCCGAGCCCGAAGCTGACAGGCGGCTAGCGGCGGCAGAAAGAGCTGCTGAGGCTACCGCCACAGCTGCCAGACTCAACCATCCCTTCCTACAGAACTCCGAACTTGGGGGCGGGGGGGGGGGGGGGCTCAAGCCGCCTCCCCTCTCTGTGAGAAGTCTTGATGATACCAAGGTGTGCCCTTTTCCTGGTAGTAAGACAGAGGTGCTTTTGTCCTAAGCGTGAAAGTTTTTAAGGCGCAGGCAATTTCTGACTGTTTGCTGCAGGGATGATGACCTCGTGGACTCCGAATTTTAGGAGAGGAGTCCGGAAAGGCAAGATTGCGGGTGAACTCTCAAATTCACTGGCCCCGGGTGCCTTGTAGGACTCTAAATTACCACCAGGTGGTGCAGTTGGGTATCTCTGCCCGGGGATTGAAAAATGCTTGCTTGCTCTCTTTGGCAGAAGTTTGAGCAATTTCCTCTTACAGTAATACAGGTGGGATGGCCAGTTGTTGCCCCACGAGGCCCCCAAATCTCTTTCTCCCCTTGCAGTCAGATTTCTCTGGAAAGATTTGTTGCGTAACTTTGCCTCCTGGCTCCCACTGTTTTTCTCAGGCATTTAAAAACTGGCTGTCTCTCTATCGGCCTGGCCTGTGCTGTCCTATGCTCAGATCCCACCACCCCACCAGCCAGCAGTGTTTGCCAGCAGTGTAGAATGGGTCCTCTGCAGCAGCTGCCCCCTTGGCTTTGGATCTCCCCTGCCCCAGTAACTCCCCCCTCTGCCACTCCCGCCCCCAGGTACAAGGAGCATGAGGACGGCTACATGCGGCTGCAGCTGGTGCGCTACGAAAGCGTGGAGCTGACGGAGCAGCTGCTGAAGGACCGGGAGAAGCAAGGGGAGGGGCTGGAGGACACGGCCCAGTGCATGGTGCTGGCAGGGTCCGAGGACAGCCTGCAGGGGATCATCTTGGAGCCCCCCACAGAGGAAGCTGCTGCTGCTGAGGACTTGCAGGCAGCCGCGGCCCCCCAGCACCCGGCTGAGCAGGAGGCTGGCGCATCCCCCGACCAAGAACCCGGCTCGCCTCCCAGCCCCATCATCCGCGTTGTGAACAGGACCAATGAGCGCGGGGAGAGCGAAACTGTGTACTATGTGATGGCCAGCGCGCCTGCGGAGGGTCGAGCGGCGGCGCCAGACGGGTTTCCTGCCGAGCCCGAGGAGAACGTCATGGACAGGCTTCAGAAGACAGCTGAGGAACTGGGCATTCAGATTGTCTGACATTCCTAACGGTCCTCGGAGGACCTCTGGGCCCCTCCTTGCCCCTCCCCTCCCAGAGGAGACTGGGGGTTGCAAACGCATACGTGTCGTCTCCTCGTGCTTCTTGAGCACACATTCCGAGAACTGAACGCTGTTGGTGCTACCTGGGGGGGAGTGGGTGACATTTCCTCAAATCACGCTCCATTCTCCCCCTACCCCTTCTGCAACCAGGGGGTGAGTTGGCAGCTTCCAGTGTTGGGTGCTCTGGCAAAGGGAAGGTGGAAGGTGTCTGTGAAGTTGGCCGGTGTGAAGGGCAGGGGCCAGTTCTTCCATCCATCACCAGCTGTTGTGCCTGCTGTGCTGCGTGCTGGATCCAGTCCTGGATTGGGATTGGGGCTGATTTTGAAGTGCCCCAATATTCCAAGAGAAAATCTGCCCCCCCCCCCCAAACTACATTCCTTGGAAGATTCTGGTGTTCCTTAGCAGGCCCCTGCCAAAATGTGTCCCTGCCAGACAGTCCCCTGTCTTGTTACTCTGGAGCATGTGTGAATTGCAGATCCACCTTCTTTTTGAGGTGTGGTTTATCTTCAGCCAGGTTTTCTTTGAAATTATTTGCCTCACCCAGTCTCCAGGTGGCTGAGCTGTACCTGTGCATCCTCAGGTGATAGTTCATGGGCTCTTCTGCCCCCGCCTCGCTCTGCGGATGGGCTGCTCAGCGGACGTTGTTTCCAGCCACTGCTTCACGGTTCTTGTCTCCTGCCTGCCCTCCTCAGAGGCTGCCCTTCCACATTACCTTTGCCACCTGAGGGTCACTTGGTCGTGAAGGAAGCCCTGGCTCCTGTGCTGGAGCTCTTCCCACACAATCTGGGATTTCTTGTGTGACCTAAGCACTGTGGGGAGGGGCCGTTTTGCAGTCGTTCTCGCACCATGAGAAAGAGACTTAATTCTCACCACGTTACTTCCTCCCAAAGCGGGGCTCCAGCTCTCGGCTTGCAGTGTTTGTGTTACAGCAGGAGGAAATAATAAAAGTTCAACTGCCAGCTCTTGTTTGCTGCAGTCCATCCTGGACATTCATGTGCCTGGGTTAGATTTGTAAAATCTCAATCAAAGGATGTCTCCACTGGGGAAAGAACGTCAAATTGGGTGTGGTTGCACCGGTCGATTCTCCTGAGAGTACATGAGGGGTTGAAGTTAGTCCTTCCTAGGTTCTCACGAATGAACTCATCGGAGCTGGAAAACGATTTCTGCTGGGTGGGGTGGAGGGTGGGGGGAAAGAGGTGTCTTCCACTGTGGCAAGTGGCAGCCTTTGTGTGCTCCCTGAAGATATTTGCCCTGTA
The DNA here is from genome assembly GCF_028583425.1 of Eublepharis macularius. Classification (NCBI taxonomy): domain Eukaryota; kingdom Metazoa; phylum Chordata; class Lepidosauria; order Squamata; family Eublepharidae; genus Eublepharis; species Eublepharis macularius. The sequence continues at coordinate 5,603,646 of NC_072803.1, forward strand.
AACGCCCGTTAGCGGAATCCGCAGATTTTGGAAGCCCTGGGTAGCGATCCGTAATTTGTGGTCACTCATCGCCTCTGCCTCTCCCTTAACTGAGACTTCTGTCAGAACTGTGGCTAGATAATGTCCTTACTCCAGACTACCTTCTGCAATCAGACAAAAGCCCGTTGTTTTCAAAAGTTTACTGAAGAAAGAATGCATTATAGTCCACGAGCCTGAATACAATATTCAGGATGGTACATGTGAATTGTTACCAATGACAGGCAAAGCATGAGGTACAAAGTAACAGATCCCAGCAGGCCCAACCTCCCCCCATAGTTCTCATAACAATCCCTTTGAAGCTCGGAGAGCGAAAGTCCTTCGAGGCTGGAACAGCGGTAGGCAAAACATTCCTCCTCTGGGAGATAGCTGCCTGGGAACATCCTGGCACCTGTGAAGAAAGCACTCATAATACTGAAAGGATTAAAATGCAGTCTCTTTGGCACAAGCATACCTGAAAGTATTCTGAACATGACAACTTCTAAGGAAGCATGGATACTTGCGTCCAATGTCACAGTGAACCCTTAGAAGGCCCTTAGAAGCAGCTCGACCTACCCCCCAATGTGAGGCCGGGCATGAGATGTGGCCCATTTCTACCTTCGGTGCTGTGGCAGGCATCAAGAGGTGGTTATGCATTTATCCCTGCGCATTTTTCTTGTGACGCAGAGCGGCTTGGATTCTATATCATGATCTGGTGATCATGATATGTGTGCATTTGGGAGGGAAGCAGAGAGAGCCTACCACAGGCGAGGGAATGAAAATTTGGGGTATTATCTGATACCTGCCATGAGATATCTCTGAGGTTTTGCCTCCTCTCTTGCCATGAGATCTCTTGGAGGTTTTGCTATCAAGCCTTCAGCTTCATATCAGGGACCCATCACGAAAGGGTTAAAGCAATCTGCACCAAACTAAATGTGACACACACACACAAACACACACCCTGCACAGCTGTTTCAGCACTTTAAAAAGCATGAGGGGAGAGCTCTGCACGGCATTTTGGCAATGGCGATTGTGTGGCTGCCACACATTCACCATCATGTTTAGTTCGGCCCTCTCTGTCCTTGTTCTGCAACAGTGATACTCTTGGCAGATGCATGTCCGCAGAGAGCAGTGTAGGCACAAAGACAGAAGAAAGTGGGGTGGTGGGGAGAGACCAAACTAGATGAACGACAGAGTTCTGCAGTATGAATGTCCTTGGTCTTCGTAAGAATCATAGAATCAAAGGGTTGGAAAGGCAGCACCCAGGGTCATCTAGTCCAACCCCCTGCACAATGCAGGAAATTCACATCTCCCCTCCACACACACACACAGTGACCCCTGCTCCATGCCCAGTCAGAGGAGACAAGACCAACCTCAACCATCCAATGGTCTGATTCGGTATTCGGGCGCTTCGTATGTTCTTCGGATTAAGGAGCTTGTCTCTGGCATGGCCTACAAGTGGCAGAATGGATTGATCTGACTGCAGGGGAGGGGGGCTAAGTTGGACCTTTTCTTCCTGGTGTGCTAACTTTATATGCGTAGGGAGTTTTTGCACGAGGAAGCAAAAAAAAATTGACCCACCGGTACTCTAGCAGTGTAGAGCCCATTCATTCACCTCATCCTGCCACACATGCAGAGGAGTTACAAGGCAGCTGCCCCATGTTCCCAAGGTTGCTTTTGGTTGCTTTCTTGGGAAGAGCTGTGCAAGGCAGGTCCGGCTCAGAGCACCTGCTTTGCAGGTCTTGGGTTCAGTCCCTGCCACTTGCCACAACAGTGCTGAGAAAGGGAAGAAATGATGATGAATTTGGTCCAGGTAAGCCAGTAGCTGGAGTTTGAACAGAGGATGCACTGTGTATGTCTATGGGCCCAGGCAGAGCTCTGGCATCTTTTTGGTTTCACAACCAAGGGACAGTTTTGGCTTTGGCTTTCCACCTCGGAACCCTGTGCTTTGTCCACTGACATTTTACTGTCTCCTATGGCATTAAGACTGGTAGCCGGTCCCTGAGTATTGCTGGCTGAAAATCAGAGCAGGAGTCCCCATGGAGGGAAACGGCTTTCCTTTACGGCTTTATCTCCTGGGCTGCACTCCAAGCCTAGTGGCCCTGTAAGGCTGCCAGAAGAGGCGGAAAGAGCGTAATCACTTTCTGCTCCGGGATTATCAGTGGGGTGATGGGGAGGGCCAAGGGAGGTGGTTTGGAGCAGGATTAATGGGAGCTTTTCCTCCTAGGCTCACCCATCTTAATTTTTTCCCTGCCCTGCTTAGTGCCAGGGCAAGAAGAAGAAAAAAGATTGCCTTCCCCAGGCCTTGAATGGATGTGGGTTTCCCCAGGGCCCGTGGGCAACGGTCAGACTTTGGCAAGCCCCTAGCAGGAGGTGAAAGAGAATCCCTCCGCAAATTCCATGTACTGTGAAAGAGGAAGGGCTGAAGCAATCCAGGAGAGCGCCTGGAAGAGCCAAGTTGGCAGACCTGCTGGGACACCATGAAGCGAGGAGTCGTCTTCTTCCTCCTGCCTTTAATTGCATTCCTCTCGGGCGAGGAACTACAAGGTACATTTGGGAGATGAGGCGGGCATCTGCGCTCATGTCAGACCTAGTTTTTTTTTAAAGATCAGTGGTTGCTGAGGGGCTGTGGCATGTGGGTAAGGTTTGAGCTGGCACCTCTCTCTCTCTGTCTTTCTCACTCTTTTTACAAGTTAGCTACTGCAAAGAAATTTCAAGTTACAGTGTAATGGCTAAGCTAGGAAGACAAAAATTCAAGACTGTGCCCTCCCATGGGCCCACTAGGAGACTATAGCCACGCCACTCCCTCGTCCTCTCACTGCTCCCTATCTGCAGCTTGCCAGAAAAGTTCCCGATAGGCTGCTGTCCGGGGGTTGGGGGGCACTGGGAGCAAGGAGGAAGCTGGGCTGAGAGGTCCCTTTTGGCGCTTCATATATTTGTGATCATAAAAATGACGGTCGTCTAGTACCAGAGACAGGCTTTGGTCCTCCTGCCCCCATGCTTTTCCCAGGGAAGTGTGCTTGGCATCTCCCATAGCATCTTTCAGGAGTTTGGCTACAACTCTCTTCCTTCCTGGCCAACTGGATCAGAAATAGGACCAGTACAAGCCCATTTAAAGCTGCCTTTCTGTTTTTCTTTTTCGGTGCTCACCAACTGTCAGGCCAAGGCTGAAAAATACTCAAAATCATATCGTGTGAATTCAGTCGTTTGAGACTTGAAACAGGGAATTCTGGACTCTCTTTTGTTCCGAAACCACACCAGCTCTTATTAATAGGCTTTGGTACTGGGTCTGTTATCTTTATTTAACTATTTATATCCCACTTTCCCATGTGGTACAAAGCAGCTTACAAATCACAAAGCATGACAATTTGAAACCAACCAAATAACCCCCCAGGATAACCCCCTCCCCCATGTAAAAACATTGCTGGTGGATTCAAAATACAGAGTCCCAGCCAGGCATATCAACCTGCCTGGCCAAGTAGAGGCTCCGATTCCAGAACTGGTCCAAACAGCTTCTGCTCCAAAGTCACTCACTGGAATTTCACTTGGAGAAGAGCAATACCTGGCTGGCTTCATTGTGGCAACTTGGCTTGGTGGCTCCGAGAAGGATATTCTGGGTTTTTTTTAATTGGTGGCAGAACGGTGGAGGAAGAGAGGAGAGGTCAGAAGAGGTCAGAGACTGAACCAAGTCCCATAGTAGGGTTGCCAGTCTCCAGGTGGCGTCTAGAGGTCTAGAATTACAACTATGGAGATCAGTTCCTCTGGAGGAAATGGCTGCTTTAGGGAGTGGACTCTATGGCATTATACTCTTCTGCAGCCCCTCCCCTCTCCAAACCCCATCTTCCCCAGGCTCCATCCCCAAATATCCAAGAATTCTCCAGCCTGGAGTTGGCAACCCTACCCAATAGGGAGGGTTCGGATATCAGGAATGGGGTGAGAGGAGGGGAGTTAAAGCTGGGTTTTAATGTGTTGCAAGCTGCACTGGAGCCCTTTACAGGGAGATGTAAATCAAATCAACGTTGTGGATTTTTTAAAAATGCACACATTCTTCCTCCTCCAGCAAATCTGGATACTTACTGGTCTGGCACGGCCCCGATCTGTTTAGGGGGCTGCAGAGGGAAGCACAAAGAGCTGAAAAGAAGCCAGTGCGGGAACGGGAGCTGCTGTTGGCTTGGGTTTAAGTCATATTGTCGAGGTAAGAGTGGCTTCCAGCGGCTGGGGCAGCGGGCTGAGATGGGGTCTTGAATCTGGGAAAATCTGGGTTCGAATTGTACTCCCTGTTGAACAAACTGCATCCATCAGTGTCCCTTCTCCCCACCCCTTTCAATAATGATTTTTACATAGTTAATCAGGACAAAAGGGAATGAAGGTTGTAAAGGAGGCTTAGTTCCATAGTCAAATGGGAGGGGGGAGGAGGAGGGAACGTGGGGCAAGGGGGCAGATTAAAAAGCCATAATCCTTTTTCCAAAGGATTAGAGACATTCATGGGGCACTGGCCTGCCAATGGCTGCTAGGCAGGTTGGCAAAAAATGGAGCCTCCACATCCAAAGGCTGTATACCCCCCAAAACAATTACTGCGGGCAAAGTAACAGAGAGAGAGAGGCCCTTGCCTCTCTTGTAGGGTCGCCAGCCTCCAGGTAGGGCCTGGAGATCCCATAGAATTCCAGAGGATCTTCAGACTACAAAGATCACTTCCCCTGGCGGAAGTGGCAGCTTTAGAGGGGGGACTCTTTGGCATCCTATCCCTGCTGATCTCACTCCCCAGGGCCTGCCTCAAATCTCTGGGAATTTCCCAACCTGGAGCTGGCAACCCTCTCTCTGTGCCTCACAAGCGTCTCAGAGGCCCCAGTTGCTGGAAACAGAAAACGTAAAAATAAGCAGCTCTCCAGGCCCCATCTGGAGGTTGGCAGCCCTAATGCCCAGTGCACCTGCTGTTAGTGGCTTCCCTATGGCAGTTCCTCCCCAGTTTTCCCTGTCTGAAATCAGAGGTCCCGTTCAGCTGTAATGACTAATAGCCAATGAGCGATCTCTCCTCTATAAATCTGTACCATGCTTCTCTGACATCCTCAGGGCTGCTTCCAGGTTTGGGGGAGCCCCGAGCCCCACCCACCCCCGCCCACCATGCAACTCACCTTCCCACTCAACCTATCCAGGTGCTCCCTTCCCCACCCTCTTACAAGAGCACTCCCTCTGCCTGCACTCAGAGCAGCCCACATGGCCTGTGCACCCGTTCCTCCAGTGTCGGGGAGGGGTGCACTAGGAATAATACTGCGGGGAAACACCCCTTGGCCTTTCCCTGACAGAGCTGCACTGTGTGTGCAAGCAGCCTCATGCATCATGCAGAGACTGGGCAGGCAGCCGAGGAGGCGCATGGCTGGGCAGGTCAGCTGCAATGGGTGCCATGAGAAGCTTTGGGCTCTGGAAGCCGCCCCACCTCAGGTTATGCTGGCTTTGGCCCCCAAATCAGTGGCTGTCACCATGCCTCATGGCAGTGAGTTCCACAAGCCAACTGTTCACTGGGTGAAGCAGTACTCAGTAGTGCTTAAGATAAGGATTTCTGCCCCTGAATTAATCCATTTTGCCAGTCAAAAACTGCAAGGGCTGACTCTTTCCCCTTTTTTTCTTAGTGAACTGTGGACGACCCGAAGCCGGGCTCAACTCGGTGGTCTATGGCAATGACTGGTGGGTGGGTTCCGTGGTACGCTACAGCTGCAAGCCTGGCTTCTTGCTCGTGGGAGATCCGGTCAGTGTCTGCCAGTCCAACGGCCGCTGGACCCCCAAACCGACCTGCCTCCGTAAGTATTGCAACGCCAACAGGTGCGTGAACGGCTCATGCGCCTTCCCAGAACTTGCTGCATGGCTGGGAGTGGAGAACATTCATGACGCCTCTGGTTGATCAATAGATCAGTCTGGGAGGCAGGTTAGCAGTCCAGCAGTTCTTAGTCTAAGGTGACCCACAGAGATACATGGCTGGCTAGGTGCGGAGATTTGAACCCAGGTCCTCCCTAGTCCTTTGCTCTATCTGGTATAGCCTTCCCACCTTTTGTTGCTTGGCTACTGGGCCTTTAATGGTTGGGCATGGACAATGGGCAGAAAACTGGCTGGTACAGCCTTGCCAGGAATGCAGCTACAGTTGGGGTGGGAAGAGGCTGCAACTGTTGAATTTCTGCCTGTCCTGCAAAGGTTAAGTGTTCAGGAAGTTTTCTAGAAGGGAAGAAGAAACCACCCGTGGCACTAATAAGGTGAAGAGAAAGGTAACTCTATTCATCCAGTGAGCTTCATTTCAAAGTGAGGATTTAAACCCAAGTTTCTCCGAACTCCGCCTGACCACAGCATCCCCCTGGCTTCCAATGTGGGGCTTTCATCCCAGATCTCCTCTCTCTCTCTCTTTCTGTGCATTTTCCTCTTGCCTTCCTGCATGGAGCTCAGGGCAGCTTACGGGGTTCTTTGTTTTGCCCCTGTGAGGCAGGTTAGTCCAAGAGAGCGAGTGACCCAAGACCATCTGACGAATTACAAAGACTGTGTGGGAATTTAAACCCAATCCAACTGCTGCGCCCCACTGGCTCTCCACTTGGCTCCAAAGAGTTCTGTGTCACTCAGAAGCTTTGCGGCTGTTTGAAGCAGAGCCGGCCCCCGATTAAAGTCCTCCGATTGCCTCCTGTCTTTTCGGCAACTTGTCCTTTCCTGGAACCCTCCTTTGAGTCATGCCTCTGTCATGTCTGGCTTTCTTTTTTCCTTTCCGGGCAGGGATCTGCCTCCGAGGCCGTGTTGAGATCAACCAGCGGGATATTGATGGCAGCTGCTCGTCCACTTGCCCCAACAAGGTGCACTTGGGGGCCTTCCTCAAGCATGGCTGTATCAAGATCTCTGCCTGTGTCGCCAAGCCGTCTGGCTGGACCCACTGGTTCAGCCGCTGTGACTTCTGCGAGTGTGACTGCTACGTCCCCTGCAGTAAGCATCCCCATACAACAGGTCTCCGCAACATCAGTGTGGGGTGACGCCATTCCTGAAACCAGATCCCTGTGCCGAGCGAAGCAGGATTCTCTGGTCTGCAGGCATTATGCAAACTAGGGAAGCTTGCATGTATCTCCATATTTGAATTGCTTCCTCAATTCATGAGGAATGACATGGAAAAATGAATGTCTAGCCGCTGGTGTTCTTACTCAGCTCCTCCTCTGCGTTCCCAGACTTCAGGAGGGTTTGAAACTAGTCTTTAACTCAGAGAGGGCTCGAAGCATTCAGAATTAAAGCTGGGATTCTTATCTATTAACCACTCTTTTATCCTCTCGATGTATCTATTAATCACACTTTTATCCTCTCGATGTAAGCTCGATGTAGCTTACAACCCTGTGAGGAAGGCTAGGTTGAGAGCAAGAGACTGTTGCCAGATCACCCAACCTGCAGCACTAATAATTTCATAATTCGTAATTGTGGGTCCAGGTCTGGTTCTCTGACCATTACACCATGTTGCTGCTGCTAAATTGAGTGCCAAATGCTGATTTCACATAGCGGTCATAAATACAAGTGGTCTCAACAGGTACCTTGTTACAATGCAATTGACGGTGTTCGTCCTGGGATAAAGGAAACCCAGGAGCTTGGAGGACAGTTGTGGAAGCAGGGGGCAAAAGCCCTCCTTGCCTGTGTTGGAGATCTTGTAGCTGCGACACACTTTGACTTGGCCCACTTAACCTCACAAGCAAAAACTCAGCCCAAATTACAGAACAAAATGTCACTTTTGGTTCTGCCAGGATGAATCTAGGACTCCTAGCAGGGTTAAGTCCAGGAATTGTTAAGAAAAATGCCTCTGAGCATAGGAAGACTGCATTTTCTGAGCTTTTGAACAATCAGCCTTTCCTTTCCTTACATCCTTCAAGTACAAAAAAAATGGCTTTGTCAACTTACGTGAGTAGGGTCATGTCATTACGTAAGTATTTATTGGCACTCAGAACTTGCCAATGAGCAAGTATAATGGGTACAGTGTGCAGCTAAGATCTTGCTGAGTGACCTTGGGCTACTCCTCTTCCTCAGTTCTGCCTACCTCACCGGGTTGTTGTAGGGATAATTTGTGGGAAGAAAGAACCACGTGTACCACCCTTACTCCCAGGAAAAAAGGCAGGATTAAAAAATGTTTGGTAGCAAGGCATCGTGGTTTGAAGGAACTTGAAAGTCCATCTAGTCCATCCTCCTGTGCTAGAAGGCAGGGACGTGAACTGGGATTCCAGGCCATGCCGTGCTGTCAGCAGAAAACACTTGCAGTTCAGAAAAGTATGCACAGAGCCAATGGCTGAAGGTGACTCTTATAAATGAGCCATGCCATTGGCAGAAGGGAGAGTGGCAAAGAAGGATGCCAGCCAATCTGCAAGGGGGCAGCACTCCAGATTTTTTTTCTGTGCCTTGCTCCAGTGGGCGAAGGCCCATTATGTAACCTTTCTCTTTGTGAGACCCTTGTGACGTCCGTCTCTCCTCTAAGGGCCTTCAAACAACAGAGTCTATCCAAATCAGGGTCAAAGGCCGTCCAAGAGGCCGGAAAGAAGGGATGTGATGCTGAAATGCTGGGAGGGAGATTCTTGGCCAGAAGGTCTAAATTTAGAACCGCTGATGCTAGACACATGTCGCCTCCTCCTGTGGCATTTGCAATGTTGATCTGAGTAGCAACGAAGGCTGAACCAGAATTCCCTCACTGCCGTTCACGCCACGCTCTGGCACATTGGTTTAACAATCGTATGCCTTCCCAGGACACTCATTTTTGCAAAAGGGGGGGGTGAGAACCTGGAGAAGTCCTTGCACCAAATGACAATTCCTACTGGTTAAAAGTGTGCCCTGTGGACAAGTGTATATGTGGACAGTGCAGAAGGAGGCTGGTGCCTTGGGGCCTGAGAAGCTCCAAAAGAAGAGGGGCATATTATTATTATTATTATTATTATTATTATTATTATTATTATTAACTTTTCAGAAAATCAAAGCAGGGGGGAATGGGGGTAGAACGGGGGGGTAGGAAAGGGAAAAACAGGAAACACGCTGTATAGTCTGCTTACAATATTACTCTGATATTACTCTGCATCTGACGAAGAGAACTGTGATTCTCGGAAGCTTATGTTACAGTAAAGTTGGTTAGTCTTAAAGGTGCTACTGGACTCTTTTTTATTTTGCTACTGCAGACTAACACAGCTAAGACCTCTGGAACATTACTCTACATATCATTTAGTCCTACAAATAGGTAGGCTGTGATCGTTGAAACAAATTACATTAAAACCTTTATATCCTTAATACACTCAAGTCCTTATATAAATATTTAAATTAACATAAAGAAAGAAACGGTGTTTGCCACGGTGGTCTCTGGTAGGAATGCCGGTGGCCAAATCCGCTGTCTTCTCTTTTGCAGCTGCCTCGGGATAAAGGCCAGCACGGACTGGGTGGCTGTTCTGTGCGCCCGAGCGCCAAGCTTGTGTGTGGAAGTGAGGTGCACTGACATTGGTGGGCCTAAAGCACACCAAGCTTCTCTGGTCTGACCGGCCGGTGAAAAGATGTTCGCTGCTCCCTGGAATATATTTCCCCTTCCTCACTAGTTTGGGGAAACAAATGGACAGCACCGGCCACCCACAGAGTTCTCACTGTAAAAGAACAGCGCCTGTTGCAGGGTCTGCCCGAGTGCTCGCACTCAGACCAAGGCACCACCTCTGGATGTGCCGGTGAGGAGGTGGGGAAGAGCTCAGTGGAAGAGTACTTGTTTTGTGTGCAGAAGGGCCCGGGTTCAATTCCTGGCATGGCTTCTTGTTAAAAGAATTCCAGTGCTGGGGGAAACCTTGCTCTGCCTGAGCTGCTGCTAGTCCAAAGAAGCAATACGGACCCAGAGGCCCAATGACTTTTCTCCCCCCACCCTTCCAGTGCAGGATCGTCTGGATGAGTTGGGTGCGTCCATAATTGTCAGCTCTGTTCCCTGGCCCGTGTTTAAGATATCATCGCCTTGAGCAATAACCTTGAGTATCTGAAAGCAGGAATGCCACTAGCAAGGTTATTCCCTTCCTCCCAGATAACTGCAGTGTGAAAAGTCTCATCTTTATCTTCCCAGCACTCTCTTGCCAGCCTCTTTCCCGCCCCACCTCTGCAGCCTGGCTGGTGATGAGAGGGACCCAGCGAAGACAGCTGCCGGGCTTTCTTCCCAGGTGAAGGAGGCAGAGAACGGAGCCAAACAAGCTGGATTTTCAGCTCTCCCCCATATCAGCACTGCCAGCCGCAGTCTTTGCTCTCTCCCTGCCAGAGCGAGGAGAGAACCTGGGGCGCAGTAGAGAATTTAAGATGGCACAAAGGTACCCTGGTGAAATCTACAAGCTGTCTCGCCATCGCTATGACTACAACAGAGCTAGTGGGTGTGATGTACTCCTGAAAATGAGACCAGTTAGGACTTGGAAAGACCCGGTGCCCACAGAGCCCTGACAGTCTGTCCCCTGCCCCACCCCTGCTCTAGAAATCGGAGGGCTGGTTGTCCTTAGTGCTGATGGAAGGCACTCTGCCTATCCTGATTTCCAGGCTATGTGGCTTTCCATAAGAGCATCCCGTTCTCTTTGACTCAATGATAACTCACATAACCCATGATCAGGGGTCTGTTCTTTAATTGTAGTCGAAGATCATTTCTGCAGTTGCGGTAAAAAGCAATGCTTCCCCGATCCTCTCATGGGAGAGTAAAGAGCTTACAAACAAATACAGGAGAAAGGAGTAATACAGTCACACTAAAAACAGGGAGATAAGCAGTAAAGATCTCAAGTGTCCCGCTCTCCTTGGCGGGAGAGTGGCACTACAATTCCCATGAAGGCGTATTCTTAAAGGGGCAGCACGTATTTCTGATAGAGCTAACACAAGGCTTTCTAAGCTGTGGCTGACAGCACACTCCCCACCTTGGATCCTGTGGATTCCACCCCCAACATGCAAGGCTAGTGGAGTAATAAGTATATACTACATGCTACTCTGTGTTTATAATTAAGCATATAAGGCATGCTACACTACGGGCTAAAGTAAGCAAACAGTGGCATGCAAAGCTTGAGCTTCAGTCTTCAAGGTCAGCCTTTCGTATAAGCAGGACCACCTTGGTGACTGGTCTGGTGAAAATCTTCAGGCCGTCATGTCTGGCTACACGGACGTCAATCTTGCGGACCAACCCATCCGCACTGGGCAAAACTTGATCTATGAGTCCTGTGGGCCACAAGTTTCTAGGAGAGTCCTTGGCCGTTTTCACACTGCTTACCAGCCACGGAACATTGCACCAAGCTCCTGGAATGACAGTGTCTTCCTGGCACAATTTTGTGCGAGAACGGCAGTTCCCAGAACAACAGCGTCTTCCTGGTGTGATTTTGCGTGAGAATGGCAGTTCCCGGAACAACAGCGTCTTCCTGGTGTGATTTCACGCGAGAATGGAAGTTCTCACGCGAAATCATGCCAGGAAGATGCTGTCGTTCCAGGAGCTTGCCGCAATGTCCTGTGGCTGGTAAGCAGTGTGAAAACGGCCTTTGTCTTTCAGGAGGACAAAGTCACCTTCTTGTAGGTTGCGTTCAGATTTCTCCAACTTGCATCAGCATTGTAGAGTGGGGAGGTACTCTTGCTTCCATTGCTTCTAGAAGGTGTTAGCGAGGAGCTGAACTTGCCTCCATTACTGCTTGAACATATCCTTAGAGACGAAGCCTCCTTGGGGTGCAGGCCCGGTGTCTGTCTTCTGCGTCAGCAAGGTGGCTGGTGTTAAGGTGGTTGGGCTCTCAGGATCCAAGGACACTGGAACTAAAGGGCTGGCACTGATCATGGCGGACACCTCTGCCAGGAGGGTAGTTTAGGTTTCATGAGCAAGAGAAGGTTTTCCCGCCAGCATGAAGTCCAATATTCTGCACACATTGCCGATCATGCGCTCCCACACGCCTCCCATGTGAGAGGTGTGGGGAGGATTGAAGATCCATTTACAATTCTGATCACTCAGGTAACTGCTGAGTGTTGGGTCAAGGTCTGTGCTTCCATTGATTCCCAGCTCCTTGCAGGTGCCAACGAATTTTGTACCACAGTCAGACCTTAGTAGCTTCATGGGTCCCTCTATGGTGAGGAACCTTCATTGGCCTGAAGCTCCATGTCCCTGGTGGCTCCCTGGAATGACGCTCTCCAGATCAGATAGTCCTCTGGACAATCTGAGAACTTCTGCACACTACATTCCATGAGGTCCCTTTTGGTTCTCCAAGGCACCTCACTAACCACAGGTTCTTGACGTGGCACTGGATCTCTGTTCCTAGGGGCAGGAGTGAAGGGCAGAGGCAATCTAGGCATAGGTTGACATGCTGCCATCAGTCCGTGTGGGAAGAAAAATGGAGCAGTAGGGTTGAGCGGCCGGCACTTGCATGGGTGCGTGTGGTCCTTTACGTAGGACAAGACTCGTTGACACATCTTCCCCCTCTAGCGTGGTGAGACTGGACTCTGTCTCTCGAGGACCACCATCCATAATTGCAGCCTGAACCCACAATTTCTCCAATTCAGCGTCCATTTTTTGAGTTTTGCTAGCTGTGTCTTCAGGGCCTCCTGCTTCTTGAGAAGGGTTGGGAGGGACTGTGGCCGAGTGGCGGCAGAGCATTGGCTTGGTTTGCCAAAGGCCCCAATCCCAAGAGAAAAGTATCAGGCAGTAGGTGATGTGAAGGCCACAACCTGAGACCCTGGAGAGCAGCGGACAATCTGAGTAGACAGCACTGATCTAGACGGAGCAAAAGGTCTGATTCGGTATAAGGCAGCTGCAGGTGTTCATGTGTGTAACTTGAATGCAACCAGTAGCGCTTGTCTGCTCTCCCATGGCCACTTTCAGCACTGCCCTGCCAGATGGGGCTAGCAGTACACACCCAGTCACGCCCAACTAGGGGCAAGGGAGAAAGCTGTGGGCTTATCTCATGGGCCATCACTGCAGGGGCCTAATGCTGAGTCCAGCGGGCCCCAGGGGGAGGGTGCTTAGCTCAGCTGGATCTTGGCCCGTTAGAACCCTGCTGTACTGTGAGTCAGGAGGCAGCCTCTTCAAATCTCATTTGCTGGAAGACTCTCTTTCTCAGGTTTGGCTCCTGTCCTGTGCAAACTACCGAAGAATAATACTGGCCTACCTTATGGGGCTGTTGTTAATGTTTACTTGATGAATGTCCATGATGGGTTTTGCACACTTAAACAATAAAGAGCACTTCTCTGGCTGAATATTGTTTGCTGTCTAAATGGATTAAGATTCCAGAGTTAAAGTCATCCAGATAGCAGCTCCATTGTTGTAAAAGTTTTGCCCCTCAGGTGGAAGGCACCGGCTTTATTTATTTCTTTATCGTCCTCCTTTCTCACTGAGACTCACAGCGGATTACATAGTGTGAGATTAGTACAATCAGTATCAAGGACATTTCCATACAGTGTCAAGGACGTTTCCATAAATGATGTCAATAGGATAAATAAATACAAGTTTACAAAGACATAAAGACATTTTAAAATTACAGTTGCATCTTTCAATCAATGCAGATTGCAGATTGCAATCTGACAAACTGTGTAATCAATGCAGGTGGCGGATCAAGAAATCTGTCCCCAAGTAGGCAGTTCAGCAATGCAGGAGAGGGGGAAGTGCACCCTTTAAAACATGCATCTGACAAAGAGAGCTGTGATTCTCGAAAGCTTACGCTACAATAAAATTGGTTAGTCTTAAAGGTGCTACTGGACTCTTTTTGATTTTGCCACTACAGACTAACACGGCTAACTCCTCTGGATCTATGACCTTTAAAACAGCTTCCATTTAAACTACTTTGGTTTCCTGAAGAAAACAAGAAGCAAGAAATATGAAATCCCCCTGAGTTATCAAGAGAGGTAAGCCACAAGCAAACTTCCTGAGATTTTCTCTCTCATTCTTTCCAATTTTTTAAAAAAATTAAATGCGGCTTCTAGCAACCGAGCCCATGACGGATGCTGACTGCGTTTGGCTGGCTTCCTCAGGGGAAATTTTCTTGAAGATTCCTAGAGTGTTTTGTGCTGGCTTTTGAACTGGAACAGGGAGCAATATTCAGCCTGCCTCCAGGAAAAAAAGGGGGGACCAAGAGAGAAGGAAGAAGCAGCTGATGGGGGTGGGGGGAGACCAAAGATGCTGTCCGGATACCTGCAGCCATAGCTCTTGGAGACACTCCAGGAGGGAACAAAGTGCATCACATCCCGCTTTCTGGAGCTCCTGCAAAGAGCCATGCCGAGAAGAGGGTTGGCTGATGCATGCTGGATACTTCACAAACAGGAAATTGTCTGTCTGATGTGGTGGAGGAAGGTTGTGCATAAGGAGGAGAATGTGATGGTGGAAGGTTGTGCATGGATTGTGCATAAGGAGAGGACTCCCTGGGGGGGAAGCACACGTATACACTTTCTGCCCCACCATTGCCCTGCACAGGATCCATTGGGGACGGGGTCAGGGGTGGAGGCCGCCTTCCCTGCACCCCTTTAATGCTTTGCTTTTCCCCACAAAGAGGGAAGGGAAATTTCTTTGGCTGATTCCACCTTTGCTCCCAAATCGGAGGGCTGTTCTGGGGATTTGCCCTCGTGACTTCCTGCAATTATTTCCCTTTCCAGGTTTTCCTTTGCTTTGATCCAGTCTTTCCCGAATGGGTTTGGTACAATCTTTCTGCAAAGATCACAGTCCAGGCACATTTGCATACTATGCGGATGGGAAGCTGCACATTTATGAAAATCCCACACATGGCAATGCCATTTTTTTTTTGTATCCCCAGTAAGGTTGCCCTCTCTGGGCTGGGAAATTTCTGGAGATTTGGGGGTGGAGCCTGAGGAGGGTGGAGTTTGGAGTGGGAAGGGACCTCAGCGGGGTAAAATACTATAGAGTCAACCCTCCCAAGCTGCCTTTTGCCCCCAGAGGAACTAATCTCTGTAGTCTGGAGATCAGTTGTAATTCTGGGTGGTTTCCAGGTCCCACCTGGAGATTGGCAACCCTCCCCTTGGCCACCCTTTCCCCTGCTCCACCACCAACGCCTTCTGAGCACACTTGTTAAACATTCATAATTGGTATAATTGTTCTAACATTACAGTGCTAGAAATATATAGCCTTAACCAATGTTTAAAAAGTCCTCTGGTGGCACAGAGTGGTGGGGGGATGCCAACTGCACAAAGGGGGCACAAGGAAAGGGCACAGGAAAATTGCCACATGGATAAGCCATTGCCACGGCAGGCATCTCCGTGGCAGCAGCAGGAAGGAGAGGTTTATGAGAATTGTTGCCGTGGCTCATGCAACCTTCTTCTTTCGTTCTGCTATTTGTTCCGTCTTCTAATTTAAGGTTGTTCGCTAGGGTGGAGGGAGGGCAGGAAAAGTAAATAATAATAATAACAACATTCGATTTATACATCGCCCTTCAGGACAACTTAATGCCCACTCAGAGCCGTTTACAAAGTATGTTATTATTATCCCTACAACAAAACACCCTGTGAGGTGGGTGGGGCTGAGAGAGCCCTGAGAGAGCTGTGACTAGCCCAAGGTCACCCAGCTGGCTTCAAGTGGAGGAGTGGGGGAATCAAACCCAGCTGTCCAGATTAGAGTCCCGCACTCTAGTCTTAACCACTACACCAAACTTGTCGTTTTAGCTTCTAGGGAGAATTCAGGCTTGATTTGATCTAGTACCCACTTATTTGTCTTTTTGGCAGTTCACGGTATCTGCAACTCTCTCCTCCAGCACCATATTTCATATTTCCTGTCAGCTTTCTTCACTGTCCAACTTTCACATCCATACCTGCCAATAGTGAATACCATCATTTGGATTATCTTGATCTTGGTTCCCAGAGAGACATCTTTAGCTTTAAGGATCTTCTCTAGCTCCTTCACAGCCACTGTCCCATGTCTCAGTCTTCTTCTGATTTCTTTATTGCAATCTCCCTTTTGGTAGATGATAGAGCCAAGAAATAGAAAATCTTGAACAATTTCAATTTCCTCATTGTTAACTTTAAAATTGTGTAATTCCTCGGTAGTCATTATTTTTGTCTTCTTGATGTTTGGCTGTAATCCTGCTTTGGCGCTTTCTCCTTTAACTTTCTTTAGTAATCATTTAAAGTCTTCTTCACTATTTTCTGCCAGTAACGTGGTGTCATCTGCATATCTCAAATTGTTAATGTTCCTCCCACCAATTTTCACTCCACCTTCTTCTAGATCTAATCCAGTTTTCCTTATGATATGCTCTGCATAGAGGTTGAACAGGTAAGGAGATAATATGCATCCTTGTCTGACACCTTTGCCAATTGCAAACCATCCTGTTTCCCCATATTCTGTCCTGACAGTAGTCTCTTGTCGAGAGTACAGG
Source organism: Eublepharis macularius (assembly GCF_028583425.1). NCBI lineage: Eukaryota > Metazoa > Chordata > Lepidosauria > Squamata > Eublepharidae > Eublepharis > Eublepharis macularius. The sequence continues at coordinate 5,619,977 of NC_072803.1, forward strand.
TTGTGCATGAAAACAATCAGATGTTGTGGTATCCCCATTTCTTTTAAGACTCCATAGCTTTTCCAGATCAGTCAAAAGCTTTGCTGTAAGCTATCAAACATAGGCTGATTTTCTTCTGAAATTCCCCGGTATGTTCCATTAGCCATTGTAAATTTGCACACATGCCGAAAGACAGAGAACTCCAATCAAGCTCCAGCTGGAGAGACGGGGTGGCTGCTACTGGGCAGGATTTTGACCAGAGCGACTCCTGCTTGTCAAGGGTATTCTCTGAGTTGGTCAGCCTCTGTTCTCGCCACAAGGGGGCATGGGCAAGCAAGACTCCAGAATGAAAAACTGCAGAAGAGGGAACTGGTGGGCCCACCTACTTCGCTGACTGACTGTCTGGTATTCCTATCTACTTCCCCCATTTTCCTTTCTATCTGATGAAGATGCCCCTGTTGCTGTGCACAGATGCTGGGCTGGCATCCTGCCCCTTCTCATCCACGCACTGTATGCAGAAGGTCTCAGGTCATCTCTGATTAAGGAGTAATAAAGGCTTGGAAAGGGTCCTTCCTGAGACCTTGGAGCATTTCCCCTCCCTCTTCACCCAGCGGCATGTGCCAATTAAGACTTCTTGGGTCTGATTAAAGTGGCTTTATTTCTTTATTTGCAGGGCTCATTTCGAGGGGGAACGCGCAGGAACGCAGTTCCGGTAGTTCCCCAAAGAGGTCACATGACAGGTGGCCCCACCCACTGGACTCTCGGCCATTTTGGGCCCGTTTCGGCCTGGATTGGGGCCAAAACAGCCCGGATTGGGCCTCTGATGGGTGGTGGGTCACTCTCCCGCTCAGCAGCGGCCCAATCCTGACCATTTTGGGTCCCTTTTTGTCCATTTTCAGCCCCTTTTTGTCATTTTGGGCCCAATTTCGGCCCTGAATGGCCAGGATTGGGTCCAAAACAGCCAAGATAGGTGATGTCAGGGGGTGTGGCATATGCAAATAGCTATGCTATGCTAATGACACATTTCCGGTGATGTCAAGGGGTGTGGCATATGCTAATGATTTATGCTAATGAGTTCCTCCAGCTCTTTTTCTACGTAATGACCCCTGTTTATTTGTATGTTTGTTTATAGTCTGCCTTTCTCCCTGAGATTTGGGGCAGGTTACCTAGTGTAAGTCAATACAATCAGTGGCTGAGATGTTCACCAAACAATATAGCAGGGTTTGGACTGCAAACATTTGAAAACAAGCACAGATTCGAAACATTGCTGAAACAAAACATAAGTAATTCAACACAAATGTATTGAATGATGTGGAAACTCCCAGTAGACATAGAGCCAGGGTCACTGGGGGAGGTGGAGCGGGGGAGAGAGCTATGAATTTCCTGCATTGTGCAGGGGGTTGGCCTAGATGACCTTTGGGATCCCTTCCAGCTCTATGTTTCTACAGCTACACCCAGAGGTCATGTCATAGAAAAAGAGCTGGAGGAACTCATTAGAATAATTCATTAGCATAACTCATTAGCATATGCCTCACCCCTTGCCATCCCCGGAAGGGTTCCATTAGCATAACTTATTTGCATATGCCACACCCCCTGACATCACCTAGTCTGGCTGTTTTGGACCCAATCCTGGCCATTCAGGGCCAAAATTGGGCCCAAAATGGCAAAAAAGGTCTGAAAATGGCCAAAAAGGGGTCCAAAATGGTCAGTATTGGGCCACTGCTGCGCAGGAGAGTGATCCAGCACCCGTCAGAGGCCCGATCTGAGCCGTTTTGGCCCCAATCCAGGCTGAAATGAGCCCAAAATGGCCGAGAGTCAGGTGGGTGGGGCCACCTGACATATGACCTCTTTGGGGAACTGCTGGAACTGCGTTCCTGCGCGTTCCCCCTCGAAATGAGCCCTGGCTACACCAGCAGATAGTACCCAGTAGTAGTATATTTGTGTCCACCTTTCTCACTGAGACTCAAGGCGGATTACACAGTGAGATTAGTACAGTCAATTTCAAGGACATTTCCATAAACAATGCCATAGGGTAAATAAACACAGTTTTACAAAGACAGAGCATTAGCAAGGATCCAATACAGAATTGAAGAAGTGCTGAAACAGAACATTAGCAATTCTAGGACTGACGTTAGACAACATGAAGCACAAGTAGCTCATAGGAGCACATATTTAAGACAATAGGTAGTACGTAAGGCAACATAGTGGTGAAGTCATTCGCGAAGCATCTGAGAGTCCCTCCCTACAATACAAAAGCCTTTTGTATTATTATTCCAACAGCTTTTTTGGAATAATTTGGTTTTGCAGAAAGCCAGGAGGGTGGGGGCTCTCCTGACCTCCTCAGGCAGGCCGTTCCACAGGGAAGGGGCCACCACAGGGAAAGCCCGTGTTGACTTTGCCCATGTGCAGGGTGGCACCTGCAAGAGACCATGATCAGATGAACGATGTTGCCGTGGAGGGACATAGGGAGGGAGGCGGTCCCATAGGTATGCCGGGCCAAGGCCGTGAAGAGCCTTGAACTGAGCACAGTATATAGTCTATAGGTCCTGTTCCTTTAGCAAGTCATCTCTCTGAACTATTCCCTGATACTTGGATGGGGGACCGCCAAACAAGTCAAAGGTGACCCAATAGGGTCTCCGTATGTCAGCTGTGACTTGACGGTGCTTTACACACAAACAGTGATGTCTTCTGCCCAAATTAACCTGATGTTCTTTAAGGAGCCCCAAGGCATGGCTGTTTTTGCCAGTCACTGTCAATGGGCTGGGGCGGGGGGTGGGGCGGGGGGACAGCAGGCTGACTCAGTTTGCAGCGGCTTCATTTGTTCCCAGCTTTCTCCCAGCTCATTCTCATCTTGTCACCGAACGTCCTCCCTTACTACGCCATGGGGGAAGCTTGGCAGCAGATGGCGAGTGCCAATCCAGGCATTATTTAAAATGGTTCACTTCCATATGCCTTTTGTGTTTCAGCCGCAGCGGAGGTGGGTGAAGCATACGACTGGGAGGAATGGTGAGATCTGAGCATAAGGACACGTTGGCTCTCTGCTTGGGGAAAGCCAGGCCGTGGATCCTTGTGGGCTGCTCTGACTGTCAGGCTTGCGTTTGTTAAGAGGCAAACCCCTCTGTGCTGTTTGGACCAAAGTTACTGACTGGTGTGTACATGCCTTGCCAAAGGGATCCGGTTCGGTGAAATTGTGGAAGATAATGGCTTAGAATGATGGCTCTGATGGCTCTGATGGCTTAGAAAAAGAGATCAGCAGCATTCGCACAGAGAGAACTCCTCTAGCAGTATTCAGTACGAGCCAAACACATAACCGTCGATCCTCCATGTTCAGGGGCAGTATACCTTTTGATAACAGCTGCTGGAGGTCAAAGGACTGTTGCCTTCATGCCCTATTTGAGGGTTTCCCAGTATGGCTGTAGCATAGTAGTTAAGTGCAAATCAGCACTCTGCTGGTTCGAATCCCACTACTGCCATGAGCTTAGCAGGCGGCCTTGGATGAGCCACGCCTCTCAGCCCAGCTCCCCAGCTGCATTGTGGGAATAAGAATAACACTGACTTTGTTCCCTCTTGGTGGGGCATTAAGTGGTTGGGCTGCAAATCAGCACTCTGCTGGTTCGAATCCCACTACCACCCTGAGCTCTGCAGCTGGCCTTGGGTAAGCCGCTCCTCTCAGCTCAGCTCTCCAGCTGTATTGTGAGAATAATAACAACACTAACCTTATTCGCTGCCCTGAGTGGGCACTAACCTTTCTAGAAGAGCCATATATAAGCACAATGTTGTTGTTATTATTAAACAAGATGCCAGACTGGAGGGACTTTGTGGTGTGATCCAGCAGGGGGTTCTTGCAGGACAATAACCTGAAACTCCATTCCAGGGGCTGATTCTGAGGATGGACTTTAGGAAAGATACAGACAAATTGGAATAGATTTAGCAGAGGGGCAATAAAGAAGGTCAGGGGATGTGGAAGGCCACTCCTACAAGAAAGGTTCAAAGAAACTGGGTCTGTTTCTTCTGGAAAAATGGGGAGAAATGAGCACACTTCGAATACCAAATGATGGATGGAGGAGGGTACGACTAAATCTAAGGGGCTTAAGTTACAGGAAGCTCGAGTTTGTTTGAAGGCTAAGAGCCAAGCTACAAGTGACGCCTGACACAGGTTGGATGCGTGTCAGCTTCCCTCAAGTTTTGATGGGAAATGTAGGCACATCCTGGTCTTGCAGCTGTTATGGAGAGCCAAGCTTTAAAACCAGGACGCCTACATTCCCCATCAAAACTTGAGGGAAGCTGACAAGTGTCCAACCTGTGTCAGGCGTCACTTGTAGCTTGGCTCTAAGAGGAACAGTGAGAGTGGTTTAACAATGGAACGAATTATCTTCGGGGTGCTGGGCTCTCCCTTGCAGCGGTCTTCAAGCACAGGTTCAGGAATGCTCCAGCTTTGGATTTCCTGCTAGAAGCAGGTGGTTTAAGTTTGAAGGTTCCTCCCAGCGACAGGGCCAGGGCATTTCTCCTCTGCTTTCAAGAGAGGAAAGTGCCCTCTCTGTAGCTGAGCATTGTGGACAGGGTTGGAAAAGGACTGGTTATGGTTATGGTAGAGATGTTTGGAGATGTGTGTGTGAGTGAGAGACAGACAGACAGACAGACAGGGGGGCGTGGATTTCATCATGTCCAGATCCTTTCCAAGCCCTTCAATGACTCAGCTACAGGTCTGTTTGGCTGCCCCATCTTTTGCCGAGCCTCTTCTCATTTTTAATTACATCCAAGAGGTTTGTTGTTATTAATTTGACTTTTTTTTTTCTCAAGGACTGATGGATCTTAGCCAAGCCAGGGCCAGGCTGTGTGCCAAACGCAGCTGGCGCTGTGGGCATTGCACTAGAATATCCCTGTTGGCACAGGTCTGGGAAAAAATCGCTCTCTTTTATGGATGCTCAAGTGTGGAATTGGACCTTTTTCATGTGCCTTGCAAAAGAAAATGGGCCTGTACCCATGCGGACAAAGGCAGGCTGCATTACTTGCTGTCATCTTCTTAGAACAGGTGAAGGATTCTCATGCCGTGCCCGTTCTCTTGCTTGGTTCACTTTGCATGTGTGAACTGACCTGACCTACAAGCGTTGTGTTTTGAGGTGCTCTGAAGGTGCTCATACGATGGTTGGTCCTTCTGCACAGCCATCACCTGATGTTGCTGTTGTCAAGTGACGAATGCACTCGAGCGAACTGCCACCCACACTACAGCCTGCGGGATCCTAAAGAGCGCTTCGTCGGATCAGAACCAGGGCCCACATTGTCCAGCATCCTGTTCTCCAGAGCAGCCGATCAGATGCTGCAAGGTGGCCTACAAAGAGGGCACAGAGGCCATGATGGCTGCGCCCCAGCAAGCATTATTCAAAGCCACACTGCTTCTGAACGTGGGGGTTCTATTTAGCTTTCATGGCCTAGCCACAAATGGCCCTCTCCTCCTTGCTCGGTCTAGCACCTCCTAAGGGCTGATTAGCAGGCCTGGTCTCCATGAAGAAGTGGCGGTAATAAATAATAACGATTGCCTAGCACTTAAGCACTTTCCCCAGAATCGTAAAAAGACGGTCTCTGGCTACAGGCACACAGTCTAAGTGAAGCTGAGCTCCATTTCCAGGGGCAGTTGGACCGAAGGCAGACGCTGTCCCAGGAAGCGCCCTCTGATGAATCTAAACGCATCCGCAACTACGCAGATAAATGGAGTATGCGAAGGAGGCAAAGAGATGTGGCCCACAGCCCACAATGGAGGCAGATGAGAGAAACGCCTCCGCGAAGAAGGATCTTAAGAGCATCGGAGGTGCCCTTAACTGTTGTGTGGCTGGCAGGAATTCAACAGGTAAAGCCTCATCTGTCGGAGGCACGCAGTCAAGCTGGCCGGGTTGGGGGAGAGGCAGGAGAAAATTGGCAGCTGTGGATGATCCTTTCTTCGATCTGGAAGGTCATTTTTAAAATTCTAAATTGGGGAGGGAGGAATTTGGGGCACTCTGCGAATGCTCAGAGGTCCTTCTCCATCCTATTTACCATGGAAAGCACCTGAGGACGAGCCGGTCTCCCTCCGCTGGAAGACCCAAGCAGGATGTAGGTTGGTCTCTTGCTTAAGAGAATCGGTTCCATCCCATCGGAGGCCCTGGGGCTTTTGTGAAGGATTGCTTGGGTGACGCCCCCCCCCCGCCCCCGAGGAACGCAACCTACCGGCCCCTTTAAGGGAAGCTATTATTATGCCGGCTGGGAAAGCAGAAACCTGCTTAGAAAGCCCAGCCCAGCCCAGCCCAGCCCCCTCCCGGCTTGTGGCATTCAGCGAAGAAACCTGGAGGAAAAGGAGCCGGCGGGCAGATGGAGAGGGCGGCTCCCCTCCGTCCGGCCAGGGGGTCTCCTGGGCGGCTGCTGGGCTGAGCAGGAGAGGCAGGAGGGGCAATCCGCCCTGCCCACCCGAGCACCTTCCATCCCTCCGATGGAGCCGCGGGAAGGCGCCGCAGCGCTGGCGGCAGGCGGCAGGAGCTGAAGCAGCGCTTTCTGCAGTCACTTGGCAGCCAGGCGGGTCCCAGCCCTGCCCAGCCCAGCGCTGCATCCTCCGGAGAGCCGAGAAGGGGCCGCCTTCAGCATCCTCGCAAGGGGCTTCAGCACCCTGGGCAGCATCCCTCGCCTCCTTTTGTCTCCGGCCCAGACGCCGCTGCCTCCGCTCCGGGGACCCCCGCCCGAGCCCGGCGCTGCCCAGAGGAGCTCGGCGCGCTCCCCCCATGTCTGCAGCGCCCGGGCCAGCCGGAGCGCGCCGCTAGAAGCCACTGCCCGGCGGGGGATCCGGGAGGGGCGCCGGGGCCGCATCTGGCTGGGCCGGCGGGCGCGGAGGTGAGTCGAGTCGCGCCTTTGGAGGAGCCTCCCTCCAAGCCCCCCTTCCGACCAGGGAGGGGCAATTGGCACGCAGGGCATGGCTTGGGGCGGGGGGCTGCCCGGGCATCCTGGACACGCAGCCCTCCCAAGGGACCGGGAGGTGGATTGTGCTAAAAATGGAAAGCAGCTGGCAGGGGGTTTGCACATCCCTGGGGTGCCCCTTCTGGGGAGCAGAGGCAGACAGGCGCCCCCCCCCTGCAGCGCAGGCAACTTTCGGGGTGCGTTTTAAACGGGAGGATTTCTAATTTCCTCCTTTGCATGATGGAGGTTGGCTGCAGGAATGGGGGGGGGCAGAGATGTCTAGCCTGAAAAGGGAACCCATTCTGTGCAGCCTCTGGAAAGTCTGGTGAGCTCAGAGGTGGGTGGGGCTTTTGTGGGAGGGGGGCTTGCTGGCATGTACCCCCTTGTTCTCCAGTGTGGGAAATTTCAAACAAAGCATGTCCAGATTCCAGGCCTCTAGCTTGGATTCTGGCACACACGAATGCGGGCGGGGGGTGTATGAAAGAAGTCTTTGGGATCATCTTAACCTTCAGAAGTTCACAGGCTTTCAAAGGGCCCTTTGAAGCCATTTTTGAATATTCCCCACCCCCACCCCCAATGGAATGCCTCGCGATAGGTCCCCTAAGGATAGATATTCCTGGCTTTTCATCTCTTTGCATTGTCCAGGCGTAAATGTTATGCAGCCTTCTGCAGGCTTGCTCGGGAGTAAATTCCATTGGTCTTGACTGGCCTTGACTTCCGAGGAGAGGTGCCTAGGCTCGGACAGCGAGCGTTGAAACCAATTTTGAGCACATTTTTAAAGGCACCCAGATTTAAATTTTATTTCAAAAGGGCTAAAAGGTGCCATTTCAGCATTTCGATGGGAGGGGAATTGGATTTCACTAGGAGTGGGAGGGGCCAAGGTTTTCAGGACAAGTTCAAGACCTGTTCTTGGACGTATTCATTTGAGATCAAACTGTAAATAAGCGGTGTGGCTGAAAAGCCTCTCTGGTCTAACCAGCAGTAGAGGTCTGCCTGGACACACACAAAAAAACCCACATGGGGGAATGTTTGGTGTCTACTCCTCCCTCTCTTTATACAGACAGCACTGAGTGTGTGTCAGGAGGGAACCTGGTGAGATTTGGTGTCTGGGAGCAGGGGTGGGAAGGAAATTGCATGGATGGCAGGCCCCCCCCACCTCCCCGCCTTCCTGCCAGGCCTGGCTTCTGATGGAGGAATGGGGAAGAAAGCAGATGCTGTTGTGCTGGTGTAGTTCTGTAGGCCATGCATAGAAAGATGCACTGCTCAGGAATGGAAGATGAAGAATTATGAATGGAGTGGGATATCACATATGGTTGTCAGGTACAAGTTGGGAAATTCCTGGCAATTGGAGGGAAGGGAGTGGAGCCCAGGGAGGTCAGGTTTGGGGAGGAGAGGAGCTCAGCAGAGATGTAATGTCATAGGGCACACCCTCTGAAGCGGCTGTTTTCTCCAAAGGAACTGATCTCTGTAGTTTGAAAATCACTTGGAATTCCAGGCTCTGCCTTGAGCTCAATGGGGATGTGGTGTCACTCTAGGACTTATGTTTCTCTCAGAGTCTATGATATACCATAGAGTCAGCCTTCTGAACTTGTCAGTTTCTCCATGGGAACTGATCTCTGCAGTCTGACGATCCAGGCCCCGCCTTGAGACTGGTATCCCTGGGTGCAGATGTGCTATCGATACGGGCCATCATACTAGCAGTTGTACTTTTCGGCATGGCTACGTGGCCGGCTGCTGGTCTGAGCCATCAATCCCAGCTTTCTTTCTTTAATTAACAAATGAAGGGCTGGTTCCAGCTGTTGTGGAAGATTATAGACATGACTTCATGCTGGGAGCTTTGGGAAGTTTTCCCCACTTTGCTTTGATGCTGTGATTTGCATCTCCAAGGTCCGAAGGGGCAAAAACTGGAAACCCCCTCCTGCTCCTTGGGTGTCCTCTTTCCCCAACTTTCCGACTAAAATGGGAAAACCAGTGATTTCAGGATCACAAAACCCCATGGGTTCATATGACCCAGTTGCAATGGTGGGATTATGCATAGATCCGATTTACTCAGTCACTTTCAATAGACGAAGAGGTCCATTTGATCTGGCTTTGTATATACAACCCAAAGGTATCCTACCTTCATCCCACTTCTCCTCAGGCTCCAGAGTGGCTCAGATTATATCCTGGAGGATTATTGCTGGGTTTGTCTGGAAATGTGAGGATTGCAAAGGGGTACCCTTGTTAGTCTGTTGTAGCAAAATAAAAGAAACGTCCGCCAACACCAATGCCATTTTTTTTTCAATATAAGCCTTTGGGCATTACAGTCCACTTCTTCAGATATGTGGAAATCAAGCTGGGAATCCATTTCATGGGGAAGATTGCAAGGGGGGCAGGGGAGTTAATTTTTTCTGTGAATTTTATCCTGAATCTTCCAATGTAAATTCTCTGTGCATGCTGGGAAGGAAGGAGATAGAAAAGTTAGGTGCGGGGAACATTCTTTAGGGTCATCTGGGATTGCGGCCGAAAGGGGCTGAAATACCCGCTCCTTCTCCATTGGCATATGAAAATGCATTCACTTACACAAATCATCGCCTTTCCTTATTACAGGAAGCCCATAATGTTCAGGATGCCCATCTTGGATAAGATCCTCCCCATGACTTCCAAGGGACCCTTTAAGGGCTGCCATGTTTTCCCATCTGCGGAGTGGAGAGTGCCCACAAGTCATAACTGACTTATGGACACCCCTTGGTGGGGTTCTCATGGCAACAGACTAACAGACGTGGTTTGCCATTGCCTGCCTCTGCAACCTTGCTCTTCGTTGGAGGTCTCCCATCCAATTACTAACCAAGGCCAACCCTGTTTAGCTTCTGAGATCTATCGAGATAAGGCTCACCTGGGCTATCCAGGTCAGGGCATTTTCCCATCTAGCAGGACAGTTTTCTGGCTTACCTGCTTGCTCTTTTCCCTGGGTGGCTGATGAGGGTGTCATGGGAGGCACAACCATTTCCGATCTGCTGCCTCCGCCGAGCTGGTCCCGGGGAGAGCCGTGCATAATTGAGAAGCTGTTTGCCTGCTTTCGGGCTCAGTTTGGCTGCACCGGCAGCAGCAGAAGAGCCATAGCAGTGGGGTTTTAAGGGAAGCGGGGAGAGAAAGCAATGGTTATGCAGCAGAGCATGTGTTCGGCATATGCGAGAAGGTCCCTGGCTCGATCCCTGACATCTCCATTCAGAATTATTTTAGAACTTGGGTCTGGGAAACTGCTTCACTTGAGACCTTGGAATAAAGTTGCCACCCTCCAGGAGAGACCTGGAGTCCTCCTGGAGTTTCAACGGATCTTCAGAGATCACTTGCCCTGGAGATCACGGCAGCTTTGGAGGGGGAATGCTATGGCATGACATTTCTACTGAGCTCCCTTCTTTCCCCATACTTCAGCCTCCACAGGCTGTGCCCCAAATCTCCCCAAATTTCCAACTTGAAATTGGCAATCCTTGGAGGGCCAGTCAGAGTAGACCAGACTGGTCTCGATGGGCCAATCTGGTATATGACTGTCGTGTTCTAAAACTAATATTAGGTTGATTACTCACCAGCATGCTTTATAAGTCTGGTCAGCAACCAGTTTTCCTGGAGAGCTGCCATTGCCACAGACAATAGGGGGGCAAATCTGGACTCCACCTCCCTCCCAAATGGGGAGCCCTGTGGCTTCCTTTCCCACCAGACCTCTCTCTGCCTCTAGGTTGGCAATTGGGTACCAGGCGTCTAGCACTTGGGAGCTTGGTTTGGCCCAGGGGCTGCCAGTTGCTGATCCCTGTTTGAAATGACCACAGCACACATGGAAAGTATAGAGGGGTTATCTCCGGAAAGGGTGGTTTCTCATGGAGGGGGGCACCTCCACTGCTGATGCTGAGGAGCTGCGCTTGCAGACCTCAGTGCTCGTCCTGCAGTTGCACAAGGCGTGCCAGGCAGATTCAAATTTTCTCCAGTCTGTCATTCTTCCAGAATGTTAAAAGTATGATAATGGGGTGAGTGGGTGATTGTGTGTGTGTGTGTGTGTGTGTGAGAGAGAGAGAGAGAGAGAGAAGACCCTTTCAATCTGAAAACTTCTTATTCCTCCAGTCTCTCTTCTTGCAGATTGGCAACCATGGCCGAGAAAGGTCTGGACTCCAGCTGCGTCTCCATCGCCTTGGAGGACCCCGTGTGCAACTCTGGGTCCCAGGATGCGCCCCTCCTGACCACTCACCTGAAGAAGGTGGAGAACCACATCACGGATGCGCAGCGATTCTCGCATTTGCCCAAGCGCTCGGCCGTCGACATCGAGTTTGTTGACCTCTCCTACTCTGTCCGCGAGGGGTCCTGGTGGAAGAAGAGAGGTAGGGCATTGTGCTTTTTAAAAAAATAGTTTGTTCTGGCTGTAGTGTTCACAGGCTGCCTTCCCTCTCTGAAATGCGCTCAAAGTTCTATTCAGAACTGCAGGAAACTGTTTAAGACGGCGTTTCACAAGATGTTTCCCCTCTGTCTGGAGATCAGGGGGTGGGGCCACTGGCCATGTGACCATTTTTAAGAGGTGCCGGAACTCCGTTCCACCACGTTCCCGCTGAAAAAAAGCCCTGTGTGTGAGACCTAATGAACTTTGATAGTTATGACTGTAGGCAGTAGAATCTCCATGTATGGAGGCAGTTTATCTCCCAGTGCCAGCTGCTTCAAATACCGGCCGATATGCCGTAATCCTTCCTTGGCATTTGACCACACTGTATCAAGGGGATGGAATAGTAGATGTGCTCATAGTATTATATTTTTAAATAATTAAAAGCATTATTTATAATCAGATATCTTGGTTTTAGGCAGATGTGTTGCAGTCAGTTAATCAAGTAAAACACGGGCAATTGACTGACAGTCCTAATATACGTACGGTGGAATTTGCTGGTAGCTCTTTGAAGCAAGATTGCAAAGGAAAGACGCATGAAGCATTGTGCATACTGTTCTGTGAGCAAAATCAACCTCTGAGTTGCAAAAACAGCTGAATTTAGTTTTTGCCTGGCAAGAGCACGTTGCCTAAAAGAGTTTCTGTCTTCTCTAGAACGTGAATTGTGTCACTTCGGAGATGTAATTCAAGAAATATCTTGTATGCCTCTTGTGATGTTTCAACATGTATGGAGTTTGCTTTGACCTCAGAAGCAAATCTTTATTCTTCATTTATTTTTGGCCTGTTGGGGAAACTGAGGCCGAGCTTGCAATTGCCAAACAAAGCCGCTGTTTGGATCTGCAGTCTGTTGGCCTTTGGTCTCCAACCCCTTCGATTCCTGGCCCAGGCTTACAGTTCCTTTCAAGGCGGCCAATGTTTGGTTCCCAAAATACCAGTGTCCGGGGTCTGAGCCCCAGCCCCCAGACTTGACAAGAGGGAACAGCAGGGGACAAAAGGGTGGCAGCAACTCCACCCCCCAAGCCGGCAACCAGGGCCAGAACCTACCTACTCCATGGGGAAGGGGCAAAAGGCCAGTACCTCAGAGGGGTGGAGGGGGCAAGGAGAAACCAGCCAGCCCCACCCTCCAGGGGGAAGAGAGGGGGCTAAGCAGGCTGGAGGGAAAGGGACACAGCAGGGAGAAGGTGGGTCCAGCAGCAGCAGCAGCAACCCAAGCAGAGCCCTTACCTGGCAGGGAGAGGACGCCGCCGCTGCAGCCCAGAGCCACACCATGGCTAGAAGACAGCAGCCTGGCTCAGGAGTTGCTAGAAGCCAAGCCTCTCCAGGGGGGGCTGCCACAGGCATTCTGGGGGAGGAGATGGGTAACCCCGCCCAGCATTGCTGAGCAGGCAGCGCAGAAGCTGGCTAAGGCAGCTCCTCGTGAGCAGGGCCAGGCAAGCCCAATAGCACAGAGGCTGGCTGGGGCAGCTCCTCGTGAGCAAGGCCAGGCAAGCTCAGTAGCTCAGAGGCTGGCTGGGGCAGCTCCTCGGGAGCAAGGCCAGGCAAGCCCAATAGCACAGAGGCTGGCCGGGGCAGCTCCTCGTGAGCAAGGCCAGGCAAGCTCAATAGCACAAGGGCTGGCTGGGGCAGCTCCTCGTGAGCAAGGCCAAGGAGCCCTCAGCTGGGGATGGCTCGCACTCAACCCCACCCTGCCAGCATGGCAAAAGGGCCCAGGAGGGATTAGTGGTTGGAGGGAAACACCTGGAGGAATGCACAGCTGGGCCCAGTCAGGAGAGGGAACAAGCCTGGAAGGAGGGCGGGGTGGAGAAAGGAAACCCTATAAAGGGTGGCTGGGAAGAGCTCTGGGGTGGTGGGTGTGAGTGAGGAGTGATGATGTGGAGTGAGAGCAGTAGGATGCAAGGGTGGAGGCTTGGAGGAGAGTTCTGGAAGGAGGAGATGGAGGACACAGAGGGTAAGCAGGCCAGGTTGAGCAGGCCAGCGAGTGGACTGAGAGGGAGTCTGGGTGAGGTATACTGCCCCTCCTTCCACAGAGCAGGGTCCTGCAGAGTCCCTGGCCCCCCTGTGACGTCAGGAGCAGACCGCCCAGGGCCACGCCCAGCAGCAGCTGCGGCAAGCCCTGACAAGTTGGTGGCCCGTACGGGGAGAGACGTTCCGACGCAGGCGCCAGTCAAGGGGCGGCCTCCCAAGGCCGCCACCCCAGTGGAGCTCGGACTGTGGCTGGAGGAACGCCAGGATAGGATGTGGGGAAGGCTGGAGGCAGCCTACCCAGCTGCTCCAGCGGAACTAACACTGACGGCAGAGCCGCAGATGCAAGCCGGCGCGCTCACAGAGGCCTTGCCAAGGGTTTGCGCCTTCGTTTGGGAAAATAACCCACCGCCTGGCAAGCAGGTGCAGAGTCTATGCGCCACCGTGAGGATAGGCCGGCTGATCCTACAAGCCCTATTGGACTCCGGGAGTGCAGTCTCAGCAATTCAACCCCAGCTTCTCCCAGCTGCCACCCCAGTGCACCGCTGGATCCCGGTGACAGACGTGATGGGCCGCACCCAGCCGTACCCTACGGCCCTAATCACAATAGAGTACCTAGGGGTCTGCCACCAAATGGAAGTTGCCCGGGTAGCCCACCTACCCGTGCCAGTGCTGCTGGGAAGAGACGCCCCAGGGTTCTTCAGGCTCCTCAAGCAGGCAACGGAGAAATTGGGAAGAGATGCCCCCGGGAATGCCGGGCTGCTGCTGGAGGCGGCAGGGGAATTGGCAGGCCCTCAAGTTGCCACTGCTCTGCAAGTGGAGGAGGCCAACGACCCGGGCGAGGGTCCCTCTGTCAGACCAGGGGCAGAACCACAGGTTGAAGACCCAGCGGGACCCCCGGCAGACCGCCCATTCCGCGATGCCCAAGGGGCAGATGAGTCCTTGCAGCGCTTGCGAGAGACAGCCGCTCGTGAGGAGGAGCAGGTGCGGGATGAACGGAGGTCCCAGCGGCTCCCTCGCATCGAGAAGCAAGGAGGGGTTTGGGTTCGCCTAGCTCGTGCCCCAAGTGGCCAGGGGGAGGTCCGCCAGCTATTGGTGCCGGCGGCCTACCGGGCCGAAGTCCTCCGCACGGCCCATGAGCATGCGTGGGCCGGGCATCTGGGGCACCACAAGACCCTGAAGAAGATCCTTGAACAGTTCTTCTGGCCCTCCGTGAATGCAGATGTGAAGGCCCACTGCCGCTCATGTCCCACCTGCCAGCGGGTGGCAGCCCGCCGCCCACCGAAGGCCCCCCTCTCCCCGCTACCCGTCATGGAGACACCCTTCCAACGGATCGCAATGGACTTCATTGGACCGCTGCCACGCACACCCCGGGGCCATCGCTTTGCCCTGGTGATTGTGGACTATGCCACGCGGTTCCCCGAGGTCATCCCGCTGAAAACCATGCAGACCCCGGGGGTGGTCCGGGCCCTGTCCAAGTTTTTTGCGATGGTGGGGCTGCCAGATGAAATCCTGACGGATCGAGGGGGCCCGTTCCGTGCCACAGCCATGCGCCAACTCTGCCGGAATTTGGGGATCCGGCAGGTGTTCACCTCGGCTTACCACCCTCAAACAGATGGTTTGGCAGAGCGGCTGAACCAGACTGTCAAGGAGGCCCTGAAGAAGATGACACGGGACAAGCCTCACCAGTGGGACCTGTACATCGACCCGCTCATGTTCGCCCTCAGGGAGACCCCGCAGGCCTCCACTGGCTTCAGCCCATTCGAGCTGCTATATGGGCGCAAGCCACGAGGGATGCTCTCCCGGCTGACAGAACGCTGGGGGCCCCAGGCCAGCAACCCTGCGCCCACCCCACAGGAGTACGTGAGCCAGCTCCGTGATCGGGTGCAACAGTCCCAAGCCGAGGCGAACCGCAGACTGACCGCACCCAGGCGAAGCAGAAAGCCGCCTACGACCGGGGTGCACGGATGAGGACTTTCCAGGCTGGAGAGAAGGTCCTGGTGCACCACTCGGTATTTCCCAGAGAGGGAGGGGACGCTTGGAGGGGCCCCTACCCGATTCGAAGGGTGCTGGGCCCCACTACCTATGAAGTCCAGTGCGGGGTCGGCCGACGTCGGCGGAAGACCCTGCATGTGAACCTCCTGAAGCAGTGGCACGAGCGCCCCGAAGAGGAGTGTGGCATGGCTGAGGACCCATTGGAGCTTCCTGACAGTGAGCTGCCGTGGACCTCTGAAGCCCCGGAGTTTGAGGCGCCCAAGGTGGACCCCCAGCTTGATCCAGCTCAACGGGCCCAGCTACGAGACCTCTGCGCACGGGTTCCCGGGGTCTTCTCCCGCAGGCCAGGCAGCACCAGCCTGATTCAACATGCCATCCCAACCAGCCCGGGGCAGACAGCTCGGGCTACCTGGCGCCCCATCCCCAGGAAGCGGTGGGAGGCAGTGGAGAAGGAGACAAATGAGATGCTCCGGCTGGGTGTAATCGAACCCTCACGGAGTGCCTGGAGGAGCCCGATAGTCCTGGTTCCCAAGCCAGACGGGACCACCCGGTTTTGCATTGACTATCGCGAACTGAATAAGGTGGCCCAGTTCGACGCCTACCCCATGCCCCGAGCAGACGTGCTGGTGGACCACCTGGGGTCCGCCCGCTACCTGTCGGCCCTGGACTTAACAAAGGGCTACTGGCAGGTGCCCGTACGGCTAGAGGACCGGGAGAAGACGGCCTTTGCCACCCCCCAAGGCCTCTTCCAATTCAAGAAGATGCCGTTTGGCCTGCATGGGGCGGCGGCCACCTTTCAGCGGCTGGTGGACCAGGTGCTGGGAGAGTGCCGGGCGTACGCCATGGCATACATTGATGATATTATTATCTTCAGCCCCGACTGGCCCACCCACCTCCAACACCTGGAAGCCGTCTTAAGGGCCCTCCAACGAGCTGGGCTAAGGGCGAACCCAAAAAAGAGCCACCTGGGGTTCCAGGAACTCCAATACCTGGGCTTCGTGGTCGGGGGAGGACAAGTCAGGCCACCACCGGACAAGGTGGCCTCAATAGCCGACGCCCCACAGCCCAAGACCAAGAAGCAGGTTCGGAGATTCCTAGGACTGCTGGGGTATTATGGGCGGTTCATCCCCCACTTTGCCTCCCGAGCGGCGCCCCTGACGGACAGCTTAAGGAAGGGGCTGCCCAACCAAGTCCGGTGGACCCCAGAACTAGAGGCAGCTTTCAAAGACCTGCGTTCCGCCCTCTCTAACGCCACTGCCCTGTGGAACCCGGACTTTGACCGGCCCTTCACACTGGCCACAGACGCTTCGGACACCGGCCTCGGGGCTGTGCTGACCCAGGAACGTGACGGAGCAGACGTCCCGATTCTCTTCCTGAGTCGGAAGCTACAGCCCGCCGAGAAGCGCTATGCCACGGTGGAGCGGGAGGCCCTAGCGGTCAAGTGGGCGGTGGGGGCCCTGCAGTACTACCTGGCCAACAACCCCTTTATACTGCTGACGGACCATGCACCCCTGCAGTGGCTCCATCGCATGAAGGCGCACAACCCCAGGGTGCTACGCTGGTACCTCTCCCTTCTACCCTTCCAATTTACCATCAAATACCGCCGGGGGGCACGGCATGTGGACGCGGACTATATGTCCCGCATGTTTGAGACTGAGCCAGACCCCCACAACTCAAAGCCAAGCGGGGGGGTGTGTCCGGGGTCTGAGCCCCAGCCCCCAGACTTGACAAGAGGGAACAGCAGGGGACAAAAGGGTGGCAGCAACTCCACCCCCCAAGCCGGCAACCAGGGCCAGAACCTACCTACTCCATGGGGAAGGGGCAAAAGGCCAGTACCTCAGAGGGGTGGAGGGGGCAAGGAGAAACCAGCCAGCCCCACCCTCCAGGGGGAAGAGAGGGGGCTAAGCAGGCTGGAGGGAAAGGGACACAGCAGGGAGAAGGTGGGTCCAGCAGCAGCAGCAGCAACCCAAGCAGAGCCCTTACCTGGCAGGGAGAGGACGCCGCCGCTGCAGCCCAGAGCCACACCATGGCTAGAAGACAGCAGCCTGGCTCAGGAGTTGCTAGAAGCCAAGCCTCTCCAGGGGGGGCTGCCACAGGCATTCTGGGGGAGGAGATGGGTAACCCCGCCCAGCATTGCTGAGCAGGCAGCGCAGAAGCTGGCTAAGGCAGCTCCTCGTGAGCAGGGCCAGGCAAGCCCAATAGCACAGAGGCTGGCTGGGGCAGCTCCTCGTGAGCAAGGCCAGGCAAGCTCAGTAGCTCAGAGGCTGGCTGGGGCAGCTCCTCGGGAGCAAGGCCAGGCAAGCCCAATAGCACAGAGGCTGGCCGGGGCAGCTCCTCGTGAGCAAGGCCAGGCAAGCTCAATAGCACAAGGGCTGGCTGGGGCAGCTCCTCGTGAGCAAGGCCAAGGAGCCCTCAGCTGGGGATGGCTCGCACTCAACCCCACCCTGCCAGCATGGCAAAAGGGCCCAGGAGGGATTAGTGGTTGGAGGGAAACACCTGGAGGAATGCACAGCTGGGCCCAGTCAGGAGAGGGAACAAGCCTGGAAGGAGGGCGGGGTGGAGAAAGGAAACCCTATAAAGGGTGGCTGGGAAGAGCTCTGGGGTGGTGGGTGTGAGTGAGGAGTGATGATGTGGAGTGAGAGCAGTAGGATGCAAGGGTGGAGGCTTGGAGGAGAGTTCTGGAAGGAGGAGATGGAGGACACAGAGGGTAAGCAGGCCAGGTTGAGCAGGCCAGCGAGTGGACTGAGAGGGAGTCTGGGTGAGGTATACCGCCCCTCCTTCCACAGAGCAGGGTCCTGCAGAGTCCCTGGCCCCCCTGTGACGTCAGGAGCAGACCGCCCAGGGCCACGCCCAGCAGCAGCTGCGGCAAGCCCTGACAACCAGCCCCGTGTGGGGCGGGGCTGATGGGACAGGTAGAGCTTGGTTCAAACGTGGACCATTGAAGACTAAGCCCTGGCAGGTTAAAGTGGATTTAAGAGAACATCTCTGCTGGTTTCAGTGAGATGGGATATGATGGAGTATGGGAGGAGCCTGGCAGCATCTGGGGGGGGGCTGTGGGCGGGGCTTGAATGCATGAATCTGTCTTATTCTGAGTCATTGGTCCCACTAGCCAAATACTGCTTATTCAGGCTGGCAGCAGCTTTCCAGGGTCTTTCACATCACCTACTAGCCACGATCCCCTCTTTTTTTACATGAGGCATGCTTTCCACCTTATAAGTCGAAAACATTGCAGTTGAGCTAGGACCCCTCTCCTGGGATAAAGAAATCTGGGTTTGTCTGGCTTTTCCAGTCTCAGGGCCAAGCTACAAGTGATGAATGACACTTGAACGGCAAGTGAACGGACTCATGTGCATTCCTCCCTGTTCACTTGCGTGATCAAGTGGAGCGCAAGTGAACAGGGAGGAATACACGTGAGTCCGTTCACTTGCCGTTCGAGAGTCATTCATCACTTGTAGCTTGGCCCTGAGACTGGATGTGCCCGTAAAACACTAACTGGGCTGCCACTGCGCATCAGCAGGGCTTTGGCACTTCCCCTTGTCCCAGTGGCTGACCCACCACTGACATTCAAACTGTCTCCTTAAGAGAAAACAGTGCAAGGGAGCCGTGCCTCCAGCAGGCATCTCTCTAGGAAATGGGAGGTTCCTCCTTTGGTGAAGCTTTGATGGAGGAAGGGGGAAGGAACAGATCTGCCAAAGGAGAGGAGAGAAGCTGAAGGAAATGAGGGGCGAGGGGCAGAAGATCCCGTTGTCTGAAGGCCACAACAGTCCCTCCCCAAGGATAAGCTTCTCCCAAGGTTTCCCCACAGGCTCCTTCAGAGTTGAAATGCAGCAACTGTTTAAAGTGTGAAGCCTCCCTCCCTTTGAGGACAGGAAGTGAAAGGAAGCATCCCACATCCTGTTCAATTCCAGGGGCAAGATTTCTGGATCGGGGATGGGTCCCCGCTCCTATGTTGGGGCAACACCTGGCACTTGCTGGCTTTTCCAAGTCTTTTGAGACCCTGTAACAGTCCAAGGTCTGAGCGAGGCAAGAACTGACAATAGTCAGGAGATAAATTGAGCATCCCTTTCCGATCCTGGCCTTGGGCATCTTTTTTCTCTCTGGGGACTCTTAGCCGGTTTAGGTGGCTGCCCAGTGCTTCATGCATAGAAATTAGCACTCTAGAAAGGGTTATGGCAAGGGGCAGATGGTGGCCTCCCTTAATGAGATGCTCTTAATGGGATGTCACTCAGCGGCCCCAGGCAGAAGGGAAAAGACATCTCTAAAGCATGCTAAAGATGTTTCAAAAGTGTGAGGATGCATTTTGTGGAGGGCCCTGAACTCGGCTTGGAATCTGTCACTCACTTCATCTGCCGCTTGGGGATGGCAAAACAACCTATTAGCAAAATTTGCAATTAGTTTATGACCAGGGTGGCCAAACTTGCTTAATGTAAGAGCCACATAGCATAAACGTCAGATGTTTGAGAGCCGCAAGACACGATGCATTGAAGTGACTTCAGAGGAAGAGATAGGTTTGGGGGGAGTGTCCTGAAAGTGACATCACAGGAAGGGGTGGGGTTTAGGGTTAGTATGCTGGAAGTGACATCATCAGAATGGGTGGCATTTGAGAAGAGCCATCACTTGACCTTTGACTTGGAAGTGACATCACAAAAGTGATGTCACATCCTTGCTAGGCTTCACCTCCAAAGTCCCCAGGTATTTTCTGAGTCAGACTTGGAAACCCCAACATTTTTATTGAAAATATGTAAGATATGGAAAGAGAGAAGGAAGGAAGAAAAAAGGAAAAGAGAGGGAAAGACATGGAAAGGAAGAAGGAAAGGAAGGGAGGGAAAGACATGGAAAGAAAGGAGGGAAGGGAAGGAAGGGAAATAAATAAACTAAAATAAAATGTATGGCCATGGCGATACTCAGAGACCCCTGAGAGCCGCACAATATGTCTAGAAGAGACACATGTGGCTCCCGAGCCGCAGTTTGGCCACCTCTGGTTTGTGATAAAACTGTTGGCTCGGTGACAATCATATGGCCAGCTCAGCTAGTGACCTAGGAGATGTTACTATTTGCATAGTGGATCATGGCCGTTTCCACACGGCTTACCTCTGCCCGTAATGACCTGGTAGATCGCACAAAAAACGCGGAAGATCGCATTTTCTCACGCGAGATTTGCGTGACCGCAAATCTCGCACGAGAAAACACGATCTTCCGCGTTTTTTGCGCTATCTACCAGGTCATTACAGGCAGAGGTAAGCTGTGTGGAAACGGTCCATGTTATGTGGGCACACCATACAAATGTTTGAGTGTGGGACAATTTAGCAAACTGGGCTGCCTTGTATGTAAAATGCTTAAGTTGTAGTTCCTTTAGGTCAACGAAGGAGGGGAAGGGGCATGCCACTTTCTCCTCTGCCCAGGTAGGTGCCTTAACTAGGTACTGGCACATATGCGCTATATTAAAAAGAGATATTGCTAAAATTGAATGGTTGTTGTCCAATAGCTTAGAGTAAACCTCCTGGTTGCATTGCCTGCCTGGGACTGGAAAGACAGGATGGTTGCCAAGTTCCAGGTAGGCCCCCCAGTACATAGCCAGAGTGGGTGGGGAGGAGGAGACTGCAGTGGTTTTTATGGGTCAGAAGATTTCCCAGCCTAGGCGAAATGCTTTGTCTCTGGGGGACTGGGTGGGGAGGGAGATGGGCAGTCAGCTGCTGCATCTCTATCTGTTGAGTCCCGAGGAGTTTTGTTCTGCCTAAGCCAGTAAGAAGATCCAAGTTAATCCTACTTGGAACTGACTTTGCAAAGTCCTTCCGGAATCTTCCACCACCACTCCTGCTTATGGATAAACACCGCACAGTAGCCAGGCCCTAGGCTGTACCCCTCCTCCCCAGCCCGAGTCAAGGTACCTGGTAGAGAAAGAGCCTCGATTCATGCCCCCCCCCAAGGGTTCGGAGCTTAGATCAGGACAAGTTTTCTGGGCATGTCTGCCCTTCCGTCTTTAATTGCATGCTCCTGTCTTTACGTCTGTGCATCTCCACAAACTGACAGATGGGGAAAGATGATCCACTGATTCCAGAGGGAGGGGTGGCAGAATAGATACCCCACGAGTCTTATTCCCCAGTCCATCACAACTGGAAAGTCTGGCCCTTTTCCAGAATCTGCTATTTGGGATCCTTGTTTAATTAAAAATGCCAGGGATAGAACCTGGCACCTTCTGTTGCATTCCAAGCAGAGGCTGTACCACTGAGCTATGGATCCAGCTCTGGAACAAGGGCAGCTGTATGCCATCAGACCTCTGGCCCATTGAGGTCCATATTGCCTGTCCTGACTGCATCTCTCCAGGCTTTCACAGATTGAGCCTTGGACACGCATCTGAGAGAAGCTGCAGTCCAATCTCAGCATCGGCTCAAGAACAGAGCACTGCTTTGCATTCAGTGTCCGACATCTCCAATTGAAAGGACCTTGGAAAATGGCTGCCAGAGGAGACAATTTTAATCTGAACGGGCCAGTGCCTGACTGTGTCATAGCCAGGGCTTTTTTTCAGCCAGAACGCAGTGGAACGGAGTTCCAGCACCTCTTGAAAATGGTCACATGGCTGGTGGCCCCGCCCCCTGATCTACAGACAGAGGGGAGTTTAGATTGCCCTCTGCACTGCTGGAGCGGCGCAGAGGGCGATCTAAACTCCCCTCTGTTTGGAGATCAGGGGGCGGGGCCACCAGCCATGTGACCATTTTCGCCAAGGGTGATTTAAACTTTAAAAAACTCCTCCCTAGTTCCAGCTGACCCAAAGTGACGTCATTGCGTGGTCCCCCTGTGCTGGCAACCCACTGAGTTCCACCACCTCTTTTCCCAGACAAAAAGCCCTGGTCATAACTCCTGTATCTGTGGTAGCCAACTCCCACTTCAGCAATCCCTGAGGATTTGGGGGTGGTGCCTGGGGGGAGCGGTGTGTGCACGTGGGAGCTCAGTTGGGATGTCGTGCCATACGGCCCCCCCTCTGAAGCCAGCTTCTGCAGTCTAGAGATCAGTGGTAATTCCAGGAGGACTACAGGCCCCACCTGGAGGTTGGTAATCTGAACTGTATCATATTTTAATGTTTTCCGCAAAGAGGCACATTCTCTCATTAAATTAGTCAGCGTGGGCCGGAGCCAGTACAGGCTCTGCCGTTGTCATCCTGCTGACGCCACGTTCCAGCTCGTGCTGATGTCATCTGTCCCATAATGATGAGGACATTCCTTTGTCTATCAGGCTGAGAATGATGAGGTCACTTTTCACACCTGGTAAACAGACCCCGCCCTCTCGTCTCCTAGGTTGTTCCTGCCATGGCTTCCAGGTCATTCAGAGTATTTTTTGCTCCAAAGCATGCTCATGAACTCTGATGCCCTTGCTGGCAGTTGATGTTGTTGAGGTCAGTCTCCTCGCATGTCATGGGTGGCTGGGAGCCCCCCACTCAAGCCTCTCTGGTGCGTTGGTGCTCCACTTACCATGGGGGGCTTGGGCAGAGAACTGGCGCAGGTGGCTTTCCCCAAAGAATTCGGGACATTATTGTTCAGCGAAGCGCTGGGAATTCTCCACTGAAGATCCCTCAGTCCCCTCAAAGATCTACTGTGTCCAACAGGATTCCTTAGGAAGAAGGGTTAAACCAATTCCAGAGTGTAGTGTGGATATTCACTTGGAGTGGTTCCCACTGGACTAAAGATCATTTTGTTAACCAGTTGTCTCAGGGCCCCCAGTGTAAAGCTATACCGGTGCTTCCTCAAGGACTGCTGATGGTATGAACCTGCCTTATGCCAAGTCAGACCATTGGTCTGTCCAGGGCAATCGAAACTCCCCTCTGTCTGGAGATCAGGGGGCGGGGCCACCGGCCATGTGACCATTTTTAAGAAGTGCCGGAACTCCGTTCCTCTGCATTCCCGCTGAAAAAAAGCCCTGGATCTGTCTAGCTCTGTATTGCCTGTCTGGATTTCCCATAAGCAAACAACAAAGTTAGAGTTGTCGATTAGGTGGTGGCGAGATATCTGCAAGAATTGTAACTGATCTCCTGATGACAGAGATCAGTTCCCCTAGAGAAAATGGTAGCTTTGGAGGGTGGACTCTAAGGCATTATACCCTGCCAAGGTCCCTTCCCTCTCCAAACTCCTGTCGTCCCAAGGCTCCACCCAGGGCCGGCGCACCCATTGAGGCCAGGTAGGCGGTGGCCTCAGGGCGCAGGGTGCCAGAGAGGGCGCTGGAGGAGGCGCGGGGGGTGGGAGCGCGCGCCACGGACCTGCAGCCTCCTAGCCCTCCCGCCCCAAGCCGCCGCCGGCAGAACACTCCCCCGGATGGGCTCAGCAGCGGTGGGCAGGCTTCTGCGGTGGCGCAGGGAAACCGAGCGGGAGAGCTTGGAGGTCACCTGCGCACCGTTCCAGCCTCCCGCCACAGCAATTGGGCTGGTGGCGTGCGCGTGCGCCCGTGATGATGTCACACGTGACATCATCACGCAGGCCTGTGCGTGTGCGCAGGTGTGGGTGCTCGGCCGGCCGGCTGGCCGCAGACAGCAAAAACCCTGGTGCCACCGCTGATTCCACCTCCAAATCTCCAGGAATGTTTCAGCTCAGAGTTGGAAACCCTACTCTTCACACCCAAGTGAACTTGCCCATCAACTAAGGTCACACACTGAACCCTTCTTGCCTTCAGAGGTTAGGTGGGTGGGCACAGGAGAAAGGGTCTTTTTAGTGGTGGTGCCTTGGATGTGAAACTCCCTCCCATTCCTTTCACCTGGCACCTCCGCTAATCCTTCAGACACCTACTCCCTCCTGCTTTTGACATCTAGATCTGGCCCTGTTTCTGGTACTGATATTTCTGTCTCGCTTGCTGCCAGACCTCTGTTGTTCTGTGGTTTGACTGTTTACCTTTTATTGTACTGGGCTATTTTAACGGGAAAGCTCAATAAACATCCATAAAATGAATGCAGGTGACCTGGAGGAGGTGAAAGACCAGGGTGGGAGTTAAAGAGCAGCTTGAGGGTCTGAAAAATGTAAACATGCCTGGTGTTGGTGATTTGGGTAGTTATGCGGTTTGTGGCTGTCTGGGAGCTATTCCTGTTTCCTGCCTGGGTTGCATTTGGCTGGGAGTATCTGACCTGCTCCGCACAAACAAAATCTGCATTTTTTTGCATGCCACTCAGAGGTTGAAAATGCAGGTTGCAGGTTGGCATGCGAGCTTCTGATTTGCATGGGTAGCAAGTGATTCAATTGAACCCTGCACCACAAGGGAAAGGTGCAGTCTACGACGAAGAGGGGCACAAAGCAAGCAGGCTAAGGGCCAAGCTACACATGACGAATGACACTTGAACGGCAAGTGTATTTCTCCCTGTTCACTTGCCCTCCACTCAATCCACTTGCCGTTCAAGTGTCATTCGTCACTTGTAGCTTGGCCCTAAGTGGGAGATGGTTGTCTGAACCAGTCTGTGGTTTGCCAACAGAACAAGGTCGCTTTTTTTAGAAACTAGCAGCAGGCAACCCGGGGTGGGGGGAGACTGCAGTTCCCTGGGGCTGGCTGGGCTGCTGGCTGCCCCTGCTGGGGTCAGGCCCCATCCACAGAGCCCTGGAGGTGGCTCAGAAAAGCCCCGCAGAGAAGGATGTCCTCTCTGGCGCGCCTGAGCTGAGCTGGATTCCCAGCTGCTGAGCTACAGGCAGGCAGGAGGTTACTGGCAGTCAATGAACTGGAGTAACCGAGCTGGAAGCCGCAGCTCTGCCTGAGTGGCAGGCGAGCGAGTGAGCAAGCCGCGTCTCTTGCGCTGGTGCAGCGGTGGGGGGGGGGAACGTGTGTTGCAGAAGGGCCAGGGGCCACCCTCCCAGCTGGGTTTATCTCTCTCTCTAGCTTGCACGCCAAACTGTGATCTTCTCCCCACCCCCCCTTTCCTCTTTTTTCAACCCCCCCCTCCGTTTTCAAGGTTGTTCTGTGGTTTTCTGCTGATGCTCTGACTTAGCAAGAATTCTGCCCCCCTTCCCCATCTCTATGCAGTGACAGATCTCAGCCCCCGAATGTTTTCAGCACCAAGGCTCACGCAGCCAGGGCAAGTACCAAGAAAGAAAGAGTGCTCTCTCTCTCTGTTAGGTTTGCCAACCTCCAGGTAGGCCCTGGAGTTCTACCTGATTTCCAGACGATAGAGATCAGTTCCCCTGGAGAAAATGGCAGCTTTGGAAGGTGGAGTCTATGGCAATCCATTAGGGTTGCCAACTGATGGCTGGCAAGCGGTGGGGATGCTGGTGCAATGCTGGTGGTGCAATGAGACTTCTGGCAAATACCCAGAACTGATGTCACATTGCTGTGGCATTGATACAACACTCTACAATTGGGGCAAAACTCTACAGTTTAATCCACATCCTAGAGCATTGTATCGACATCACACCAGCAACATGAGGTCACATCTAGGTATGCACTGGAAGTGACAGCACATTGGGGGCATGGCAGCATCTTAAAAAAAACTTTTCTTCCCACAAGCCCTTGTGGGCTGGCAGGCAACAGCAAGGGAGACGGGGTCTCCTTGCATCCCACTCCTGTTGTGCTCCCTCTCCACCCTCCTGAGGCTCCACCCAATAGCCCAGGAATTTTCCAACCCGAAGTTGGCAACCCTCCTCTCGGCTTGTGCAAGAATCACAGCTCTCTGGGGGTTTGATTATCAGCAGGGCTTTTTTTCTGGGAAAAGAGGTGGTGGAACTGAGTGGGTTGCCAGCACAGGGAGTAACTCTTGATGGGAGGTAGTGCCCCTGGTACCACATGCACATGCACAAAGTGCGCGCACGCTCCCAGGACTGCACAATGACGTCACTTTGGGTCAGCTGGAACAAGGGTGGAGTTTTTAAAAGTTTAAATCACCCTCGGCGAAAACGGTCACATGGCTGGTGGCCCCGCCCCCTGATCTCCAGACAGAGAGGAGTTTAGATTGCCTTCCGCTCCACGGCGTGGAGGGTAATCTAAACTCCCCTCTGTCTGGAGATCAGGGGCGGGGCCACCAACCATGTGACCATTTTCAAGAGGTGCCGGAACTCCGTTCCACCGCATTCCGGCTGAAAAAAAGCCCTGATTATCAGGAAAGGGGTGTGTGTGCCTTTCAGCCATGCTGGCACCTCACTTATCAGAAAACAGATCAGAAGGGAGGATTTTTCAGACTGGGAGGGGAGTCCTTCCTTTAACTTCCTAGGAAATTTTTCAGCGGGCCTCTGGTAGCCAGGAGCAAACTAAGTTGAACCGCGGGGGGGGGGGGCACCAGGTGTTGTTCTGCCCAGCACCAGTAACAAGGGGGCATAGGGCCGCCCATTCCCTCCTCTCTGCCAAACCCAGCAGCTCTTATGGCACTGCTAGTGGTATGTGTGTGCGCGCGCGCTCGGCTTGTACCGGGCCATTTTAACACCCCCAGGCTATACCTATTTTTAGGGAGGGGGAAGCATTCTGTGGCAAACCCCAACATTAAACTCATTGCATTGGAGGTGGGGAGAGACTTTTCCCCTTCATTTTGGGGACACGGAAGCCCTTGCCTTGCAGGGAATGAAGGTTTTGCAAACGGGATTACTCACCTCTGCTCAGCACAGACTTGTCCAAAATGGAAATAAAATGGACTGTGAGCTTACAGCAAATTTGTCATTTGATTCAAGAGGCACACAAACAGCTCTGATTTCAGGATGTGTTGGATTTTTTAAAAAAAATGTATTTATATAAGTTCATTCTATCCTACTTTTCTCCCCACTGGAAACTCAAAGCATTTTGTAAAGAAGCATAAAAATATAATCTAGGCAGACAGACAGACAGACAAATAAACATACAAATAACCTACAGTTAGGGTGTCCAACCTCCAGGTGAGCCCTAGAGATTTCCCAGAATTACAATTGATCTGCAGAAGAGAGATCCGTTCCCTTGGAGGAAAGGGCTGCTTTGGAAGATGGACTTTATGGCATTACACCCTGCTGTGATCCCCCCCTCTCCAAACCCCACTGTCCCCAGACCCCACCCCCAAATATCCAGTAATTTCCCAACCAAGAGTTGGTAACCCTATCTTCCATTTTGTTCACACTGCTGGGCAGCTTCTGGAAGCGCTAGGTCAGCTCAGTCCAGGACCCCTGGGCGCATGGTCTCTGGCCATAGAAAGCAAGAAGAAGCTTGGCCCAGGGGGGTGCATTTCCAAGATTCCCCTTCTCTGAAAATGGATCTAGTCATTCTCTGCCCCCCCCCGCACCAATCTTAGCAAATAAAATACAAAAGGCAAATGGTCTGAAAATTTTTCCAACTTGCGTCAGAACGGAGCACTGAGGAAATACAGATGGGTGGGGGCGGTTAGCACAGAGAAGATCTGCAAGGAAAGATTAGATTAGGTGGATTATAACTCCACCGTCCTCCTAACCTGTTGGACTCTTTGAGCCTGCTGCAGCTTGTTCTCTGGCTGGAATATTTTCCTCCCCATTAGAGGGGGCAGCTTAAGGCGATTCTTTTCGCTCAGGGCCAAACGAGACGTGACGGTGTGCATGGATCCCACCTGTGGATACTACTGCCATTTTAAAGCAATTTTAAAATGCTGCAAGGGAAATAGGCCTGCAGCGCAATGGGATGAGGTACACTTGTCCCTGCCCCACCCCCCGGTGTGCCTTTTCAAATGCCAAAACAGCCACACACACCACAGCTGTTCCAGCGCATGAAAAGGTGAAGGGTGCAGAACAATAGCATCTCAGCCCGCCACGTTGCAGCATTTTTCAATGGCTTTAAAATGGAGGTGGCGTCCATAGGTTAGACCCATGGATGGCATCCAGGTCTCATTTCCAGGGGGAACACGCAGGAACACAGTTCCGGTAGTTCCCCAAAGAGGTCACATGTCAGGTGGCCCCACCCACCTGACTCTCTGCCATTTTGGGCCCATTTCGGCCTGGATTGGGGCCAAAACGGCCCGGATCGGGCCTCTGACGGGTGGTGGATCACTCTCCCACTCAGCAGCGGCCCGATCTGGACCATTTTGGGCCCCTTTTTGGCCATTTTCAGCCCCTTTTTGCCATTTTGGGCCCAATTTCAGCCCTGAATGGCCAGGGCCATTTCCAGATGGCTTACCTGCCTCCGGAACGTTGCGTCATCTTGCGGGGAAAACGCGAAATATCGTGTTTTCTCGTGCGAGTTTTGCGCGACGTCGCAAGATGGCGCAACGTTCCGGAGGCAGGTAAGCCATCTGGAAACAGCCCAGGATTGGGTGTGTGGCACATGCAAATCAGCTATGCTAATGACACATTTCCGGTGATGGCAAGGGGTGTGGCATATGCTAATGAGTCATGCTAATGAGTTCCTCCAGCTCTTTTTCTATGAAATGACCCCTGATGGCATCACATGTAGTTTGAGCCCGAGTATACGCAGCACAGCCCTTTGGGCAATGGGACTCCAAACCTCCACGTCTTTCAGATGTGTTTATGACTGGGAGTCTCATAGGCACAAGAGACGCTGGGCAGGCCCAATCCCCCAGCCAACCACCCAGAGAACTGAGTCGGATAACTGGGTCTTCCTTGACCCTGTGCGCAGAGAGATGGCTCATCTTGGTGGCGCTGCACTAACTAGCATTCCACTGCCTCGTGGTTCAAAACCCAAAGATGAATGAGATGAGAAGCTCCGCAGGAGGACACACCTGCCAGGCTTGTTTACTGACTTGGCAATGAGAGACAGCTTTAATGGTCTGGGCGCTGTACATTGGAGTCAGCAGAAAGTCAGAAATGCTACACAGAAAAGAGTCCAGTAGCACCTTTAAGACTAACCAACTTTACCATAGCATAAGCTTTTGAGAACCACAGCTCTCTTCTTCAGAACTGTGATTCTCGAAAGCTTATGCTACAGTAAAGTTGGTTAGGCTTACAGGTGCTACTGGACTCTTTTCTATTTTGCTAGTACAGACTAACACGGCTAACTCCTCTGGAGAAATGCTACAGTATCCCATAACCCACGGCTTTCAATTTAACTGGGTAAATCCATCAATCTCTGCCTGATCTTGCCGCTTGGTGGGACTGGCCTTGCTCTCCCCCCTGAATCAAAGAAAAGGTGGCACAATGTGGTGGGGCTAGCCATGACTGATGGCCAGGGATTTTTTTCTGGGGAAAGAGGTGGTAGAACTCAGTGGGTGGCCCTTGGAGAAAATGGTCACATGGCTGGTGGCCCCACCCCCTGATCTCCAGACAGAGGGGAGTTGAGATTGCCCTCTGCGCCACTGGAGCGGAGGGCAATCTCAACTCCCCTCTGTCTGGAGATCAGGGGGCGGGGCCACCAGCCATGTGACCAATTTCAAGAGGTTCCGGAACTCCGTTCCACCACGTTCCACCTGAAAAAAAGCCCTGCTGATGGCATACATTGTAAACTTAGCAACTGAGGGGCCTCTTAACTCTGTTTCCAAAGCATGCTTGCTGTTTGCTGAGAACAGCAAACTTCTTGTCCTCTCTGTGATGTTGACAGCTGATCCATTCTGTAAGGAGCGCAAGAAAGGGCTAGAGACACCGTCTTCCAAAGGCCTGTGACAGTTTTGTGCAGTGGTTAGAGTGTCAGGCTACGACCTCCCTGCCATGAAGTTCACTGGATGAACTTCTGACAACATAACGTAATTTATAGAGTGGTGGTTGTGAGAATAAAACGAGGAAGGGAACACAATGGGCATTTCTCTCAGCTCCTAATTAGGCTTGCCAGCCTCCAGGTGGTGGCTGGAGATCTCCCAGAATTACAATTGGTCCTCAGGTGACAGAGATCATTTTCCCTGGAGAAAATGGCAACTTTGGAGGGTGGACTCTACGGCATTATGCCCCGCTGAGAACCTTCCCCTCCCCAAACCCCACCAATCTCCAGGCTCCATCTCCCAGATCTCCAGGAATTTCCCAAGCCAGACCTGGCAACCCTACCTTGGAAGATGGATGAAATAAAAATGAGATGAGATAAAAATGTCTTATACAGACAGGTAACATGGACGAGTTTTGAGACTGCAGCATCTCACCCAACCTCCATCTCTAGACTATACCCCCTCCCCTCCTTTTGCCTGTATTGCCAGTCTTCCCACCCCAAACACCAGGACCCCCAGGCAGCCATTTTTTCTATTGCAAGGGATTGTGGGAAAGTTCTCTATGGTTGCTAGGAAACTGTTGGTTCGATTGGCACAATCTAGGCCATTGTGTGCCTCCAGCAAAGAGCTAGTGCCTTGCAGAAGGGTGCCTGCAGAGGAAGTAACTGGAGTTGGCTCATGGCAGTGAGCCAAGCCATATGCAGTCAGAAAAAGCAAGTAATTTCTTTCTACCACCCATAGTCCAATTTGGCCTATGAAGGACTTTACTAGAATAGGCAGCTATAAGCTGCCAAAAAAAAGGTGTTGCTTTTTCTTGAGCCAAATTTTGTTGGTCAAGGAGAATATGAAAAATTTTGAGCTACACAGATGGCTGTGTCAGTCCAGAAAGTGTCAGAATCACTGAAGCGTTCTGTGTAGCTTGCATGGCTGTTGCACTAACAAGAATGTCTTGTCTTGCAAAGCTGTGTGAACTGATATGACTTGAAAGGGACTTGCTAGTAGGCCTGATCTTTGCCTCTCGGCTTCTGTAGTCTATCCTCCCTTCCCACCACAGATAATCTCCCTATGTGTATGCCTGCACTAGAAAAAGAGGGAGCTGCACTGGGGCAGCTCACATGCCATCCGACCTCTTGGTGGCCTCAGCAGCAAAAAGTGCTAATCATACGCTTAAGTCTCTAGTAATGCTCACAGAGATTAGCGGTGCTGGATGTATCTCAAACGGGTCACTCTCGGCCACTGGTCTGGTTGATATGAGTGAACTCCTGGAAGCTTCAGAGACGAAACTAGGGGTGGGCAGCCTGAGGAGGGTGTGGTAGAACCTGGTTGGAGCTGCCAACTCTGGGTTGGGGACATTCCTGGAGATTTGGGGATGGCACCTGGGGAGGGCACAGTTTGGGGGATATAATGCCATACAGTCCATCCGCCGAAGCTGCTGTTTTCTCCAGGGAACAGATTGCTGGAGAACAGCTGTAATTTTGGGAGAACTCCAAGCAACACCTGGAGGTTGAAAACCCAAAATCTGGTAGAGGTGCAGGATGGCGTGTGGAAGATCTCAAGGCACAGGATGAGTTTGCATCAAACCAAGCAAAGAGCCCCTTTGGTTGAGGCCTCTCGCCTGGAGATTTTACTCCTCCTCCTGCGAACCCTGAGAAGGAGGCCTAAACTTCAGGGCTCAGTGTGAAACCCAACAATCCCAGGTGCAAGAAGCTGTTACAAAACAGCAACAGGCAGGGACAACATAGGCTCTGAGCCTTGAGGTAGTCAAGAAGGGACAGCTACCCTGGAGAGGGTAGGATGTGGGTGGAGGGCAAGGGAAGGCAGTGGGGGGAGAGACAAAGGGGGAAACAAAATGAATAATTATTATTCATAACTGGTGTGCAGCAAGTCTCACAACAACCCTATAAGGTAGCCCACGGTCACCCCCAGATTATGGATATATAACAAAAGTTGGGAGGAACTCAGGCTTTTCTCATTTGGCAGGCTAAGCTAAGGCAAGATTGGAACTGAAGATTTTCCATATCACATTCTTAAGCTCCAGTTATCACCTCCCATCAGGCAGAGGAAAGTGGTGGGTATTATGCAGATTTCTTTGAAATCTCTTTGATGGTTAGGGGCTTCGAAGGAAGGAGAGGGAAGCCCTTTCTCTAACATTTTGTTACTTCTCTTGCACTGGTGGTGGTAGTGGGAGGGGGGGAGTACCTGAGTCAAGGCTGCACAGTTTGTAACCTGCTGATCCTCACAACAGTCTGAGATTTTTAACATTCCCATATTGCAGGGCCAGCAGGCTGTGGGATGTATCCAGGGCTTTTTTTTCTGGGAAAAGAGGTGGTGGAACTCAGTAGGTTGCCAGCACAGGGGGCAACTCCTGGTGGGAGGTGGTGCCCCTGGTACCACATGTGCACGTGCAAAGTGCGCACATGCTTCTGGGACCACACAATGATAACACTTTGGGTCAGCTGGAACAAGGGTTTTTTTTTTAAGTTTAAATCGCCCTCAGCGAAAATGGTCACATGGCCAGAGGCCCTGCCCCCTGATCTCCAGACAGAGGGGAGTTTAGATCTCCCTCCACGCCATGCGCAGAGGGTGATCTAAACTCCCCTCTGTCTGGAGATCAGGGGGCGGGGCCACCGGCCATGTGACCATTTTCAAGAGGTGCCGGAACTCCGTTCCACCGCGTTCCAGCTGAAAAAAAAGCCCTGGATGTATCCAAGGGAATCTAACAAGTTCATGGGAAATGACAGGATTTGAACCCAGGCTTTTGATGTAGTGGTTAAGAGCGGCAGGACTCTAATCTGGAGAGCCAGGTTTGATTCCTCGCTCCTCCACTTAAAGCCAGCTGGGTGACTCTGGGTCAGTCACAGCTCTTCCAGAGCTCTCTCAGCCCCACCCATTGTCGTGAGGATATTGACAACACACTTTGTAAACCACTCTGAGTGGGCGTTAAGTTGCCCTGAAGGGTGGTATATAAATCAAATGTTGTTGTTGTTGTTGTTGTTAGTTTAAGAAGCAACTTGAGTCATTGCACATGGTGCCCAAGCAAGGCTCCTCAATCTGGTGCACAAACGCAGCTCCTGTAGCCAGCAAAGGCCTCTGCTATTCCCTAAGTGGAAGGGTATTTCCTCAATATCTTCAACCCAAAGGAATGTTTATGGGGCGCACATTGGGCTCCCATTGGTGTTTCTTCCCCTTTAAGGGATTGTGAGAATGTGCTCTATGGGGGACTTCTAGATGGAGGAAAGGGTCTGTGGTGCTCTAGTGTCCCCTTGTGGCGGTATGGAGGGATGGCTCTCTTTTTTTTCTCCCACTATAAGGTGACAACTGGCTAAAATATACAACAGGGAGATCAGCGGGTCAGGTTTATGGATTTTTTCCTTAAGATTAAAAAGCAGAGGTGGCAGGGGGAAAATTGATCAGCTCTGTGATGAGTTTGATTCCCCCATCCCCCAGCACCTTTTCGCTGATAGAACAAAATTCTAGTCCACTAGCGCTTTAAAGTCCAACAACATTTTCCAGGGTACAAGCTTTTGTGAATCAAACCTCTCACTTCAGCAGATGTCATGAAAGCTTGAAAATGCTGTAGATCTTTAGGGTACTCCTGGACTCAAATTTTGTTCCACTAACACAGCTACTCACCTGAAACTGTTTTCCCAAGTAGAAATCAGCTCTGCAAAATTGCTTTTTGGTGGAGAGAAACGGTGTGTATAATATTCTTTGGTTTGAGTTGCTGGGGGTTTTGACTGCTTAAACTCCAGTAGACTTGAGGGTAGGGGTGAGGCCCCGATAACTGTTTCACCCTGCTGGCCTCTTCTAAATGCATGATGGTAAAATCCACCTCTCAAGCCATCAGATGCTGCGGCGTGAGTTCATAGGCAGCCACTGCAGGATAAAAGTTGGTCAAAATCTGCTCTAAAGCTCTCTTCTGTTATGATCTATGTGATCTGCCTCAGGAACAGTTGGATGTACCTTGCTCAGGGCTGGCCCAGCATAATGGATGCCAGTAAAAAGTCTTGCAAAACTGCCCGTCTCTGCAGTCCATTTGGGGGCAGGCAGGCGAGTGCTGCTGACCTCGTCTCTCTTTCTGGAATTGAGTAGCATTTCCTTATCGATTCAGCTTTTGGGTTTTGGCTGGCTTCCTGACTCACAGCGACCTGGCTTGGCTTATTGGCAGCTTTGCCTGAGGGAGGGGTCTTGTTGTGTTGGTGCATTGGAGTAGGAACCAAAACGTTTGCCAGACGAGTTCCAGGGAGTTTGTTTGCAGCTAAAAACAGGAGCTGTGATCCAGGTGGTCGCTGGTACAAATGTGACACGGTGGGTTCTTGTCCGTGAAAGCCTATGTCACAATCGATCGGTTACGCTGCCTCCACACATTTCAGGAAATTGTGCTTTTGTTGTGCTGTAGCAATTGCTTGCTTTCTGGATTGGCTTGTCCGCACAGGAAAATTTGGTGGCAGATGACAGGTTGCTTGCTTCGAATTTTCATTCCCTGCTTTCCCCCCTGCAAAGAGTCCCGAAGCAGCTTACAACAAAGAAGTGAAATACAATTTAAATAAAATGAACAGTTGCCAACTATATCTTGGGCACTCCTGGACCTACTGAGCCATCTTGCCCAAAGCAACAAGCAAAAGCCCTTTGGCTCTTGTGTTTGGGTTGCACCTTTGTCCACACCCAGACCTTACACCTGGAGACAGGAAGATCAAAGAAGCCCAGCTTGGATGTCACATCTAGGGCTGCCAGCCTCCAGGTGGTGGCTGGAGATCTCCCAGAATGACAACTGATCTCCAGGCTATAGAGATCAGTTCCCCTGGAGAAAATGGCTGCTTTGGAGGGTTCACTCGATGGCATTATACCCCCTGAGGCCCCTCCCCAAATCCCACCCTCTCCAGGCTCCACCCCCCAATTCGCCAAGAATTTCCCAACCCAGACCTGGCAACTGGAGAGCCAGTTTGGTGTAGTGGTTAAGAGTCCAGGTGTGATTCCTCATTCCTCCACTTGAAGCCAGCTGGGTGACCTTGGGTCAGTCACAGCTCTTCCAGGGTGTGGTTGTTGTGGGGATAATAATAATATACTTTGTAAACTGCTCTAAGTAGGTGTTAAGTCATCCGGAAGGGTGGTATATAAATCAAATGTTGTTGTTGTTGTTTTATTATAACGCTAGATAGCTGTCAGTAGAGTTCCTTCCAATCTGTCTGACAGCATGACAGTCCCTGAATACCAACAAACATGTACATGCTGACTTTGCCTGTAAGCTGCCTTGCCACTCCTTTCCGCTCAAATCTCGTCCCTGCTGGAAGCTCACTGGGTTAGACTGATGCAAGATGCACTGTCAGTGGATCTGGAACATGGGCACAATAATGCTGTCCTACCTCACAGGGCTGTTGTAAGGATTACACAACAAAGTAACATATGCAAAAGACTTTGATCGTGGAAAGTTAGGGGTGTTGGGCTGGTGGCTGGCACCTGGGAACTTTCGGGGTGGGGTGGGGGGCAAAATGACATACTTACTCTGGAGTAAGAACATCCCCGATGTATTGTCAAAGGCTTTCATGGCCGGAGAACGATGGTTGTTGTGGGTTTTCCGGGCTGTATTGCCGTGGTCTTGGCATTGTAGTTCCTGACGTTTCGCCAGCAGCTGTGACTGGCATCTTCAGAGGTGTAGCGAGGTGCTACACCTCTGAAGCTGGCGAAACATCAGGAACTACAATGCCAAGACCACGGCTATACAGCCCGGAAAATCCACAACAACCATCCCCTGACGTGTTTATCTCACATCGGGGGTTTCAGGCAGACTTAATGTCAAGCGACATAATTTCCGCCCCCAAAATTTTCAGCATGAGGGGAGGCCCACCGAGCACCCCGCCCCCCTTTTTGACATTTCTGCACTGAACTCTCAATTAAAACCAAGTTCACAGCAGTCAACGGCATGGCTTAGAGACACAATTAAATTAAACGCTAGTAAAAGACAGACCCATTGACTACCGACTCCTGCTCCTTATACACAATTGTGTATGGATTAATAAATCCCAGTCTGCTCATTGAATTGTGTAATGTAAAAAAAGAGAACCCTCTTGTGCTGTTTGGAACCTTTTCTTTGCTTTAGAGCAGCAAGTGTAGTGTATCGGCTATCTTCAGATTGTGGGGTCTGTTCTGTGGGTGGTCGCAGGGGGTCTCCTCCGGCACCATCATCTGGTTTAGTTTCATCCCGCAAAGTCATGTCAGTTTCTTAAATACTGCTGTGCTTGTGCTTCTTCTCTGCTAATGCTGTTGTGGGTTTTTTTTGCTATGTTCTTTAGTTTTTCATGCAATGATTTGATCCTGATTATCTGATTGAAAGTTTAGGATTTTTTAGCTTGGCAACTCGCTTTTATCGAAGAAGAGAATTTTTAAAAAAGTCACCACTAACTTATGCACCGCAAGACCCAAACAAATCTCCACTGTGTTAAGACGACCTCAACCTAAATAAATACTCCAGAAGGTAGGGTTGCCAACCTCTAGGTGGGGCCTGGAGTTCTCCTGGAATTTCAACAGATTGCCAGGCTCAGATCCCCTGGAGAGAATGGCTGCTTTGGAGGGTGGGCTCTGCAGCATTATACCCTGCTGTGGTCCCTCCCCTCCCCAAACCTCCAGGATTTTCCCATCCCAGAGTTGGTAACACTAGCCACAGGCTATTCTGTTGCAACAAAAATAAACAGGAGTCTCGTGGAACCTTCTTGCCTTACAGGAAGCTTGCTTAGAAAAGTGTGGGTGACATGATCCATAGCAAAAACAGAGGCTTTTCAAACTACTGCCCGAGAGGCCTTTGGGGTGGCAACGGCAGAGACATGGGTAGTCACTGGCCTCCGGAATTTGGCAAGCTCTGTTCCCTGCTGGTTCCACTCATTTCAAGTTCCCCACAGAGTTCATCTTCCCTCCCCAGCCTGACTCTGGATACAACGATCTAATCGACTGGGCCAGTCAGCCTGGCTCTGTGTATTTCTTTGCCCTCTTCCTATAAGGTTGGTGGCAAGAAGTCCAAGGGCTGAGCATGGCTGAAGGACAGGAAGCAACAGCAGACAAACTCTGAGACAGACTCCGCTATCTGCAGAGCAGACCTTTTCCTCATCCTTTCTCAAGCCTTCCCAGCACAGAGTTCCATCACAGGGCCTTGTTCCAGATATGCATTGGGGACATCTATTACCAGGCCTGGGAAATTAGATTTTTTAAAACCCTGCTACTTACTTGTCTGACATCCCCAGGGCTCCCCTGTTTACCAGCCATCCACACAAAACTTGGACTTACAGTCTCTCCTTTGCAACTGTTCCTTTCAGCATCTCCCTCTCGGAGCAAGAAGGGGATACTCAAAAGCTAGTAGCCACCAGCCATCAAAAGCCATCATTGTTAACCTAAACAAACTTCTTTCAGCCATCCACACAAAGGAACATCTTCAGCTTCTTGTTATACACAAACAGGGCAAAGATCGCTTTGTCCTGGCCTCCACACTTTATCTGAATTATACTGTGCCTTTAATAAAGGAAGTTAGAAAGGGAGCAGGCCAGATGGTGGCCCCATACTGCAAACTGTTCTTCAGTCTGATTTCGGCAGGGAGATCTTCTGTTCAGGCCACTGCCTTTCTACCTAGGTCCTCCTAGATGTCTCTATCACCTGCCTGATCCTTCTTTCTATTCTCTTTCCCAGGATACAAGACTCTGCTGAAATGTCTCTCTGGAAAGTTTTGCCGCCGTGAACTTATTGGGATCATGGGCCCTTCTGGGGCGGGGAAATCGACCCTCATGAACATCCTGGCTGGTTACCGGTGAGGCAGCTCCTCTTTTCTTCAAGGTCTTGGGTCATTACTGAGCTCCGAATCGCCACCCTGTTCATGGGTCCCCACCACTGCTCCACCATCTCTCTTTGGGCAGGAGCAAGGATAAGGCCTCTTTGGAAGACCACGCTCCCTCTAGACTCCACCCCATTGGTGATGCCAGGCCACGCCTCCTCCTCTAGCTCCTCCTCCCTCTCAGAGGGAGCCACCTGGTCAGGGGTCAGCTGTTGTTCCTTGCTGTTGACCACTCCTCTTTTCTTGAAGGGCTTAGATTATTACTGAGCTCTGAATCGCCACCCTGTTCACGTGTCCCTACCACTGCTCCACCATCTCTCTTTGGGCAAGGATAAGGCCTCTTTGGAAGACCACGCTCCCTCTAGACTCCACCCCATTGGTGATGCCAGGCCACGCCTCCTCCTCTAGCTCCTCCTCCCTCTCAGATGGAGCTACCTGGGCAGGGGTCAGCCGTTGACCACCCTTTGGAATTTGCAAGCAGTGGCAGTGGAGGGCAGGAAAAGGAGAAGAGGCACCCTCTGGAAGTTGCCCAGGAGAAAAAGTCAATCAGTGAGCATGGTGGCAAGAAGCAACAGCTGGCCCTATCAAGTAGGAACCCCCACCAGGAGATATCTTGCCACCCCCCTCCTGACCACAGCACCTGGGATCCACCCCTGAAAGTCTCTCTAACCCGTTGCAAGTGACACCTTTTGCGAACTGACGAAAAGTTGTCTCGTACTCATATCAAAGGGCTTTGTCGCTTGCAGGGAGACAGGCATGAAGGGCCAGATTCTGGTCAACGGGAGGCAGAGGGAGTTGCGCACTTTCCGAAAGATGTCTTGCTATATCATGCAGGACGACATGCTGATGCCCCACCTCACCGTGCGCGAGGCTATGATGGTGAGTGAGCCGGAAAGGCTGGGTTCGTTTGGGGAGGGGAGGGTGAGAGGGCAGGCCGAGGAAGATGAGAGGTGGTCTTCCAGAGACTCACATGGGTCAAGACTGAAAAGCCGCACGACTGGCTTGCAGGGCTTGCCTCTCTTCCTGCAGTTGATTCCGTGGATGTTTCATTCTGAGAGTAGAGCGATGTGGTCAGCCCAATCACATGGGGGGGCCTCTCGATGGGTTTTCCACCTGGGTGGTGGGACTGCATGCCTTCAGAGGCAGGAGTGGCTGTGGCTCCGTGGCAGAGCATCTGCTTGGCATATGGAAGGTCCCACGTTCAATCCCCGGCCTCTCCAATTAAAGATGATCAGGCAGTAGGTGGTGCAAAAGATCTGGTTTCCTGGAGAGCGGCTGCCAGTCTGAGCAGACAATGCTGAGCTCGATGGATGAATGGTCTGATACAATAAATACAAGTCAATTGCTATATGCAGTGAAGTGTAAAAAAAAGATGAATGTATGTTGTTCCATCAACAATAAGCACTGAGCACTTTATATAAATAGAACACTGTTCACATTGCAGGCTTAAAGAACCTAGTGTGGGAACTTTGTTTTGTTAGTTTCTCTTTTCCCACTTAAGCCTCTGTTTAGTGAGCTGATTCGGTATAAGGCCGCTCTGTGTGTTCAGTAGGTAGGGATCCAGTAGGCAGGGATCCGGTGGGAAAGATGGGGGAATATGCCTCCCCCCAGGTATGCTTCCAAGGTGGTGTGACAATGTCACTCTCAGGAGTGATGCTATCATGCTGCCCTGGGAGTACGCCCACACTTTGCAGCAGGCCCAAATCAGCCCACTGAGAAGTGCAGGAGTGCTCCCAACCCCTGTTCAATGACATCGCTTCCAGGAAGTGATGTCATCATGCTACTTCCTGGAAGTGATGTCATTGCACTAACCCAAAAGGTAAGTGCCAGGTCCTCCCCCCGCCCACACACAGGGGATCTGGCAACCCTATCGATTGCAGTTCCATTAATTTTTAAATACAGTCCTTTCTGTGGCTTGTTTTGAGCTGTTTAAACTGAATTTTCAAACTGTGAATTGTTTTGTGTGAGCTTTAAAGCAGAAAAATGATCTTGTAAAATAATATATATAAATATTTGAATGCTTCCCCTGTGTAAATTAATTGCCAGTACATAGGAGACAAACCAGCCTTTAGCAAGAAGACGGCGTGTTTGAATAACGGGCAATTTTACGGGTCACATTCTTAATCTTTAGCTATCACCTTAGAGAGTCAGGCAGCGGAAGGTGATGGGTGCTGTGCATATTCCCTTGAAATCTGTTTGATGGTTAGCTGTATAAAATTATTTTTGAATAAAGTTAAAGCTGTTGGGAGACCTCAGATCTCCCATGTCTCGTCTAGGTGTAGGGTTGCCAGCTTCCAGGTAGTGGCTGGAGATCTCCCGGAATTATAACTGGTCTCCAGGCTACAGAGATCAGTTCACCTGGAGAAAATGGCTACTTTGGGGGGTGGACTCTATAGAATTATGCCATGCCAAGGTCCTTTCCCCCCCAAACCCCACTTTCCCCAGGTTTCTCCAGATTTCACCCCCAGATCTCCAGGAATTTCCCAACTTGGAGCTGGCAACCCTATCTAGGTTCCCTCTTCTTTATGCCATAGGAATCCCAACTACAGTAAATTTTGCCATGGGAACAAATTCCCGTCACTGCTTCCTCTGTGGCTGAGTGCCAGTACCAGCACGTCTTCCAATGGGAAACCCATAACCCAGTTATAAAACTATTGAAAGTAGAAGAAGAGCGCAGGGACTTGTGGGGGGGGGGCGTGTTATTCGCTGTGGTCTGGAAATCTCCTCCCTTATCGGGTGCATGCAAAGTGGTATTGGGGTCACCTTTTAAGCTCCGTTCTTTCTTTTCC
Organism: Eublepharis macularius; assembly: GCF_028583425.1. Classification (NCBI taxonomy): domain Eukaryota; kingdom Metazoa; phylum Chordata; class Lepidosauria; order Squamata; family Eublepharidae; genus Eublepharis; species Eublepharis macularius. The sequence continues at coordinate 5,660,362 of NC_072803.1, forward strand.
CTGTTCAGGTATCAGCAAATTTGAAACTCAATGAGAAACAGGAAGTGAAGAAGGAGCTGGTGAGTTTTTATATCTCCCCCTACTTGAGACAGAGAGGGCCAAGCCTCCCCCTGGTACGAGTTTACATAAAACCAAGAGAAAGAGGCTGGCTATTTTAGAATTTTGTTTTCCCACCCTCCAGTGCCATATTCATTGTCTTCAAAAACCTGAAGAACTTCCCTTCCCGTTATGCATAGTTACTGGCTTCGTTGTCTTTGAGCCTGCTTGCAAAACTTGAGAAGTGCTTGGCTTGCAGCTAACCTCTAGCAAAGGTCTTCTTAATTAATGGCAGGAAGCGGAGCTCTTTCCAAGTAGCCTTGGGGAGAGAAAGTTGTAGAAAGCAGTAAGCAGTATGTAGCATTCGACATCGGTGATCGATTGCCAAGTCTTTCTCTGATCTCTGTTGGGAATAGCAAAGATAGGATGAGTCTGTGTACTGGACTGCATGCAGCCTCTCTTTCTGTCTCTTCCCCCTTTCTGCTGGGTCCAGGTGAATGAGATCTTGACAGCACTGAGCCTTCTAGAATGTTCCTACACCCGCACCATGTCCCTGTCTGGGGGACAGCGCAAGCGCCTCGCCATCGCTCTGGAGCTAGTCAACAATCCCCCGGTCATGTTCTTTGACGAACCCACCAGGTAAGAGCGGGTTTCCAGCTCTCTCCAGCTGTGAGCCATGAGCAGTGGCAGAGCTTCAAGGGGAAGAAGAGGACAAAATCTGAGAGTCCGTGGTTCTGGACATAATTTGCTTTCAGATGGTCTTTGGCCTGGGTCTGAGTGGTGTGAGATGGGCGGCTCCTGGCAGCCCGTATCAGTTCTCACAAGGATGGAGACAGATTTAAGCCCTGACCACTTGTTACAGTGAATACACGTACCTCCTGCATGCATGCACGTACATCTGTTGGTAAGAAAGAGCCGATGCACATCGACTTTGCAAATGAAGCCAGGGACCAGTTCTTGGATAAATGCAGTGTTTGTATCACACATTCAGTTGTACAAGCATTGAGTGTAACGTGAGAAAAACTCAACACACATTTTTGAAAAATCAAGTGTATGCTGTACATGGATGGTAGTGTGTTCACTGTAATTAGTGAACAGGGCTTCTATAGATCTAGTTTAGCCAGGGGTCATTTCGTAGAAAAAGAGCTGGAGGAACTAATTAGCATAACTCATTAGCATATGCCATGCCCCTTGCCATCACCGGAAGTGTGTCATTAGCATAACTGATTTGCCTATGCCACACCCCCTGGCATCACCTATCCTGGCTGTTTTGGACCCAATCCTGGCCATTCAGGGCTGAAATTGGGCCCAAAATGGCAAAAAGGAGCTGAAAATGGCTGAAAAGGGGCCCAAAATGGTCAGGATTGGGCGCTGCTGAGTGGGAGAGTGATCCACCACCCGTCAGAGGCCCAATCCAGGCCATTTTGGCCCCAATCCAGGCCGAAATGGGCCCAAAATGGCCAAGAGTCAGGTGGACAGGGCCATGTGACATGTGACCTCTTTGGGGAACTGCCGAAACAGCATTCCTGCACGTTCCCCCTCAAAATGAGCCCTGAATTTAGCTAACAGGATATTGATGTGAGCTCTTGGACAGGAATTCATAGCAAGATCAGGCTGTGGCTTAGGTGAAGCACGTATCTCACTGTGTTCCTGAAAACCAATGGAGCAAATCTGGGAATTGCAAACAGGTGTGCAGCCCAAAGCTTGTATCCAGGACCAGCAAGAGTAGGACAGAGGCACAAGAGAAGCACAGAGGACCAATGGGCTGGGTGGGAGGAACGAGCAGGCAAAATAGAACCAAGAAACACGGCATGATTCACATATGCTGGACAATGAGGAGGCAGAACAGACTGTGCTGCTTGAAGCTGCAGAAGGTGGATTCAAGCTTTGAATTTTCTTTGCATTAAAAACTCCCTGCATATAGAAAACTAGCGCAGCAAGGAGAAAGACTGCTTGATATGCTGGATTTTTCCTTGCGGACAGTTTTTAGGAAAAGGGAGCATTCCAAAACGCAGCCCTCTGAAAGAGTGCAGTCCATTCTACCATCTCAGCACCACTATATTTGAATGTGTGAGATGGACCTGAGAGCCACAACTACTGAACAATCCCAGAACTGAACAAATGTGGGAGGGGAGAGCAGGGGAGGGCAGCTAAATTCCAATAGAAGACAGCCAAAGAAACAGACAATTTTGCAGGTGGTCTTCTGAGCCAAAGAGCTAGTGCGTGGTTAAGGACAAGGCCCTAGAAAGGAGGAAGCCAGGCCCAAAGTGGTTTACAGTAAAATATGTTTATCGCATGTAAATAGCCTAAAAACAAAAGCAAGAGGCCAGAGTTGGCCCCAGGCTAGCAGACCTCTCTGCAGAGCTCTCTCTACCCTTACCTTTGGCCATCTAACTCTGGCCTTCCTTCTCCTCGTCTTTCCTCAGCGGACTGGACAGCTCCTCCTGCTTCCAGGTGGTCTCGCTGTTGAAATCCCTGGCCCAAGGAGGCCGCACCATCATCTGCACCATCCACCAGCCCAGTGCTAAACTCTTTGAGAAGTTTGATAAGGTGAGACTTCTGAAAACGAGTAGCTTTGCCAGCCGCTGAAATCCCGTTCCTGGCCAAAGGTCAGCCAGGCATGCTCAGATTTCACCGGGTAATGCCCGCACTCTTTCGGGTGTGTCTTTTCAACCATAAGGGCTAGCAGCTTGCTTATTTCAATATGAAGATAGGTATGTTGAGATTCGCTGGAAGCTAAATGCTGTGCCTTCTTTCCTTCCTTCCTTCCAGCTTTACATCTTGAGCCAGGGGCAGTGTATCTTCAAGGGAGCTGTGCCCCACCTCATCCCCTACCTAAAAGGGCTGGGCTTGCATTGCCCCACCTACCATAACCCGGCTGATTTCAGTAAGTGACGGCCACTAATTTACATGGCTGGGGGAAAAAAGTAATTAGATACAGTCATGGAGAATATGGGAGTCTGTGGGTGGCTTTTTGCTAAATGGAACCTCCATGTACAGGAGTAGCACCAGAGTAGCACCAGACAGCACCAGCTGTTGCTTGTAGCTAGTCGATGCAGGAGGCAGCGTCTTGGAAAAAGGTGGACTTTGGACTGATTTAGCATGGAAACATGCTTCATTGAAAGTCCCTGCCCCAGATGCTGTTGACCCTTTTACATGGGAATAGACATGTAAAGCTATGTTTAAAAAACTTGTCGAGCCTCTTCACAGCAGGAAGAGGCTGTGGCTGAGTGGTAGAGCCTCTGATTGGCATGCAAAAGGTCCCAGGTTCAATGACCAGCATCGCCAGCTAAAAACATCAGTTAGCAAGTGATGTGAAAGTCCTCCACCCAGAGAGCCGCCACCAGTCTCAATAGACAGTATTGATCTTGGTTCAATAAAAAGCAGATTTGTGTGTTTGTAATGGCGCAGGGTGCAATATGCAGACTTCTTCCCTGGGTTCAACCTTTACCTTACTAGGTGGCCATTAGCGAGCAGATATTCCTTCGATGTCTTTTTTCCCTAGTTGTAGTATGGGCATAATAGCCCTGGCAGAACTTATGGAGTAGCTGAAAGCCTTGCCAAGACAATGTAAAGAGTGCTAAGAATCAATTACTGGCTAAAATTGGGGAAGAACTAACCCGTTAGTATTTGGGAATGTATGAATGCCCCCTTTTTTGCCACTGTGTGTTTTCTCGTTTTGCCGTCACCCAGCTTTTTGTTTTGTTGTTGGTTTTCTTTTATGCCATTTATATGCCCTGAGCAGGTTGCGACCGGCATATCTTCAGGACCGCCTCTCCCTGTATGTTCCCCAGTGGATAAATGTTTACTGGTGGTCCCCAGCCCTAAGGAAGCCCGCCTCGCTTCAACCAGGGCCAGGGCCTTTTCAGTCCTGGCCCCAGCCTGGTGGAACGCTCTGTCAATGGAGACCCGGGCCCAGCGGGACATATTATCGTTCCGCTGGGCCTGTAAGACAGAGCTGTTCCGCCCGGCGTTCGGTGGTTGAAGGGGGCGGTGCCATGTCGGCCTCCCACCTTTGGGGTGGGGGTGGGGGTTCTCCCCACCATTGCACTTGGTTAATTTATTTCATTATTGTTTTGTATGTTGATTTTAGTATTGTTGCTTTCTTGTTTTTATTGATTTTAACTTGTTCACCACCCAGAGCCCCTGAGGATGGGCGGTATATAAATTGAAAAATAAATAAAAAATAAAAATATGCAACCGATGCAGAATGAATGCTAAACGGCATAAAGCATCACAGCCACAAAGTAGGAAATGGTGCACAAATAAGGATTCCCAGGTTTGATTTACACCCAAGAGAAGCAAAATCTATGCGGGCTTTTAGTCAAAACGGTAGGGTTGTGAAACTCCCATCGGACAGGGCGTGACAAGTCTCTGGGCTGAGGGATGGAAGCGCTGGCAAGCCCGTGTCACCCCCCCCCTCCCCATCTCATCTGCCTGCCTCCTTGCAGTTATTGAAGTGGCCTCAGGAGAGTATGGGGACCTCAACTCGATGCTTTTCCAAGCCGTCCAGAACGGGCTGTGCACCATGGCAGAGAAAAAGGACAGCCCAAACAAAGTGGATTCCTCCTGCCCTGGACGCTGCATGGCGGTGAGTGAGGCAGAGAGGGGTGGCGGCGGCAGTTTGTTTTCCAATTCAAGAAGCCCAAATCTCGCCCAAACTATCAATTCCTCAGTCTACCCTCAGGTACTGTCACAGTTCAGGGCCAAACCAGATGTGCACTGCCCCCCCAGTGCACATCTGCAGATTTGCAGATCATTTCTTTAAAGCTTAATTTTCTGGCATTCAGGGGCCCAGTTTGATCTGAGCCCTCAGGGAATAATAATAATAACAACAATAACAACAACATTTGATTTATATACCACCCTTCAGGACAACTTAATGCCACACAGAGCGGTTTACGAAGTGTGTTATTATTATCCTCACAATTATCATCCTGTGAGGTGGGTGGGGCTGAGAGAGCTCTGAAAGAGCTGCGACTAATCCAGGGTCACTCAGCTGGCTTCAAGCGGAGGAGTGGGGAATCAAACCTGGCTCTCTAGATTAGAGTCTGCCGCTCTTAACCACTACACCAAAGTGGCATTTTAAGTGTCTCCCCATGTTGTTTTTCCTGCCCTGGGGAGCCACTATTTGGGCCACTGTTTTAATCAGGCAAATCGCAGCTCGCTGGAGTAATTTCAGATCAGCAAAAAGCACAGGGGGGAATCTTAACCCCCCCTCCCCTTTCATGGGGTGCCAATCCACAATGGGACCCTCCATGCCTGAAAATTACTTTTTAAAAAAATAACTAGGATCTCCAGACACAGAATTCCCACCACCTGTCTGGTTTGGCCCTCGAGTCACAATAGGAAGCCGTGCTTTATTTGAACTCTCAGACAATTCCTTGAATCCTGTTTGTCTAAATAAATGCCGTTTTCCTCATCTTTGCTGTGGCCAGTGTCTCCATAGTTGGGGAGCATGTGAAGGTTTTGCCAGGATGAGGCCAGGTTGTCGGCTTTCATATGTCACATGAAACCATAGTTAAGATGAACTGTGGTTAGTAAATCATCAACTTGAGGTTTCCGATCTGGGCTTAACGGACACTTAACTAACCATCGTCGGTGGAGTGGTGTGCATTCGGACAATCGCGCTAACCACTGTTAGGCCAATTAAATCGTAGTTTTCCTCACGTTCTCCTCAGGATTTGGATCACATTGAGAGCCACACTTTCGCCACCAGCACCATGACCCAGTTCTGCATCCTCTTCAAGAGAACGTTCCTGTCCATTTTGCGAGACACGGTAAGCGGCAGAGAAGGGTGGGGAGGGAAGGGCTTGGGGGTTAGAAGGGGCCCTGGGACCCAGAAGTTATATATGTTGGAGGGGAGGGTGGGGCTAAAGTCTAAAAGGAGCTGTCGGAATTCAAAGGACCTTTTGGTGGACTAACAAGGTGCCCCATAAGAAGAGCCCAGCCAGGTCCATCTACTCTGGCAGCGCAGGGTAGTAGTTAGAGTGCCACGCTAAGATCTGGGAGATGGGGTGCTGAGAAATTAAAAAGGAAAGAAGGTAGCAGTTTGATATTAGCGCATTGGAAAATAAGTCGACAGACTTCTGTGGTTTTAGCTCTATAAAAATACTTTTATTACATAACAGGGAAAAAGGGTACACTTGTTAAGAAAATAAAGAATATCTAACTAACTACATCTTGATGGCTAGCCAGAAAGACTGGATTAAGGCACAGACTAAACACACAACACACAACTGAACAAAGAGCAATAAAACCTTAGTATATGTTGCTAGCTAATTGCCCCCCAATGAACTGGCTCATCCAATAGACAATCCTGGATTCCTTCATTAAGACTAAAGACCCCCCTTTCTATGACGGAAACTTTTACTCGAGGCCTAACTTGCTAGGTAAGCTTCGGCCTGTCAATCTCTCTCAGTCCCACTTATTTCACAGGGTTTTGGGGAGGATAAAATGGTAGAGGGCAGGTTCAGGTACGCTGCCCTATGCTTCTTGGGATAAGAGCAGGTTAGAAACGTACATATATAATATGTATTAATGTTAGACCTTTTCAAATGGAAAATTGGTATCTATGCCTATTTATATATGTATATTCTTACCCTTTTTTTTCTTTCTTCTTTTGGTGTGTTTTACAATTAATTCTAAAACTTTAATAAAACTATATTTAAAAAGATAGCAAGAAATTTACCTGACAGATTGTGTCCTGCAGTGGGCAGGCAGGGCCTGGAGGCTGTTGCATCAGGGGCAGCTGATGTTAAGAGAGAGAATCTTCAGATCAGGCCCTTCCTCTGCCATGGACTTCTTGTACGGTCCTGGTCACATCACTCAGTCTCTGCCTCAGTTGTAAAGCTGGAATATTCACGAAGCCTTGTGCTGATTACATGCTGTGTGCCATCGCGAGTGAGCCAGTGAGACTAAAGTCCCCCATCTTGCCTCTCCCAGGTGCTTACCCACCTGCGGTTCATGTCGCACATCTGCATTGGCGTGCTGATCGGCCTGCTGTACCTGCACATTGGCAACGATGCGGCCAAGGTCTTCAACAACACCGGCTTCCTTTTCTTCTCGATGCTCTTCGTCATGTTTGCTGCATTGATGCCCACCGTCCTTACTTGTAAGCACCCAATCCGGTCCACTGATTGTGCTGGTTGGATGCTTAAAATGATTTGTTGTGGTATTTCCACTCACATACACAATGGATGTGCATAAGAAGGTCACCGTCGCTCCTCAGTCCCCAAGAGTGATGCTCGCAGCTTTTTTTCAATCTTGGCTTAGAGAGCACACAGCTCTAAGGGCAGGAGGCGCTGCCTGACCCTTCCTGCCCCAGGATAGTCCACTGCAAATGGTTGGTTGCAGCCGAAAGTCCGGATGGGCAAAGCCGCTCCAGTGAAAACTTAAGATTTTGGGGGGCTCTTGCACAAGATGGGCCCAAACTGGAGCCTCACCTTGCTGCTGCCCGCTGATTTGTGCCCTGGACTCAGTCTCTTCTGCTGCTCAAAGCAAAAGGCGAGTTAGATGGTGACAGTTGCTTCTTCTTCTTGCTCCTGTCTCCATTCAGGCACTTGAAAAGTGCAGGCAGGAAGACAGCAGTTGCAAAAATAGGATGCAGTTGAGCTTGAAGGGGGTACCAGGATTGGTAGTTGGACCCCTGGTAGTGCCCAAGATGGTACGGACCTCAGCAGGTGCCCTGTTATGCCTGCCCCTGATGCCAACCTCAGGGTAAACAGAAGGCAATGAAGCGGGCAGAGGTCTGGATTGGCAGGTTACCATACCTCTTTGTGTCCAGCTGTGTTGGTGGTGCCCAGATGCCCTGCAGGCCAAACAGCCACAGGGGAGCAAAGGAGCTTGAGCTTGTTTGGGGGGCCTGGGGGGACCCCAGTAGCTCTCCAGGGATTTGGGCACAGAGGACTGTCCCAGGCTTGGTTTCTGAAATGCAGCAAAGAACCTCAGGGGTGGCCTGCTGTGCAATGCCTGCTTTCTAAAAAGCCAGGGTCCTTCTTGGCTTCCTCTCCCAGGGCCGTCTCCTTGGTCTATCTTCCACTCATCTGCTCTGTCTCTTTTTCTTGCAGTCCCCCTAGAGATGTCTGTGTTTCTGAGAGAGCACCTGAATTACTGGTACAGCTTGAAGGCCTATTTCCTAGCCAAGACTATGGCGGATGTACCTTTCCAGGTGAGCCTGTTGAGTTGAGCTGCCCCCCATTGGTGCTGGATCTAGCCTCCCTTAACTACTTCTCCCAACTCTTCTGCAGTTCTTAGTTGTGGAGGGCAGGAAAGGGGAAAGCCATCCATGCTTTGAACACAGGTGTGCTAATCTGCCCTCTCCCACTTCCTGCAGGTGATCTGCCCAATCGTCTATTGCTGTATTGTGTACTGGATGACAGGCCAGCCCCCCGAAGTCACGCGCTTTCTGCTCTTTTCTGCACTGGCCACCTCCACCGCCTTGGTGGCCCAGTCCCTGGGGCTTGTGATCGGAGCAGCTTCCACCTCCTTACAGGTTAGGCAGGTGGCAAGGTTGTCTGTTTCACTTTGAGGACGAGGTTTCATAAGAATTTATTTACTTATTTTGTTTTATTCGATTTTTATACTGCCTCTCCCTCAAACGAGGCCTGAAGTGGTTTATACCATAAAAAACAATAATAAATAATATTATATACTAAAACTAAAAACGTCGCCACGATTAAGGGGTCCCACAAATACAACCAATAGTTAAAAAACAACCAAGTGACCAGGGCTTTTTTCTGGGAAAAGAGGTGGTGGAACTCAGTGGGGTGCCCTCAGAGAAAATGGTCACATGGCTGGTGGCCCCGTCCCCTGATCTCCAGACAGAGGGGAGCTTAGATCGCCCTCCGCACTGCTCAGCCGCGCGGAGGGCAATCTCAACTCCCCTCTGTCTGGAGATCAGGGGGCGGGGCCACCAGCCATGTGACCATTTTCAAGAGGTGCCGGAACTCCGTTCCACCGCGCTCCTGCTGAAAAAAAGCCCTGCAAGTGACAAAGATTCCGTGATATATCATGGCTGGTTAAAAGCCTGCTGAAACAATTCCACTTTGCACGCCCTGCAGAACCTCGATAGGTCCTGCAAAGCACATGTATTGTCGAACGGAGCACTCTACCTCTTGCAGACTGTATCCAAGTCCATCACATCCCGATTTCCGTTTCCTGCAGCGGGGCAGCCTGAGGTATCTGGAATTTCTCACACCCAGGCGGAAGGCGACCCCTGTTTTTGAGTTCTGTCCCTTGAGAGAAAAAGAGGCAAAACCTGAAGAAACGAAGAAATGGCCTCTTCTGTTGGTTTCTTTAAATGAAATTTGATGTCAAATTGAATAGCCCAGATTGTTCGATTAGAAACTCAAACTTTTGTGACAAAAATAATATCACCTGCCTCCAAAAGAAAAATAAACATCCCCAACTATTTAACCTAGATTGGACATGTGTTGCCAGAACGTCAAAACCCAAATATCTTGATGGAAAAGTCGTTTTTATTTGTTGGTATCTGGGGTAAGCAATTTATCATTGTTGGTGCCTATTACTTGTTTTCTTTACTTTGAATTTTAGTGTCAATATAATGTGTGTGTATGTGAGCTTCAGCATGTATTTGACTTTCATATATAGTTTAATTTCCTTTTACCTTTGCTGTATTTTTTTGTTAACTGATCTGTGGTTAATGTTCTGCCTCGATAAAATAACAATACTCTTGGACGCTGTAAAAATATCCACTTTTTAAGGGGAGAGGGAGACAAACTCAAGCCTGATTTAAATACGATGCTGGGGAACGTAAGAGGAGCCCTTCTGAGACAGACCAGAGATACGTCTAATGCAGCATCTGGTCTCACACCAGTTCCCATGGAGGGCCAGCCAAGAGCATAGAGGCCAAGAGCCTCCCTGCGGGTGCCTTGCTGCAGTGGGTTTCAGAGGTTTACTGCCTTTGGACATGGAAGCTCCATTTCTCGCCATGGCTAGAAGCCATTGACGGACCTCTGAGAATCTGCCTACAGCCACCTACGCTCGTGGCCACCGCTAAAGCTTCTGGCAGGGGATTCTACAATTTAGCTGCTTGCTGAGTAAAGTATTTCCTTTTGTCTGACTTGTACTTACAGCCCCTCAACTTCCTTGGGCACTCTTCAGTTGTGGTATTTTGCGGGAGGGAGAACAGCTCTCTGTATCCACTCCTTTTACTTGCTGCATAATTTAATCAACTTCTGTCATTTCCGCCCTTGGCCTTCTTTCTTCTAGATTGAGAAATCGCAGACTCTTCAGCCTTTCCTTGTAGGAAAGCTGCTCCAACCCCTTAATCGTCCATTGGTCTTGCCTGTACTTCTTCCAGCTCTGCAATATCCTTTTTTGAGATATGGCAACCAGAACTATACACAATACTCCAAAAGAGGCTACACCATAGTTTACAATATTGCCCATTTTATTTTCAGTTCCTTTCCTAATAATTTCGGCATGGCATTTGCCCTTTTTCATGCTGCCGCTTACCGAGTTGATGTTTTCATCGAGCTATCCACTACAACCCCAAGATCTTGTTCATTATCGGTCTCGGTCAATTTAGACCTCATCAGCATATATTTAAAATTAGGAATTTCTGTTCTAGTATGTGTCACCTTACACCTTACTTACTTTGATTGTCATCTGTGTCACTGTTGCCCACCCATCCAATCTGGAGAGATCCTTTATTGCTATCTTGAATAATTTGGTATCATCTGCAGATTTGGCTACTCCACTGCTCACCTCAATTCCAAATAGATTGTGGGGAAATTAAATAGGACCCTCCCAGTATTTACACTTGTTGGAAGGACCCCGCTACTTATTTGCCGTTCCCTCCAATACAGAAGTATACACTTTATTGTTACAAGTAAATATCAAACATTGATTTAACTGTTTTTACATTGTTATTTATTGTGAACATCTTAAAGAATACTTAATAAGATTTCGCGGGGTAAACTTGTTGCTGGCTAGTTACCATGCTATTCTCTCCATTGAGGCTGGTGCTATTCCTACCCTGCTTATTTAACCACTTTTTAATCTATAAGAGGGTTTCCTCTTACTCCATGACTGCTAAGCATATTCAGAAGCCGGATGAGGGACCTTGTCAAAGGCTTTTCGGAAGACTGCATTTGTGGTGAGGCAAAAGGCCTAGAACCTGATACAGAGCCAAGCTACAAGTGACTTTTTCCACGTGGAGAACACTTGATTGTTTTCGCAAGTTTTCCTGGGAAGTGAAGTCCCAGTGTCCTTCCCCTCTTTGTTAGAATTGCTGCCTGAACAGCCAGAGAAAGCCGGCGGCAGCAGCAGCTTTTGCAAATCGTTCCTCCAGTCACAAGCCTGCTGGACAAGAGGGCGCCCAACGATCATTTGGGGGCGGGCAGCTGCTACTTTCTCCCTGGGCGTCCTGCTCCCGGGGACCTGCTCTGGAGAAAGCCGCCGCGTTGGTGAAGCTCCAGCCGCAGCGACAGCAGAAGTATCTGCTGCTGCTCTAACATGCCCTCATTCCAGTTTTTCTCCAGGAGCTCCGGAGCAGGGGAAGGGCATGTTAGAGCAGCAGCAGATTCTTCCACTGTCACTGCGGCTGGAAAAAAACACACGGTGGCTTTCTCCAGAGCAGCTCCCCGGGAGCAGGACGCCCAGGGAGAAAATAGCAGCTGCCCGCCCCCAAACGATCGTTGAGAGCTCTCTTGTCCAGCAGGCTTGCGACTGGAAGAACGATTTGCAAAAGCTGCTGCTGCTGCCGGCTTTCTCTGGCTCTTCAGGCACCGATTCTAACAGAGAGGGGAAGGACACTTGGACTTCACTTCCCAGGGAAACTTGCGAGAACAATCAAGTGTTCTCCACGTGAAAAGAGTCACTTGTAGCTTGGCTTTGATGAGTCTGGGCCGCTCCTGGTGTAAAGCAGCGATGTGTAGTCTTACCAGCATCCTGTTTTAGTCAAGCTGAGGGCTTTGATTACTGGCCTTCTTAGCGACGCAGGACGGCACACATTCCACCATCCAAATCCCACTCTCCAGAATGGCCAATAGAAATATTGTTGGCATGAAATTAAAAAGAAAGAGTTGCAGAGTTTAATATTAGTACATTGGAAATAAGTAGACAGACCTCTGTGGTTTTAGCTGTAGAAAAATACTTTCGCTACGTATCAGGAAAAATGGTACATTTGGTAAGAAAATAAAGAATATCTAACTAACTACATCTTGATGGCAAGAGAGAAAAAACAGACTGATTTAGAGACTGAAACGTAGATTTAGACTGAACAAAGAGCAATAAAACCTTAGTATATGTTTCTAGTTAATTGCCCCCCAATAAACTGGTTCACCCAATAGACAATCCTAGTTTCCCTTATTTAAACTAAAGACTCCCCTTTCTATGGTGGGAACTTTTGCTCGAGGCCTAAGTGATCCTATGCTAACCGGCAATCTGACTAAACAAACAGGATAACAATTTAACTCTTTCATGACTGAACGTAGGACACTTGAGATCTTGTCAGCTGTGAAAACTCCAACTGTCACATTTGGAGATTCGTTCTTCAGAGGCAACCTGACCTTTTGTTCTTGGAGTCTAGGGTTGCCAACCTCCATGTAGTGGCTGGAGATCTCCCATAATTACAACTGATCTCCCATCAACAGAGATCAGTTCCTCAAGAGAAAATGGCTGCTTTGGTGGGTGTAGTCTATGCATTGTACCCAGTGGAGGCCCCTCCCTTCCTCAGGCCCCACCCTCTCCAGGCTCCACCCCCAGCTCTCTTGATACTACAGAAGTAACCTTTTTTGGGGAGTGCTGCATTTTAAGGGAAAGACATACAACCATGGCCGTTTTCACACATCTTACTATCCTCACAAAATCTCGCAAAACTCCCAGAATGACGGCATCTTCCTGGCACAATTTCCCCTCATGACTCCAGTTTGCAGCGCAATTCGTGCCACAAACTGGAGTCTTGATGGGAAATCATGCCAGGAAGATGCCGTCATTCTGGGAGTTTTGTGAGATTTTGTGAGGATAGTAAGACGTGTGAATTAACCAACCCAGAGCTGGCAACCCTGAGTCTAACGGTTTCTCTGCCTTTCTTTCCTAGGTGGCCACTTTTGTGGGTCCTGTCACAGCCATTCCGGTCCTCTTGTTCTCTGGCTTTTTTGTCAGCTTCAAGACAATCCCCACCTACCTACAATGGAGTTCGTATGTCTCTTATGTCAGGTGGGGCTCCTAGTGAACACATCGTGCCTTTCGAGGCTGTACAAGTACCTGGGATGTCATCTAAATGCCAGCATGTTTCTTGTTGTCTCTGAAGGAGCTAGACAATGTTGTTGAGAAGTCCTGTGCTGTTAGAAACATGGGAACTGAAAATGCAGAGCAGGCCCTTATCATTGTTAAAGGTAAAAGGTAAAGGTAGCCCCCTGTGCAAGCACCAAGTCGTTACTGACCCATGGGGGGATGTCGCATCATGACGTTTTCTTGGCAGACTTTTTGTTATGGGGTGGTTTGCCATTGCCTTCCCCAGTCACCTACACTTTACCCCCAGGAAACTGGGTACTCATTTTACTGACCTCGGAAGGATGGAAGGCTGAGTTAACCTTGAGCCAGCTATCTGAACCCAGCTTCCACCAGAATCGAACTCAGGTCATGAGTAGAGCTTGGGCTGCAGCACTGTGGCTTACCGCTGTGCACCACAGGGCTCCTTATCAGTGGTGGCACCAAAAATGTGAGGTTGCCCTCCCAAGGGGTGGTTTCATCCTTTCCAGATATTAGCAGACAGGCCAAAACACTTTTGTTTCAGGAAAGGGAAAGGGGTGTTAAACGGTTCACAGTTTTGCTGGTTTTGAGGGTATTTTCTTCTGCTAGTGGCTATAGTGAATTAGTTTTCCAGTTAAGCTTCCCTTTTATTCCTGCTTTTAGTTTATTGTCAGTTTTATCTCATTGTTTCATTTTTGATGTTTTAATTCTTGTTATCCTTGGGTTGAAATAGCAGAAATCAATTAAAAAAGGGGCTGAAATGATAAGCGGAAACAAACTATATCAGGTCCTTTCAGCAGAGTGCTCCATACATAGCAGGCCATTTTCATAAGTCTTACCGGCCATGCAAAATCGCACAAAACTCCCAGAATGCGCCACAAACCAGAGTCATGAGGGGAAATCGTGCCAGGAAGACGCCGTCATTCTGGGAGTTTTGCGCAATTTTGTGCGGCTGGTAAGATGTGTGAAAACAGCCATAGTTAAAGTAAAAACATCTCTTGACAATTGAAGAATAATAAAAATGCTGTTAAATTTTCCAGGGGGGGGAAAGAGAGATAGAGTTTCCTGGTTGCTATTGGAACTTCCTCTTCCCCAAGGGTGTGGGAAGGGGCACCAAAATACCTTCACTTGTACAACTTGAGTTGCTCTATGTGGGAATGTTTGCCTTTCTTACGAAGCCAATTTCATGTCCTGAACTGGGACTGTTGGATGTAAGAATTTTCCATTTGCAGACTTCCAGTAATCATGGAGCACTGGTCTACAAGTGTACCAGTTTTAAACTCTCATGATACTACAGAAGTAACCCTTTTTGGGGAGTTCTGCATTTTAAGCTAGAGATGTACAACCATGGCTGTTTTCACACGTCTTACTCTCTCACAAATCTCCCAGAACGACGGCATCTTCCTGGCACAATTTCCCATCAAGACTCCAGTTTGTGGCACGAATTGCGCCGCAAACTGGAGTCATGAGGGGAAATTGCGCCAGGAAGACGTCGTCATTCTAGGAGTTTTGTGCGATTTTGCGCAGATGGTAAGACGTATGAAAAACAGCCCATCTCATTTTCAAGGCATCTCCCCCTACCATTAATCAGAATATCTTGAACGACATGTGTTCCAAATATAAGCATTCTGTGTCACGTAGATGGATTGTAATAATTCTGATACCTCCACGAGTGAATGTTAGTTGGGCCCAGATTGCTTTATATCCTTTTTTTGTGCAGACTGCGCTTAAAATTTTGTATCTTGGTTCAGGTACGGCTTTGAGGGCGTTATCCTCACCATCTACGCCTTGGAACGTGGAGAACTAGAATGCAAAATAGATGACTGTCCCTTCAAGGATCCCACCAAGATTCTGGAAGTCATGGATGTGGGGGAAGCCAAACTCTACGTAGACTTCATCGTCTTGGGGGTTTTCTTTGTCATCTTGAGGCTTCTGGCCTACCTCATCCTGAAGTACAAGGTGAAGTCCGAAAGATAAAGGGGGCCTCTAGCATGGCCTCAGTGCCCTTTGGTGGACTCTATCAACTGTCCATGGTCAACTTCCAAAGGGACATGAACTCCATGGGCCATGGACTGAAGAGGGAGGTATTGGGTAGCCGGTGACCGGCATCGGCTCAGTCGAGAAGGGTTTATGAGACGTCTCGGAACTGTTTTAACCTTTCCAAGCATTCTCTTCATTGCAATTTTTTTTGTATAATTCTGGAATGTGTCAATCTCTCTTCCCCGAGCAATACCAATAAGAGGGAACTTTTCCTTGTTCACATGGCCCCCGGACCGGATCCCTGGGGACACATCTGCCCATATGTGGCTGTAGCTGGGTTTCTGCTCCACTACAAGGGAGGAGAAGCTGGAATCGATATGGGCGAGATCTGGGGGAGCAGGAAAGGTGAACAGGGCTGGGGGGGGGAAACGGAGAAGGGAGTTGTGACAGGCAACGAGATCCCTCTGCAAAGCACAGTTTTGTAGCGCCGTTGTTTCGTGCCGTTTTTGACTCGCTTGCTTGCTGACATAACTGTAGCATGTGTATCCATATTAAGAAACTGGAAGACCTGCCAGGGTGTGTCGCGCAAGGCTTTTGATGTTTACCGTAACTGTAGCAACAGAATTTTTAATTTTATTTTCCCCTTCCCAATTTCTTTCTTGTATTCTTTATGAGAAACTAAATGATAGTTTGCTAGCAAATCTTTGCTAGAGCTGTGTGTTGGCAGAAAGATTGGCTCAGAGGGGGTGCTCGACAGAATGCACGGCAGAGGCCAGACTCAAACCAGATTATTTTCTGAATTTGTAGTTCGGGGCATAACTAAATGAGACACTGGAAGATCCATGACGGAATCTCCCAATGTATTTTTTAAAAATGAATAAGCTGTCATAGGAATGGGAGGATTTAACTCTTTCCCTACACCATTTTCCCGATAGAAATTAAGCTCCTCGCTGTTATACTTGTCTTTCCCGCTATTGGGCTATTCTCACTCATGTTGGATAATGTACTTTCAATGCACTTTAGCACTGAAATGGCAATGCATTTTTCCTGTTTCACAAGGAAAAGCCAGTTGCAAATGACCGTTAAACTGCATTTAAAGTGCATTATCCAAAATGTGTGAACACAACCTTGCTGTGAATTACTGCTTGGATGGCCAAAGGAAAGGAAGTGTAACAAAGGAAAGGATTGCATCGTCCTTTTCTCCTTCCTGCTCTGCAGCCCAGACACAAATTGGGGGCTCTTATGAGCTGCTTTTTAACTTGGAAAAGCTCTAATCAGAGCTCTTCTGTGCTTCTTCAAGTGCTGCTGGGAGTCTTTTGGCCATTCTGCTACAGCCGCTCTGAATGGTTTTGTAAGAACAGTAGGCTTTTGCATCAAGGACATAACTGATAAATAAATCATTATGTAGGCCCCAGGAACCTCATTAAAGGATTCCATTCTGGGTCGTTAGCAGAGTCTATCATTTGCCATAGGAAGCGTGATTATAGGTGGTTGTGACCTCATTCTGCTGGCTGGTGTTGTATGCAGGAGAGAAAATAATAAACCACGTGCTTGCTTTATATTTAGAAAAGAAATAAGAGTTCTTTAGTGTAGGAGCTCCAAACTCTGATAGGAAAGGAGGAGAGACAGATCCTAACTACCTATCTGGTCTAAGGATGGACATGGATGCTAGGGCAAGGCCTGCATCCATGCTGACAAGATGGAGGGAGGAGAAGGAGAGAGATGTTGCCTGGAACAAAGCCAGGAAGAGAAGAAGTGAGAGAGAGGAAGTCAGGAGGAGGAAATCCTGAGAATAGCAATCTACATATCAAAGGACAATCAGAGCAGTAAACAGGAAACAAAATGCCCTGACCTCTCTGTCTTTCTAATGCTTTGGTTTGTCCCCACCTGAAACTTGAGGAAAGGGACAGCGCTGAATCCTCTTATTCCAACAAGAACAGGGTTCCAATCAGGAAGAAAATTTTTTACAGAATATTGCAGAATATAAATTGCAGAATAAAGGATGCAATTGGCCGAAGTTGCAGAATGTGGGCTGCCTGCATGCAGAATTTTAATCTGTGGAGTTTAAACAATGCTGACCATGGTGAGAAAAGAAATATGAGTATCTGGAACTTTAGGTCTTTGAAAAACTGTTATATACGCAGCCTTAGACTAGAATATTAAGCATCCTAATTTGAGATCAAGCCCCATTGTTACGAGTGGAGCTGAGTAAATGTGTACTGGATCATGCTGCTCAAAACTTTGGTGCTCTCGTAGGCTGAAAATTAACAAACTTTTTTTTTAAAGAGAACAGTAATGATATAATAGGGTGATTGGGGCACACATTTATATTTTGTCTCGTTCTTGTCACTTGTACACAGGGTTTTCAGGTTTTTATAGCATTTCTAAAATCTGCAAAACCTATTCGACCAAGTTAATAGTGAGAAAGAAAGGCAGTTATTGTAGAAATCATGAGCAGCAAGACGTCTGTTGTGATTTGTGCAGCCCTCTGAAAATGCTGTCTCCCGCTGTATCAGAGGAAATGTTAGTTTAGCTCTTAAACCTCCTCCTTCTTGGGTTTGCACAGCCATGCCAAGCTATAGCAGGCATTCATCAGTATTCCTTTCCTGGGATATAATTTTTAACTACTGAGACAATCAATGGAGCACCGTCCTGTTCCCGCTCTCTCCCCTGATTCTCATTCATTGTCTCTATTTTGTTAGCATCTACAAACATAACATGTATTTTTTTATTGCGCCAGTCCTCACAATCAATCTGTGAGGAGGGAAATCAATGCTGTTCCCTTTTTACAGACAGAGGGACTGACATTGAGAGTGGCTTGCCTTTAGGCCAGGCAATGGATACATGGACTAGGGAAAACTTGAACCCACGAAAATCTCCCCCACCCCTAAAAAAAAAAAACTAGTGGTGTCTGAGGATTGTTTGTTCCTGTCTGTAACACAGACTAAAAATCTGATACCAGCTTCTGAGAATCTGAAATATTTTTCCTCTAGGTTTTCAGTAACAGAAGAGCCGAGATGCAGAGCCAAAACAGACGAGACGCCTGACGTGTGAAGGACACGTGTCGGTTTCCTGCAACATTCCACGGGAAGTGTAGTGAGAAAGAACCTCTGCCAGGGAGAAGAGGGAGAGAATCCCTCTTCTCCCTGGCAGAGGTTCATTCTCTAGGTGTCTCATCTAGTCTGCTCGGCTCCCTCTCGCCACTGCTGGTTCAGCTCCCTATGGCTGTGGAGTGCTTTTAGGGGAGCAAGGGGAGCCGGAGGCGGCACGAGGGAGTCAAGCAGACTAGATGACTATGCTTCCCGTGGAACCTTGAACAAGATACAGGCATGGAGTGAAAATATCATTTAGCTCATCCACCCACCCCAAATTTATCAGCGATCCTCAGCACAGCTATGAAGCATCCACAGGTGACCTTGGAGTAGTCAGTATTGCCCAAGCTGGCTAACATCTGGGATAGTTGTACAGATAAAAGTCAGATAGTGAAGCACTGTGATTCTCCTTCAGCCTTTGCGATAGGGCAGGAAATGAATAATGACCCAGGCCTGTCATCTATACATTGCAATCACCAGAAAGCAAACCCATACGGCAGGTTAGGCTGAGAGAAGGTGATTGGCCCAAGGTCTTCCACATGAGCTTAAAGCCAGGTAAGCCCAGGCAAGCCTGATCTCGTCAGATCTTGGAAGCTAAGCAGGGTTGGCCTTGGTTAGTAATTGGATGGGAGACCTCTAAGGAAGACCAGGGTCGCTATATAGAGGCAGGCAATGTCAAACTACCTCCGTTAGTCCCTTGCCTTGCAAGTCCCAGCAGAGATTGCCATAAGCCAACTGTGACTTGAAGGTACTTGCCTCCACCACCATCTCCCTGCTCCTAATCTAACATCTGCACAGGATCTTAATGCTCAGGTTAGGTAGAAACAAGAACACATAAAGTAAATGAACATGGCACAGAGAGGCCTAGAGAAAGAACCTCTGCCAGGGAGAAGAGGGATTCTCTCCCTCTTCTCCCTGGCAGAGGTTCTTTCTTACTACACTTCCCGTGCAACCTTGCGGGAAACTGACTCATGTCCTCCACGCATCAGGCGTCTCGTCTGTTTTGGCTCTCAGTGGGAACCTTTTTACCAGCTGAGTTTCAGCCTGTGGAACGATTATAGAAGCCTTGGGGGGGGGGGGGAACCAACAACCTCAAAATATCTTCAGGCTCTTATGTAACATGATACCCAGCTGGTACAGTGGCATAGGGGGATCTTTCTTGCAGACTTCTTGGGAATGTTTTTCCTCTGGTTGTGATGGAGCAACGGAGACAATCCTTTTATCTGGGGCAATTGCTGTTTCAAATATCCTGTGTGACTTGAAAGACTACGTCCTGAATACCAACTTCCTACAATTTATCATACTTTTAAAGCAATGGATTAAGCCAAAACTAGAGACCAAAGTTTACCCATCAAAAGAAACAATAATTAATAATCATGCAAAGAGAAAGGCACTTAACAATGACTTCCTGAGTTTTAATTTAGCAAGTTGAGGAATCCTATAACAATCACCAATATTTTATACAAAAGAAAAGATGTCATCAGTGTATTGCCAAGAATATTATAATACCATCAGTGACCATCTATAAAACCAATGAGATTTCATTGGCTTTGCAATGCATGAATCAGATTTATCTGCATAGTCTACGGCTGGTGAACCAAATTCTCATAAATGCTCTGGGCTTCCACGTTCCCCCCCATATCCTACACTTCAGCTTGCCATTGAGCCTCGGAAGGGATGTGCCCCACGCACAACCTGTGGTGCAGTTCACAAATATATAGCCAGATCATTTTCACCTAATGATTTAAACATTATTGAAGCTGCCAAGGACAGGTAGTTGGTTCCAATCCAGGTGTTGCCTCACTTGTTTTGTGTGTGTGTTTCATGACACCAGTGCTTGTGCTGAGAGAGAGACCTCCGTGGGCAGCTTCTCTTTCTTTGCAGTATTATGTTGTGTGTGCCACAGGGGTGATGCAGAACTCTTTCTGGCTGCTTCCCTTCATTTTCTACCTCTTGTACTTGGGAAGATGCAAGCCCTGTCTCAAGGCAAAGCCCTGGTCTGTACCTCCCACCTCACCTATAGGGGGCAGATCCTACCACCTGTAGCAATAACAGCCCCCTGCCCCTTTTTTATGCAGCCCGGTCAGGGCAGGCTAAGACTTGCTAGCCCAAGAGGGTCTCCTTCATAACAAAGGCCATTCAATGCCTAGGAATGTTCTTTGTGGTTGTTTGGTAGAAGGAAGATGACCAAAGAGAACTTGTGCATATGTGGGCCGCACCAAGAAGCTTCAAAGACCACGTTACTTTGGCACATCCAGGCTGACCTTCCCAATCAGGGCAGACTGTTTTGTGATGCACTTTAAGGAAGTCCATTTTTTGAAAAGTGGGAGAACTGTGTGTGTGTATGGGATGGTGGTGGTAGAAATCAGCACTGATTTGCACCCTGTCTCTTCCAACCCCATCTCTTCTCCAATTGTGATTTTAATGTGTTTACGGCTGCTAAAACAAATAGTGGATTTTGGAGGGAGGGGGATTGGAAGCAGGTGATCACAGATGTTTTCCTAGCTGCTGAAATATTTAGGAGGGTTTAATGCAGCATTCTAAGCTCTGCTTCCTGGAATTGAACGAATACTGTTTTTCACATCAGTGGATGGAACATGCCACACCTGTTTTCCTAGCACAGGGCAACAGGAAGGAGAGACAAGACAGGACACTTTCCCATTTTTAATGCCCCCTACTTGTTTGCTAAGGTTCAAGCTGGGTCAGTAGCATTTGCTCAGAGACTGCTGTTGTTCCCATTCAGAGCTTCGGGGGCAGCCTGCATTGAATTGCAAGCTTGTGCCCCACAGGAATAAATCCAAAGATTTCAAATGCTCTTGGCAAGGCTAGTTCTCCGGCATAATGAAAAGGTGTTGATGCCTCCTTCAGGGCTCAGTTCCCTCCAACCATTAGGAGGGCTTGCTTGGGACCCTTACTTGGGAGGTGCAGGCCCTTGTTAAGGGAAACAGAGTACTGAACGGGTCCTAGTTTATGGAGACCAAGTGCTGGACTGAATGGACCTTTGTCTAATATAGCAAGACAGCCTTAGAAAGGGGGTGGCACCTCTCTGGGATATAAAATTGAAGATATTTGGTGGGCAAATGCAAACCCAAAAGCAGAGGAAGGTCTGCACTGAGGATATGTGTGATCCCCCCACCCAAAAAAACGGTGGTTGTACTAAGTGGGTGGGTGTGTTGGTTGCGAATCCCTGTTCTGAGTGTTTGTCTGAAAAATCCAAAGTTCAATTGGGACTTGCAGGCAGGCTCCCCGAGCTTAAGTCCCGCACGGTTTCCCTTGTGGCTGTTTTCAAAAATTGTTGAATGTGGGAATAAATGCAGAAGTCTCTCCAATGGTGCATGTCCCGAGAAGAACAAGCATGACTGGGAAGAGAGCATCTTCCCACTGAGACATAATTTTGCATCCACCTTTGCACATCCTTCCATTTACCATCGAGGAATGGAGCAAGCTCAGGGGGCCATCCATCTCCCCACTCCCCAAAGAGCAATAAAATGTTTTTTCCCACTCTGCATAGATTTTGTTTGTAATTCTGTCTCTTGATTGCCGCCCCACCCCCCTCCATGACTTTCTTCACATGTCTCACACTGGCCATTTCCTCTGTAACAGTAGAATCTGGGAGTAAGTGTTGATTGCTTCTGCTTTTCTTCTTCCTGTGCTCACATCTGTGGCTGAAATGCAACTGGGATGACTCGGCACATAGAGAATTTGAACTATATTTTCTTAAAACAACTACAACAACCGTTCAGCGCCCAGAATCTACTGAACCGTCTCCTCCATGGCAAGAGCTGACATCTTAAACTGGCCCCGTCTTCTCTCCGCTGGTAGCAAAAGAGACAGCAAATCCCCCTTTTCCCGAGTGCCTCAACAGCTTCTGAATGTGTCAGATGGTGCGCTAGTCGGAATCGTGCGCCTAGTTTAATGTTGATGTTGGTAAATTAGGCCAAAGGGCTCCCACCCAGCCCCCTTTCTGGATTTTTTTAAAAGAAGAAAATCATAATATAGAAGAAGTCAATTGCTCTTCGCTGCGTGTTTCACACCAAGTGGCCAAGGAGAGACCTGGGCCCATTTAGAGGATTCTGGAGAAGGCAATGGTTTGAGATTCTCTAGAGTGCCTGGCCTGGCAGTCGACTCTAAATTTGGGACTAGGGATGCCTGCAGAAGTTGCCAGCATGGCTGGTTTGTGCAGTTTGTTTCAGTGTTGCTGCAACGTCTTCTATATACCGTTGGATTTCACATATTAATAAAACCTATATTTATACTGTAAAATTCTCTGTCATTTGTGGGTCCTGTGAAAGTCACATGAGGGCATCTGTCTGGAAAAGATGTCCGTTTGGAGTTTTGATTTGCACCTAAGCGAAACCTCAGCAGGGGGTCTCCGTAAGTCAGCTATGACTTGATGGCACTTTCCACCACCAATAGAAGGATAACAATAATAACAACATTTGATTTATATGCCACCATTCTGGACAACTTAATGCCACACTCAAAGTGGTTTGCAAAGTGTTTTGCTATTCTCATGACAATCACAAGTTTTCAGAGTCAATAAGATTGACCTTGATGGACCAGTTGGCCTGACTCGCTATGAAGTAGCTTCATGTGTGTTCAATGCAGATACCTATATGTATCTGCATTGAACACATATACATATACATATACATATACATATACATATACATATACATGGGTCATTTCATAGAAAAAGAACTGGAGGAACTCATTAGCATAATCATTAGCATATGCCACGCCTCTTGCCATCACCGAAAGTGTGTCATTAGTATAACTGATTTGCATATGCTACATCCCCTGATATCACCTATTCTGGCTGTTTTGGACCCAATCCTGGTCATTCAAGGCCGAAATTGGGCCCAAAATTGCAAAAAGGGGCTGAAAATGGCTGAAAAGGGGCCCAAAATAGTCAGGATCGGGCCACTGATGAGCGGGAGAGTGATCCATCACCTGTCAGAGGCCTGATCCAGGCCGTTTCGGCCCCAATCCAGGCCAAAATGGGCCCAAAATGGCCGAGAGTCAGGTGGGTGGGGCCACCTGACATGTGACCTCTTTGGGGAACTGCTGGAACTGCGTTCCTGTGCGTTCCCCCTTAAAATGAGCCCTGTATGTACACATACACATATGTGTGTGTGCGTGCTATATTTGGCACCTTCTGCATGCCAAGCAGAGGCACTCCCACTGAGTCACAGCCCCTTCCAATGCATAATGACAATGCATTATCCCTCATACATATTCTGAGCCAGGATACTTCATAATCAAGGTTTGTGTTAGAATATGGTCACGTCCAGGTCAACAGACCCCACATCAACTTGACTTCCGTGCAGAGCTTTTTTTCTGGGAAAAGAGGCGGTGGAACTCAGTGGGTTGCCCTCGCAGAAAATGGTCACATGGCTGGTGGCCCCGCCCCCTGATCTCCAGACAGAGGGGAGTTTCGATTGGCCTCTGCGCCGCAATCTCAACTCCCCTCTGTCTGGAGATCAGGGGGCGGGGCCACCAGCCATGTGACCATTTTCAAGAGGTTCCGGAACTCCGTTCCACCGCATTCCAGCTGAAAAAAAGCCCTGCTTCCATGCAAGGGTTCTTGGGGATAGCCCCTTGTCCTGCCATTAGATTGCATCACAACCATTTTATACGGGAAGAAACGGGGATTCGACTACTAATCTAATCTACCAGGCGAGAGGCAGTGTGGCGTAGTGGTTTGACTCGGAGTTGGGAGATGGGGGTGCGCATCCTCACTCTGCCATGGAAGCTTGAGCCAATCGCTTTCTCTTAGCCACACCTAACTCCTAGAATTGTTGTGAGGATAAAAAGGGGAAGGGAGAATTATGTAAGCTGGGCTAAAGGTGGCATAGACACTTCCTAGCTAGATCCGTTTGGAGATGAGAACAGCAAGAATCCAGGCGGGAGTCACTACCCCCGGCAGGAGGAGCAATGCATTCCTGAGGTCCTTCTTTCCTGCAGGCAGCAAAAACCACTGGGAAGTTTTAATTGTGGCCCAAACCGGAATGGCTGGAACAAGATCATTTCTGAAGATCTGGACTCACTGGAGTACTGGTTTTGCAACTTGTCGTGTTGCATAGTCTGGCTGTGTGTGTGGGTAGGGTGGGGGGCTGGGCTGAGATGTCACAGCCGAGAGCTGAACCTCCCTTGACAACGGACACTCTTTGTGGCCCACACGCCTGGTACCTGCGAACTGTGAGATGGCCCCTTCTCAGCCAGCCCTGAACTTATTTCTGTCTGCACTCAAGACAAGAAGCAGATGAAGCAATAATCAATGGCTAGGCATGACACCTCCATAGTCAGAAGCAGTCTACCACTCAGAACTCGAAGCTGAGGACTAATAGCAGACTAACTGTCACCATCTTGTGTTCTAGCTGGCTCCTGCAGGAAAGGAAAATGCTGCCCTGGAATTACCTTCTGTTGCATCCAGCAAGATAATCCTTATTTTTTTAAACAAGTGCCAACAGCAGCATCTTTGCCAGGCAAGGGACAGGCCTGGCATAGGAAGGAAGCCCTTTGCAACATCCCTTTTTCGTTTTTCAAGGTTCTCTTTCCAGTATTTCTGGTTCAGCGCTCAGCTCCATGGGGAGCAGAGAACAGTCCTGTATGGACATGCCTTAAAGTTGCCTGGCTCACAGCTGCAGTGCTTGTTTATTTATTTACTTCATTTATACCCTGCCTTTTCCCCCAGCGGGTACCCACAGTAGCTCCCATCTTTCTCTCCTCTATTTTATCCTCTCAACAACCTTGTGAGGTAGGTTGGGCTGAGGGAGCAACTGGATCAAAATCTCCCAGTTTCTGTGGCAGAGAGGGGATTAGAGGCCAGGTTTCCCAGATCATAGCCCAGCACTCTAACCACTTCACCACAGTGGCTCTCAGTGTGGAGCTGGGCCTCAGACCTCTATGGCAGTTGGAACCTCTCCCACAAACCTTGCCCTACACTTGTGAAAGGGAGGTTCTGACTGTCTAGAGAAAAAAGATGCACTGTCTATGCTCAGAGGCACTATTGATAACAGATGCAGGAAGAGAGAGTTTTGTGAGTGGCTGTGTTGGTCTGTAGCAGAAGAGCAAATCAGGTCCAGTGGCACCTTAGAGACCAACCAGATTTCCAGGGAGTGGACATTCAAGAGTCAAGCTCCTTTCCTGACTGACGCAGGGATAGAGAGTTATCACTTTTTCCTTCCAGGCAGCGCCTTTAGCAGTCGCAGGACAGGCAGACAGTCGATAGGTGCCTGTTGCCTAGCATGCCCACGCAGCAATAAGGGAGCTACACTTGTCCCTGCATCTTCGCCTACTGCAGCCACTTCCTGCATCTCTAGAGTCAGGTTCTTGCCTCCACCCCAAACCAAAAGCCCACCTGCCATGGGCCACCAGAAAAGCGGAAACAGCTCAAAATGATCTCTACCCCCTTCAGCAGCTGTACGAAGAAATCGGTGAGCCCTCAAGTACTGTGCCTGTTTGTAGTAGAATAGCAAGGCAGCTTAGAGACCAACAAGATATTTAGGATATAAGCTTTCGAGAGTCTAAGCTCAGGGTGTATCTGCAGAAGGGAGTTTTGACTCTCAAAAGCTGCTATGCTGAAAATCTTGTCGGTTTCTAAGGTGCCTCTGGATTCAGACCCTCAAAAGCTAGCGTCCTTTCTCAGCCAGACAGAACCTGCTGCTGCAAAAAAGCCCTGCTTCGCCTAGCAGATCTGCTTAAAAGCGACAAGTCAAGTTTCAACCCAGCATTGCTGCTTTCTGCTCCCTCTTTTCTCTGGCAGGGCTCCTGCCCCTTAATTTCAGTTGGGCCACCAAAAATTCAACTGGTGTTGTACAGTCCTGCGCAGCATGTTTGCTTTTGCTGTAACAGCAGAGAGGCTCCACTGGAAGCAAATCCAGCCGTTCTGCAGTCCAGTATTGGTGTGTGCCAGAATAGCTCTTTTCCCTAATTCCAAGCCTGTGAGCTCACAGACGCTCTGTCTCTCCGCCCTCCTTGTTTTTCTTTTCTTTTCTTTTTAGAAGATCTGCCAGCTGTGAGAGCCAGTGGTAGCTCTGGTGGGAAGGGCCACCCTTGCAGGAAGTCACGGTTGCAAAGAGGCTCCCAGAAGAACCGAGACAGCTTTGCCGAAGCAGAAATAAGAGGCAAAGAGAAAAGAGCATGAACCGCACAAAGAGACCGAAAACAAACTCCAAGCATGCAGCTTGCAGACTCCACTAGCAGCAAGAGAGAATCGCCAATGGAGCAAAAGGCCCTGGAAGGTCCAGTATCAGCTGGGAGAGAGCTTCACTGGAGGTAACCTTCGAGGGTGTAAAAAGGGTCACTCTGCCCAGACGTGGCCTTCATGCTCCCTGAGGGAGATTCTCAGGTTTCAACTCCGCCCCCGGGCCCCAGTGGGCCGGGATTTTCTGGTTTTGTTTTCAACAAGCAGTGGGTGATTTTATTCAAGCAAAACATGAATGGAAATGTGTACATTCTTGTGAGTCAGCTGTTTGGGAACTGGAGGAGCAGAGGGCACGTTGCTTCGATTGTGGAGTGGAAATGGATAGAGGGAGCTCAATGGCCACAGTTTTTTAAAAACTCTTCCTTGGCACTTTCTAATCATACCCATAGGATGTTAGGGCCAGGGAACAGGAAGGATTATAAAAGATTTTTTTTTAAAGCCCTGTATAAGTTCTCTCATTGACATCTTTAAAATGGGAGCATTTTCCCTTTTTAGAATCATTTTATTATTAACAAAAATAACACAAGAAAAATAATAACAAAGGCACCATGAATCTGAAGTGTTCAAAAAGCTTCTCTTGTTGTGATCCTTAACACCAGGGCTTTTTTTCAGCAGGAACGTGGTGGAACGGAGTTCCGGAACCTCTTGAAAATGGTCACATGGCTGGTGGCCCCGCCCCCTGATCTCCAGACAGAGGGGAGTTGAGATTGCCCTCCGCGGAGGGCAATCTCAACTCCCCTCTGTCTGGAGATCAGGGGGCGGGGCCACCAGCCATGTGACCATTTTCTCGAGGGCAACCCACTGAGTTCCACCACCTCTTTTCCCAGAAAAAAAGCCCTGCTTAACACTCTTGCTTCATTTCGATTCTGCACAAGTTCAGCGGAACGACAGAAAAATTCTGAGTCAGATTGCAAAAGGATGGCAAAAAGACTGCTCTACTGTCATTTGAAGGGAAGAAACTTGCAAGAGCAACGCCAGATTTTTAAATCTGGAAATATGAAGAGCATTTAGTGCTCAGGCGTACAGTTTTTTAAAATCTTGTGGCTGTTGGTTTAAACTGTCCAGGAGTGTGCTGAAGTCTGAACTGACCTGGGAGTAAACAACCATTCGCCGCTGAGCTCCACAGTCCACTGCCAATGCCTTGGTTCAGAACGTGAAACTGTGAAGAATAATTGAGAGGGTCCCTGAACATCTGCAGAGTTTATTTCAATCTTATATCAGAATTGCAGCCTAGGGGCTAGAGTTCCCATGTCAAGGCTGCAGCTTCCAAACTTCTATCCTTTGAGAAATTATTAAATGCCAATTAGTTTGCATCTGATAGACTTTTCTATTGTATTGAGAACATACAATTAACACAGTCAATTTTTGTGCTGAGATGAAACACAAGCAATATTTAATGTAGCCTATATAGGCCCTGTCGATCTGAATCAAATATGTCTTAGTTCCATATTTTTATTTCCCCTGGTCCTCTTGTCTGTGTCATGTTCCTTTACTCTACATGTTCTTGTTTCTACCTAACCTGAGCATTAAGATCCAGTGCAGAGGTTAGATTAGGAATGGGGATATGGTGGTGGAAGAAAGTGACATCAAGTTGCAGCTGGCTTATGGCAACCTTTGCTGGGACTTTCAAAGCAAGAGACTAACAGAGGTAGTTTGCCATCGCCTGCCTCTATGTAGCGACCCTGGTCTTCCTTAGAAGTCTCCCATCCAATTACTAACCAAGGCCAACCCTGCTTAGCTTCCGAGATCTGACGAGATCAGGCTTGCCTGGGCTTACCTGGCTTTAAGCTCATGTGGGAGACCTTGGGCCAATCACCTTCTCTCAGCCTAACCTGCTGTACGGGTTTGCTTTCTGGTGCTTCTTAGAGAAAAGGTGGGATTGCAATGTATAGATGACAGGCCTGGGTCATTATTCATTTCCTGCCCTATCGCAAAGGCTGAAGGAGAACCACAGTGCTTCACTATCTCAGTTTTATCTGTACAACTATCCCAGATGTTAGCCAGCTTGAGCAATACTGACTACTCCAAGGTCACCCGTGGATGCTCCATAGCTGTGCTGAGGATCGCTGATAAATTTGGGGTGGGTGGATGAGCTAAATGATATTTTCACTCCATGCCTGTATCTTGTTGTTCACCTTATCACTAAACTTGTTGTTTGGTTTGAGGGGGAAAGAATCCAGGTAATCAACAGCCAGGTAACCAGCTGCAAATACAATTCCTTAGAGACAGGCCTGAATCTATAGATAATAACAGGGGTGAACAGATGCACCCATTAGGGCCGGATTCTCTGATCTTAACTCATGTGTCTGCTGCCAAAAATAACCCTGAATTCTTAAATATAGCCAGCAACAATGACTTTGCCCTTCAGATGCTAGGGTGCTGTTCCCCTCTAATAAGTACCAGAGCTGTAGACACATGAGAATCATAGGTGCTATAAGATCACCCATCCCCAACCCCACTGCTTGCTGTAACTGTGCCTTTAGTACCAGCTTAATGTATAGGCAATAGATGCTGATCGTATTTCTCTCCCTGCTGGGAAAAATGTCTCTTTTTTGGCTTAATCCCAGCAGCCTTGTCAATCCATTGCAGAGAAAACAAGCAGGAGTCTTGTGCTCCTTAAAGGCTAACAGGTTTTTATTCCAATATAAGCTTTCACAGCCTACAGCCCACTTTGTCTGTGGCACGCAGTGGGTCTTCATTAGGCAGACATTTACATACAAGGTCATGGAGGGGGACTGTAAACAACAGAAGGGCTATAAAGAGCAGGGAATACAAGGTGAGAGGTTGTTATGCAAAGTTCAAATGTAATGAAGAAAAATGTACAGAGATGGTTCACAAGGTTTCCCTAGTTTCACTAAGCTCTCTATCAATCGTAGCAGTGGAGGAAAACCCAACTCTCTGTTTAAGCGCTTGGGAGATGTTTTCAAAATTCTAATGCAGCAGCTGCAACATTTATTGACATTACATCCATATTAATGACGAAAACACTCCACACTCGATCAAAACTCAATCTACAGATACATAACTCACCTCATAGACGCACGATACAAAGATTTAGCTACAGTTTCTATCACCTTTTGGTTCCGAGTAGCTAATAGAAAGATAGTTTTACATTGATCAGATTTCCCAATTTGCTCTCTCAGCAACGGATCCATAAGTGTGGGGCGTATATAAGTACAATACAGGGAAACAAGTTTCAGGGTTTCGATGTCTTGCCGAGCACAAGTGCATTACCTGTTAGCATATGGCGTTTTGTGAAATCTCCCATAAAGTATCGCGGAAGGGAACACATTAAACCGAGCTAACGAATAAGCTCTGCGGTAACGTGGGGCCATTAAACAGGTAAGATACTCTGCCCTATACCCATGGGGAAAAAACCTCAAACCGAGGGGTGAGCATCTGCCTTTTGCAAGACTCCTAAAATTCTGAAACTTGATGTCAAGGAATCTTTGTCTGATCAGCGCATAAGCTGGTTTTTCTGGGAGGGAAAATAAATCTTCAATATTAATCCCTATTGAGTTAATTTTTTCTTCTATGTGATTTAACCACATGGATGCCTGAGACTCCATCAGCATATGAAAGATGAGGCTATCCTCATTATTCTTAAAATGTATATGTAACCAAAATTTGATAGTATTAACCCATGCTTTAGTCTCAAGGAGTCTTTGATTGGTTTCAGGGTAAATGACCACATAAGACACACACATAGGAAGGCCCAATATTCTAATTCAGCAGTTTCTTATCTGCAAGTCAAGCAATTAAAGCACAGGAGCAGCCTGGACAGTTTCTTTTCTGGCAAGCTGGCAACCATTGGAGGGGGACCTACAGAGAGCACTGCCCCCCCCAATATTCCAGACCTCTTCCGTTTCACTCAACATTATGCACAAAGATAAAAGGGGAAATGGTGCAGTCTGTGTTGTGATTGAAAAGAGTCCAGTAGCACCTTTAAGATAACCAACTTTACTGTAGCATAAAGCTTTCAAGAATCACAGTTCTCTTCTCTTCTGACGAAGAGAACTGTGATTCTTGAAAGCTTATGCTACAGTAAAGTTGGTTAGTCTTGAAGGTGCTACTGGACTCTTTTCTATTTTGCTACTACAGACTAACACGGCTAACTCCTCTGAATCTATGTGTTATGATTGTTTATGATGATTATGCCAACTGTGAGAACAGTGCTTTATGGAGCACAAGAAGCAAGGTGCCTGCCCTGATCAAATTACATCATAACTACTTCCTTCTTCTTCTTGTGCCCTGGTCAGTAAGGAGGCTGACAGGAGAACAAGGGTGGGGACACGATGGGACACAGTCAGCAGAGACCCTCATCCCCTGTGCTTCACAATGAACTGCCAGCAAGTCCCCAGCCTTTCTCTCACCTTGCTACAGCTCCCAGCCCTTATCTCACCTCTCACTTAGCGGTAGGGAAAGGGGGCAACTGAGGGGGCCAGGATTGGCCCTTTGGCCCTCCAGTTGCTGTTCCCGGTCATTTTGTATGAAAGGCAGCACAAATGGTGTTTATTGCAAAGATGGGGCAGCAGCTGCTGGCCTGTTGGATCACACGATCCAATGCTGCTCTATTAAAAGAAAACCTCCATATATGTAGAAATCTAGCATGTCAGCAAGAATGTTAGACTAGAATCCGTCTCCTTGGCATGCTAGTTTTCTATGTGCAGGGATTGGGGGTACAGAATAGCATATAAACTTTTGGCCCCCTGCAGTCAGTAGCTGGGGCTGCCTAGACTCAGCTTATTACCACTTTGAGAGCAAAGCCTGGGTCCGTACTTGGCTATGTGATGGTTTCAGATCTGCATTGCTGGAATTTTAACCCACACTTCAATGACTGTGCCACACTGAACTCCCCTAGAGCCTTCCCTGTGCCAATGTTCATGAAAAAAATTAAAAGTGAGTTTGCTCAAACCTTGCAAGTATTACAACCAAATAAAGCATATACAAAATGAGCTAAACTTTGCAGGCACCAATTGCAAGGTTAATCCTGGGAGCAAATGTTAAGCTTCTGTTGCAGAAAATCGGGCTTTTATTTGATGTGTTTTTGGGGGGTGGGTTGAGCACAATGTGTGAACTGCCCCTGTGCCAGGAATTTCTCAGAGGTATTTAGAGTTGCCAACTTCCACCTGGAAAATTGCTGGACATTTGCGGGGAGGGGATGGACCCTGCAGAGGGGGGAATCTGGGAGAGATTTCATTTAGAATTTATGGTGTACTATAGGGTCTGCCCTCCGAAGCTGCCACCTCCTCCAGGAGAACTGATCCTTGTAGTCTGAAGGTCAGTTCTAATTCCAGGAGAACTCCTGGCCCTACCTGGAGGCTGGCAACCATAGATGTATCCAGAGCTTTTTTTTCCGGGAAAAGAGGTGGTGGAACTCAGTGGTGGAACTCAGGACCACACAATGACGTCACTTTGGGTCAGCTGGAACAAGGGGGTAGTTTTTTAAAGTTTAAATCGCCCTCGGCAAAAATGGTCACATGGCCGGTGGCCCCGCCCCCTGATCTCCAGACAGAGGGGAGTTGAGATTGCCCTCCACACGGCATGGTGCGGAGGGCAGTCTAAACTCCCCTCTGTCTGGAGATCAGGGGGCGGGGCCACCGGCCATGTGACCGTTTTCAAGAGGTGCCGGAACTCCGTTCCACAGCGTTCCTGCTGAAAAAAAGCCCTGGATGTATCTCTGTTTCCCAGGGTTCCTCCTAGCAAGCTTCGGCTGGACCAGCCCTCTGCTGTGCAGCAAAACTAGCCATAAAAGTGTCACTCTTGCTTGCCTGGCAGTGGGAGCGCTTTCCAACCTGCTGCTTTAAGGGAAGGAGGGAGGCCTGGGTTATTTTCAGCCTGCTGCGGCTTCACTCACTGCTTGGCCGGAAAGCACAAAGCGAGCTGGCAGCGACTGAAGGGCACCGAACAGCTGGCAGTACGATGACGTGCAGTGGGGCCGGAGAGGGAAGAGGGATGCTGGAGCATCTGTTGTGGTCGCTCGTGCGGCCGTTGCCAACAGTGGGCCACCTGATGGGTCAAAAAGGCTCTTTGCTTGGTGCTTCCTGCTCTGGATGTCAGACTGGAGAAGGGCAACCCGGGAAGGAGCTGTGGGCCAAAAGGTATTGGGGTACCCAGGTGGGGACTTAGCAAAAAGAGGACCCTTTTTCTTTAAGGTGTTTACTTCCTCCTCCCTAACTTTGCCCATTTTTGCCTTCTCTTTCTTTTTTCTTTCATAGGTTCTCTTTTTTCCTCTCTCTCTCTCTCTCTCTCTCTCTCTCTCTCTCTCTCTCTCTCTCTCTCCTTCCTTGGTCTAGGGTTGCCAGCCTCCAGGTAGTGGCTGGAGATCTCCCGGAATTACAACTGGTCTCCAGGCCACAGAGATCAGTGCACCTGGAGAAAATGGCCACTTTTGGCGATGAACTCTATGGAATTATGCCATGCCAAGGTCCTTTCCCCAAACCCCACTTTCTCCAGGTTTCACTCCCAAGATCTCCAGGAATTTCCCAGCTTGGAGCTGGCAACCCTACCTTGGTCATAGCACGTTCACAGCATGCAGAACTCAGGGCTACGGGCTAGTCTGACGGCTTCTTCTAAGTCTTGAACCTCTGCCTGCTTGGTTCATCTCCTGCATACCCTGGTCGGAGGAGGAAGGCAACAACTTGTCACAGGCAGCTTGGCTATTATTTGCATTTAGCACATTGTTGGTGTACATTTCTTTTTTAAAAAACCTTGAATGTGGTGAATGGCACATCTCTTCAAAGGCACATTGCTGTAATCACACACACACACCTCATCACAGGTACCACCTGGTATGAGTTCAAGTGTTGTATGTAGGGTTGCCAGCCTCCAGGTGGTGGATGGAGATCTCCCGGAATTACAACTAATCTCTAGATGACAGAGATCAGTTCCCCTGGAGAAAAGGGCTGTTTGGAGGGTGGACTCTACGGCATTATACCATTCTGAGGCCTCCCTCCTCCCCAAACCCTGCCATCTCCAGGCTCCATCCCCAAAATCTCCAGGAATTTTCCAACCTGGACCTGGCAACCCTATTGCAGTTCTAAATCTACCCCAATTGCCATCCCAGTAGGCCTCTGTGCAAGCAGGGGTGTAGGAGGGACACAGTTTCTCTTCCCTGCTAGAAGCCTGCAGGCCCCCAGGGCCTACCAAGAACGCTTCAAAATCAGACCAGGATAACTCTGGGCTTGGGGGAAAGCACAGTTTTTAGTTAAGTATTATGTTTTTTTTTCTGCGCCAAGTTACCTGCCCTACAATTACTGTTAATCAAGAAACCTTCAAGATAAGGAAACTAGGTGTTTTGTTATTGCTCTGTGACACAATACACAGCTGTGAATCCTAGGGTTGCCATGTCTCCCAGTGGGGGCAGGGAAAGCCTCCGCTCCCACACTCTGCCCCCCACCACCACTCACCTGGCCAGCAGGAGGGGGGAAGATAGGGGGACAGGCATGGTGCTCCTGGCATGGCACGACGATGTCACACTCCTGGAGTGAAGTCATTCTGCAGGCTCCGGGAGCGCTCCTGCACTTTGCACTGGGCCGATTTGTGCCCCAGAAATGATGTCATTGCACCAAACCGGGAGAGCACGCATGCTTTGTGCATGCAATTGAAATCGGTAAGGTAAGTGCCAGGTCCCCCCACTCCAATCGGGAGGGTAAGGGGGACCTGGCCAACCCTAAGCCAGACAGAAGAGTCCCAACCCTTCTTCTCTCTCCTCATAGCAGTGGTCTCTGGAAAAGCTAGTTGCCAACCAGGCAGTAAGGGTTTTATTTCTGAAGTTTGCATGGGAGCAAACTATTCGTTATTCACAACAGCAGCCAATACATGCACAAACTTTGGGCCTTTGGCAGAGCTGCAAGACAGGATTATTTAAAAGAACTTAAAAGCAGCTTGGAGGGAAGGGAGCTTGAAATAGCACAATCTCAGAAGCTAAGCAGGGTCAGTACTTGGACAGGAGACCACCGAGGAAGACTCTGCAGAGGAAGGCAATGGGAAACCACCTCTGCTCCTTACTTGCCTTGAAAGCCCCTTGCTGGAATTGCCATATGTCAGTTGTGACTTGTTCAATGGCACTGTACACACACCCACATAAAGCAGCTTGAATGAGCCCTGGCTTAACTGTTTTAGTTATCTATTTTAATTACTTGTGTGCTTTTAACTAATGTAATAGATAATTATTTTTGTATTTTATCTGTTGTCGTCTCTTTTGGGTCTTGGCTGTATCAAGGGGAAGCGGGGAAGGCAGGGTATATAAATGTTCTAAGTAAATGTATCTAAGCCAGGGAAACCGGAACAGAGAGGAGCAGGGATATGGCCTGAATCATACACCATTTGACCCTTACTAACTAAACTTGATCATGAGAAGGCAAGACTTACTGGAAAAGACAAGAGCAAGAGTCTAGTAGCACCTATAAGACTAACAAAATTTGTGGTAGGGTACGAGCTTTTGTGAGCAACAGCTCACTTCTTCAGATACCTGAAGTATCTGAAGAAGTGAGCTGTAGCTCGTGAAAGCTCATCCCCTACCACAAATTTTGTTAGTCTTATAGGCGCTACTGGACCCTTGGTCTTTTCTACTGCTACAGACAGACTAACACGGTGACCCATCTTGGAAAAGACAATAATGCTAGGAAAAGTAGAAGGCAGTATGAAAAGACGAAGACCCAAAATGGGATGGCTAAATTCAATAAAAGAAGCCACATCCTCCAGTTTGCAAAATCTGCACAAATCTGTTCATGATCAGATGTTTTGGAGGTCTTTCATTCATACAGTCGGCATAGGTCGGAGGCGACTTGACAGCCCATAAGATACATAACATAAACTTGATCTGGAGGAGTAGGGGTGGGGGGAACCAGCAACACAGGCCAGCCTGTCTTCATCGGGCAGATTTTTTTTGTACAGCTTTGATGGTGGAACTTGGCAGCACAGTTCCAGAGAGGGGAGGTGGCAGGAGAGGAAAGAGCCAGCTCTGCCTTCTGACCTTGTGTGTGTGTTTCAGTTGAAGGGCAGAGTTCTCAGCTGAGACATGCACTGCAGAAGATGTTTGCCACAAGCGGGGACCGGCTGGAAGAGGCTGAAGGGACTGGACCCAAAGATGCAGGTTGATGTTCTGCTAGGTAAGGGCTTGGTTCTCCTCCCAGGCACCTCTTCAGGCTTGTGGAGCAAAGTCCTGCACCTTTCTTGAATATGAAGAACACCCCTGAACACGTCTCTTCTCCATGCAGGATCCGCTGCCTGTTATGCTTCTTTTTCCTGCCTCTTGTGCCTGAGATCCTGCCTTGACTCTTCCTTGAGGCTTTTTCTTCTCTTTTCTCGTTCAAATCACTTCTTCCAACCCAGCTTACATGCATAGCTGTAACTAAGCCTAAATCCAGGGGGCTTTTCTAACTCTGATTCGTCATTCCCCTACCAGTTCATACCCCAATGTATTTTTTATGATTTAACACATCCTGAATGTAGATACGCCTTTATGTTGGTACGTCTTAATGCTTTACTATCTGCTGTCTTGTCAGGTAGATATGCTGGTATTCCATACTCAGAGAAAACATGTAATTGTGACCTGAGACATATTGAATCCATTGACCACATGCTGTCAACAAATACTCTCAATGAATGTTTGGTGTAATGGTTAAGAGCAGCTCTAATCTGGAGAGCCAGGTTTGATTCCTCACTCCTCTGCTTGAGGCCAGCTGGGTGACCTTGGGCTAGTCACAGCTCTCTCAGAGCTCTCTCAGCCCCACCCACCTCACAGGGTGATTGTCCTGAGGATAATAATAACACACTTTGTAAACCACTTTGAGTGGGTGTTAAGTTGTCCTGAAGGATAAAGCAAATGTTATTATATTATTATGATTATTATTGAATCCATTGACTACATACTATCAAGCTGTCCTGAATTTTTAAAATTTAGAGAGGAACTAATTAGTAAGGATTTTGTCTCCAACTGCCAAGACTTCCAGGCTACTGAGCAATGAAGATGGATGGGTTACCTATAGGGTTGCTAGATTTTTGGCTGCTGTTGTAGAAATACGGAAACTTTCTAAAGCAACTGCACAAACCCTACCATTATGTGGGTGGTGGAGAGTGCCCTCAAGTCATAGCTGACTTATGGCGACCCCTGGTGGGGCTTTCATGGGAAGAGAGTAAGAGAGATGGTTTGCCATTACCTGCCTCTGCAACCCTGGTCTTTGTTGGAGGTCTCCCATCCAATTTCTAACCAGGGCCAACCTGTAAGGTTCTGCCAGGTAGATTTCAATGACTTCACAACATGAGTTCAGAACTGCATGAGTTAAAGCTTTATAGATAACCTACTAGTTCAGCTATCGACTACAGGTTCATTGCCAGGAATGAAATTCTGCGCCAAGCCACAAGACTATATTGAAATTTAGGTACAGCCCAGTTTCCTCCCCGCTAAGCTGCGGTATGTGTAATGCAAAAGCAAAGCAAAGCAATTACAAAGGAAAGCATAGAGGATGTTTTAGAAAGTTCAGAAGTTCCAAGGTTATGTATCCATGACTACAGTTCCTCTTCCCAGACTGGAGGGTAGGCAGATAAGTTGGAGATGACTAAGCTCAGGAGGGCCCCCCTCCTCTGCATGCTTTCACAGAAACACAGGAGACAGCAAAATCAAAAAGAGTCCAGTAGCACCTTTAAGACTAACCAATTTTATTGTAGCATAAGCTTTCGAGAATCACAGTTCTCTTCGTCAGATGCATGGAGGGTATGAAGAAACTGGTCAGATATAGAGGAGAGGGGAGGGCGGGGTAGATGCAAACATCTCCTTCTGATATGCAGATGCAAACAGCTCCTTCTGATATGGAGATCAGTTTGCTTCTGTAAAGGTTCAGAGGAGTTAGCCGCGTTAGTCTGTAGTAGCAAAATCAAACAGAGTCCAGCAGCACCTCCAAGACCAACCAATTCCACTGCAGGAGACAGCCTCAGCTGTCTCTGACCTAAGAGCACCATGTCCTTGGCCTAGGCCTTTACTCAACAGTCCAGGGTTTGTCCAGGGGTTTATCAGGCCCATGAAGTATGGCAGGGGAGGCTAAGACCCTGACACAACCCGGCTTAGCTTCTGAGATCTGACGAGATCAGGCTCACCTGGGCTATCCAAGTCAGGGCATCGTTATATGGGTAGTTTCCTATTAACTGCTTAAACATAAACTCTTAGCGGCTGTTCAAGACCACTGGGTCAAATAAACAGTAATAGGAAAGAAAGAAAGAAAGAAAGAAAGAAAGAAAGAAAGAAAGAAAGAAAGAAAGAAAGAAAGAAAGAAAGAAAGAAAGAAAGAAAGAAAGAAAGTCCAATTCATTGCTGGTCTCATCCCCTTCCTTGGTCAGTCAGCATTTAGGATGGAAAACGTCTTGGGGAAAAAGAGCTGCCTTTTCCAGTGGTGTATAAAACACTGTAAGATGGATGGTGGCATGGTAAAGCCCAGTCTCATCAGATCCTAGCTGCTAAGCAGGTTCGGAACCGGTCAGTACTTGGATGGGAGACTGTAGAGGAAAACTGGGGCTACCCAGCAGCTGTAGCAAACCACTTTTGTTCCTAAGTTGACTTGAAAGCCAAAACTTCATGTGCTTTGCAGGCATTAAATATACAAATGCAAATGGTGTTTTTATGTCAATATATGGACAACCTATGGGACTGCCTCCCTCTCTATGTTCCTCCACGGCAGCTTCGCTCATCTGAACAGGGTCTCCTGCAGGTGCCAGGCTGCACACAGGTGAAGTCAGCAGCGGCCCGTACACGGGCTTTCTCTGTGGTGGCCCCTATCCTGTGGAAGTCAGAAGAGCCCCCACTCTCCTGGCTTTCTGTAAACGATGCAAAACTGAACTATTCAAAAAGGCTTTTTACTCAAATGGGAGGGCTGTATTGTAGGGAGGGGGTCATAGATGCTTCACTAATGAGTCAGGGATCATAGACTTCATCATCATTTCTGCCTTATATATTATCTGCTGCTTTAAATATGTACTCCTATGTACAACCAGCGCTCCATGTTGTCTAATGTTAGTCCGGGGCTGTTTCCAGATGGCTTACCTGAAGCCACTCCATGCCGCAATGTTGTGGATCATGCCGGGGAAAACACGAAATATCGTGTTTTCTCGCGCGAGTTTTGCGCAATGTTGCGCATGGAGTGGCTTCAGGTAAGCCATCTGGAAACGGCCCTAGAATTGATTATGTTTTGCTTCAGTATTTTCAACTATGTCTTGGATCCTTGCTAATGCTATGTCTTTAAACTTGTATATGTTTACCTTATGGTATTGTATTGAAATGTACTTACTCGATACTGATTGTATTAACCTCATACTGCGTAATCTGCCTTGAGTCTCAGTGAGAAAGGCGGACTATAAATGACGTAAATAAATAAATAAACACATTTGAAATCGATGCAATGCAATAACCTCTTCCTTCCTGCTGGATTTCCCAGGTCCAGGGAGCAGCTTCGTCCTCAAGAGGATCCTCCATATGAACCGAACATGGTGCTTCTTAACACCCCCCCTAAGGTGGGTGCCCCCTAAGGTGGCTGCCAGACCCCAGGCAGTGACCAGGGCAAGCCGGAGGCGCAAGTCTCCAAGACTGGGACCTGGCAGGAATGTGGCGTGCATGCCTGCGGTTGGCAGCTTGACGAACAACAGCAAGGCTGACTCTTGTCCAGGGCTTTTTTTCTGGGAAAAGAGGTGGTGGAACTCAGTGGGGTGCCCTCGGAGAAAATGGTCACATGGCTGGTGGCCCCGCCCCCTGATCTCCAGACAGAGGGGAGTTGAGATTGCCCTCCGCACCATGCCGTGTGGAGGGCAATCTAAACTCCCCTCTGTCTGGAGATCAGGGGGCGGAGCCACCGGCCATGTGACCATTTTTGCTGAGGGCGATTTAAACTTTA
Source organism: Eublepharis macularius (assembly GCF_028583425.1). Lineage (NCBI taxonomy): Eukaryota > Metazoa > Chordata > Lepidosauria > Squamata > Eublepharidae > Eublepharis > Eublepharis macularius. Next base: position 5,699,781 of record NC_072803.1, read on the forward strand.
AAAAACTCCCCCCTTGTTCCAGCTGACCCGAAGCGACGTCATTGTGTGGTCCTGAGTTCCACCGCCTCTTTTCCCAGAAAAAAAGCCCTGGATACATCTATGGTTGCCAGCCTCCAGGCACGGCATGGTGCGGAGGGCAATCTCAACTCCCCTCTGTCTGGAGATCAGGGGGCGGGGCCACCAGCCATGTGACCATTTTCAAGAGGTTCCGGAACTCCGTTCCACTGCGTTCCTGCTGAAAAAAAGCCCTGCTCTTGTCCCAGCACAGCCCAAGCATGTCCCAGAGATTTTTCTAATCTTTCTAGTAAGAAGAAACCTGGGTGGGGTCAGCAGGAGCCTGGGAGGAAGTCAGAGCCCTGGATACGAGCCCTTTGGTGGGAGTGTCTTGCCACAAGCAGCTGAGCAGCACAGATCAAAGCTTCTCAGTTCTAGCGGCCAATCTGCTTGCTAGCTGCAGGCCAAAGGTTCCGAGGATGTTACCTGAATGTCCCATCCTGTGCAGAAGCCTGGCATAGATATGGGCCTGAGAGGGGAGGTCCTGCCGTCAGAATCGGAAGACTGTTCAACAGTTCCAAGGGGCCTCAATGTCACTAGAGATGGTGGGCTGCAGCTCCTAGCAGTTGTTACTTCCTACAGGCCTGGCGCGTCCATGGAGGCAGTGCCGGCAACCGCCTCGAGCGCTGAACTCTGAAGGAGGTGCTCTGCTAGCCCCCAACACCCCCTCCTGACCTGGAAGCCTCTCCGCCCCTTTGCCACTGCCACCTGCCTCTGCTCAGCTCCCAGCGAGCCAGATGCCCAGGTGGCATGGCAGCGAGCAGGGAAGCAGGCCACCTCCCTGCCCCTTTGCCGCTGCCGCCTGCCTCAGGTGAGGGGGACGCTCCTGCGCGATGACATCACAAGTGACATCATTGCACAGGGCCGGAGTGCGTGCACGCTTTGCGCACGTGCACGGGGCAAGGGACGCACGTAGGTATCTCGCCTCAAGCTCCAGAAACCCCGGCACCGGCCTTGACTTCCTAGGAATCCTGGCCTTCTCTTCCCTGACAGCAGGTCACCTACGTCTGTTGTCTACCCTGACAACTTCCCTGGTTCTTTCGCAGGGCCTTTGTCCGGCATCAAGGAGGATATCTGGGGGGGCCATCTCAACCTACCTCCCCTCAACTAAGCCAGATGGCGCTGAAGAATGTGGCCACTTCTGGTAAGGCTCTATGGGCTGTATGTCTTAAGGGGGCAACTGTGTTATTTTGCATGGCCCAGGTTGGTGGTCAGCAACTAGAATAGCCAGAAGGCCAATATGCTGCTCTGCCACTGGGGCTGGAGGCGAATCCCTTTCTGTTTTCTTACCAGTACATAAGGATGTTTGTTTCTGCAGTTCTGTGAATGTATGAATCAGCTTTCTTTTAGTTTCTTTTTAAAGCAAGTTTCTAGCTCTTATGGTTATGAAGTGAGGCTCAGAAGGGTGTGATCAATGCCTGACAAAGAGAGAGGCCAAAAGGTTAGCTGGATCCAGTCTGCAGAAGTCACAGGGAACTCCTTGTTCTGCCCTTGTGACTAGCCAAGCTGTAAAAAATCATGAAAAACTGTAAATATTGCAGTAGAAAAGAGCAAGAATCCAGTTGCACCTCTAAAACTAACAACATTTGTGGTAGGGTATGAACTTTCGGGAGTCACAGCTCACTTCTTCAGCAGGGATTCTGCATATTTTCTTTCTTTTTTTTTAATAAAATTTTATTGGTGAGTGAAAAAACAAAAGAAAAAACTTTTCCAAATTTAAGACGTATAATCCCATTATTCCCCTTGCTCTATCCCCCCACCCTTTTCCTCCCCCCTCCCTATTGACTTCCAACAGCTTTCCAACCCTTAACCCTTCTTATTGCTTAAGTCTAATTCATTATATTTTCCTACCACCTCTAGATCATAATATCTCTTACTCTAAGCACATTCTTATTCTTTTACATAAACTCTATCAAACATACTATCAATATAGTATATATCATATCAATATAACACAACAGTATGGTATAATATATAACCGGGATCTCAGTGTCTGTTACTTTAAATATTTTCTATTTCTCTTCTTTTAAACTTATACTCCATCAAGTACACTATCAATATAGTGTATATCATAAAACATAGGTTGTATGCTATGCCACCAGTGTAGCACAGCACACTGCACGATATAACCCAACCACATAATATATTATAATATAATGTCTGATCCACTACCTTATTGTTATGTATTATATATTACATATTGTATACCTCATTAATATATCTATTTAACCATTTTCGTTGTCCCATAAGTTCAATGTAAAATTCCCTTAAATAATATATTTGCTTAGATTATAATTAAATTCCCCCTAAATGGTAAGATCCCTTCTCTCTTCCCATTACAACACTATTCTTTAAAAAGCATATTTTCTTTTATTGTAGTTGTGAAACGCAGATTTCCTGGGACTGGAACCCTCCTTCTGTTCCAAGGCTGTTCTGCCAATAGCCAGGCAGCCCACCCCTTGCCCTATTAGTTTTTGCACCCAGCTGAAGATGACTAGCAATACATTCCTAAGCAGGTCTGCTCAGTTCTAAAAGGAGGATTTCTTCCAGCAAAGCGTTCTGAGGATTGGACGGCAGGTGGAGGCGATGAAAACATTTTTTGACTTTCCACTCTTTTCTCCCTTGTCCTCAGAAGCCATCGAGAAACACAAGAAGTACCTGGCCGATTGGTTCCGCCAGCAGCCCAATGAAGAGAGACAGTTCGGGCCATCCTTCTCGCTGGACACGGCCCATGTGGACCCGGTCATCCGAGAGAGCTCGCTGGAGGAGATCCTGAAGCCGTCGCCTGAGATGACCGTCCAGAACCAACTCCAGGCCCCCCTCAGCGATATCATCGGCCTCCCAAACCTTTTTGACGTGGATGCATGTGGACGCCAAGTGAAAAACGTGGTCCTTTACGGCACGGTGGGCACCGGGAAGAGCACCCTCATCAAGAAGATGGTGATGGATTGGTGCCATGGGCGCCTGCCACGCTTTGAGCTGCTCGTCCCGTTCTCCTGCGAGGACCTATCCCAGAGCAGTGTGCCCATCTCCCTGCGGCGCCTGATCACCAAGAAGTACTTGCACCTCCGGGAAGTGGTGCCTACGCTGGGTTCTACCAACCTCAAGGTGCTTTTCATCCTCAACGGCCTGGACCGTCTCAACTTGGACTTCCGCCTGGCCCACACGGAACTCTGCTGCGACCCCAATGAGCCGGTGCTTCCGTCAGCCATTGTGGTCAACTTGCTCAGGAAGTACATGATGCCAGAGGTTTGTGTTGCCGGGTTTTAGAAACGGGCAGATGACACAGGCAGGTCTGTCTCCTCCCTGCTCTACTTTCTTCCTTCTGAGCGTGCCAGAGGCAGCCCCAAATGTTATTCTTTGAGATGCACCAAAGTATTTTAACTTGATGTGGAATCCAGACTCTATCAACAGCAGCAACAAACTCTGTTTCTCATTATTTGCATATGTTAATTAAATGAATAAGCAAATTGATAATTGTCTACCTGCTAGAACTGGGGCAAAATAAAAAATGAGTGAGTTAGGGCTGCATAAAAGCCTTTCATACTAGGGATCGGAAAGCTGGTACAAAATTAAGCAGCCTGAGAATTAAGGCTCTCATTTCCTTTCATTTTGCAAACGTATGTTTCTAGTCCTTATTACTGTAAAGAAAAAATGTGGGCATGTGTAGGCAATACTGAAAAGGGATTGGATAGGGGTCAGAAATGCTCTCCCTGTGACTTTACAGTCTGTCCCACACAGCCAATGTTCTTTAGCATTATCTTCCATTTGCAACGTATAGGGATGTGCACCCCAAAAAGATTCGGTTCAAGATTATCAAAGCGGGAAAAAGATTTGGGTATTTAAGCCGCTTCCAAAAGTTTTGGGTAGAGTGGCAGCAGCTGCAGCACTTTTCTTGCAAACAGCAAGAAAAGTGCTGCTTTCAAGCTTCCTGCCTTTTTTGGCCCAATAGGAGGGGGAGGAAGGGGTCACTACAACCCCCTCCTCCCCCTCCCATCGAGTAAAAAAAGGTGGTGGGAAGCTTGAAAGCAGCACTTTTATAGTTCTTTGCAAACAGCAAGAAAAATGCAATGGCTTCTGCCGCTCTACTTGAAGCTTTCCAAAGCACTTCGGAAAGGTTTGCTTTGGTATTTCCGAATCACCTGAGCAATGCTGGGGTCGATTCAGAAATACTGAATCATTCCAAATTGGGCCCAATTCGGGTTAAAAACCCAAATCAGAAACCCAAAGTGCTCACCCCCTACTCCAATCTCTTTTTTTTCTTCTGATCTCAACACTCTTTGCTCCCCAGATTCCAGCTTGACTGCAAACTGGAAACCGTATTTAGTTTTGCAAAATGCACAGATACTTGTAGCCTTTCTAAATCTGCAGAATCTTATCTGGGCATGGAATTGATGGAAATGTCTTGGGCACAACCTGATGCCCTCTTCACAGTGGAAAACTCACCGATTGTTCTACAGTAGCAGAGGGCTCTGTTCTGTAGCTTGCTTGGCATAATAATTAATCCTGATTTGGTTGTAGAATGCTGCATTCCCCTATCGTGACAAGCAATAGCAGACAAGGGTCAATGCTTATCTTGCCTGCCATTAACCTTTCCTGCCCTTATCTGCTCCTGTCCCCTTAGGCAAGCATCATTGTCACCACCCGCCCCTCAGCCGTGCGCCGGATCCCCAGCAAGTTTGTGGGCCGCTACGTCGAGGTCTGTGGTTTCTCCAACACCAACCTTCAGAAGCTGTACTTCCAGATGCGGCTGAGCCAACCCGATTGTAGCGGAGCTTCTGGCCCTGCCACAGCGGAAGAGTCAAGAGAAAGAGACAATCTGGTGGAGATGCTTTCCAGGAACTTGGAACGGCACAACCAGATCGCGGCTGCTTGCTTCCTGCCTTCCTACTGCTGGCTGGTCTGCACTACTTTGCACTTCCTTTATTTTACCAAGTCGGTGCCCCCCGCTCAGACCCTCACTGGCATCTACACCAGCTTCTTGCGGCTCAATTTCAGTGGGGAGGTTCTGGACAGCACCGACCCTTCCAACATCTCTATGATGAAGTACGTGGCCAAAACTGTGGGCAAACTGGCCTACGAAGGGGTGATGTCACGGCAGACGTCTTTCTTAGAAGAGGACTTGCGCCGCTGCTTCGAGGTGGAGATGAAAGTGGAGAGTGAACTCAACCTCCTGAACGTCTTCCGCAGTGACGTCTTCCGCTTTTTCCTCACTCCCTGTGTACAGCCAGGCAAGGAGCACACCTTTGTCTTCACCATTCCTGCCATGCAGGAGTACCTGGCAGCCCTTTATGTAGTCCTAGGCGAGAAGAAGACCTTGACGCAGCGGGTGGGCAAGGAGGTCTCCGAGGTCATTGGCAAGGTGAGCGAAGACGTTGCGGTGGTCCTCAGCATCGTCTCCAAGTTCTTGCCCTTGCGCATCTTGCCTCTGCTCTTCAACCTCATCAAGATCTTCCCCCGCTACTTCAGCCGATTTAGCAGCAAGGACCGCGACACCATCGCGCACACCATGGCGGTGGAGATGTTCAAAGAAGAAGACTACTTCAATGACGACGTGTTGGATCAGATCAACTCCAGCATCCTCGGGGTGGAGGGCCCCATGCGCCACCCAGATGAGGCCTCTGACGACGAGGTCTTCGAACTTTTCCCCATCTTCATGGGTGGGTTGCTGTCACGGCGTAACCGGGCCATCTTGGACCAGCTGGGTTGCTCAATCAAAAACCTGGCAGCCTTTGAGATTGCCAAGGCCATGAAGAAGACAGTCATCCGCAACAGCCGTAAGGGCCTGCCTCCATCCGAGCTCATGGACTACCTCTTCTTCCTGCACGAGTTCCAGAACGAGCGCTTCACGGCTGAGGCCATCCAGTCCTTGAGGACCATCAACCTCTCTTCCGTCAAGATGACCCCGCTCAAATGCTCTGTCCTGGCTTCTGTGGTGGGCACCACGAGCCATGAGGTAGAAGAACTGAACCTGGCATCTTGCCACCTTGATGTCAACAGTCTGAGGACTCTCTTCCCTGTCTTCCTGCGATGCAAAAGGCTCCAGTGAGTGTTGGGGTCTTCTTGGCTTCATGTTGGCACCTACTGGGTGCCATTTTATACTAGAATAGCTTAGCGCTGTGCATGCCACCCTGAGCTGCTTGTAGGAAGCACAAGCGAGAACAATGCAATACATAGATGACATGCTATGTACATGCTCAGAGGCCTGTAGCAAAGAGGCAACGCTCATGCTTTGGTGTTTCCAGTCGAAAAGATCACTGTCTTGTCGAAGGCTTTCACGGCCGGAGAACGATGGTTGTTGTGGGTTTTCCGGGCTGCATTGCCGTGGTCTTGGCATTGTAGTTCCTGACGTTTCGCCAGCAGCTGTGGCTGGCATCTTCACTGTGACACTGAGAGATCTCTGTCTTTTGGTGCTACACCTCTGAAGATGCCAGCCACAGCTGCTGGCGAAACGTCAGGAACTACAATGCCAAGACCACGGCAATACAGCCCGGAAAACCCACAACAACCATAGATCACTGTCTGTCTGCCTAGGACATTTTTATCCCACCTCTCCTACAAGGAGCTCAGGAAATGGTATAGCGTTCTCTGTTCCCCAGCTGGCAAGAATAGTGTAGGGTAGGTTAGGCTGAGAAAAAGATTGAATAGCCCAGGGTCAGCCAGCAAGTTTTGTTACAGAGCGGGGATTTGAACGCAGGCTTCCCAGACCAGAGTCTGGCACTCTGACCAGTGCACCACACTGGCTTTCAGGCAACAGTGCTGGGAAAGGCCTCTGCCAAAGACATTGGAGAGCTGATCTCTGTGCCACTGATGGATCATTGGTATGTCCACTGCTCAACTCGATTCTAACAATCATGCTTAGCATTTGTAGCAAAGTGCTTCACGCACATCATCTTGCTGTAGTCCTTGCAACAGCCATGAAGGTAGGCCAGTATTATTATCCTCCTATTGCAGGTGGAGGTCCAAGGCTGAGACTTGCCTAAGGCCACCCAGTGAGTTTGTGGCAGCGGTGGGATTTGAATGAAGGACCTCCTGGAACACAGCTCAATCTCTTAACCCTGTGCTTTGCCAGCTCCTGTTGTGGTGGCCCGATAGTTGCAACTGGGGCTAAGGGTGTGCCCTGCAAAAATTTTCATCTGAATTTCATGCTGGTATTTCAGAAAGGGCATGATTACCATCATCCCGAAATTTCAGGAGTATTGACACTATTTGGGGGATCAATTTCAGGCAGTTTTGGAGGGCAGAGTGGGACTATTTGATATCAGTAACCCTGTTTTCAGTGGACATGAGATAGACTCCAGGTCTACTGCCCATTGAAAACAGAGGTGGTAGATTCTGGATGCCAGGTCTAATCAGCCATTGAAAATAGTGTTAGTAGACCTGGCATCTGGAGTTCAGTGGTAGGGCATCTGGTTTCACACACAGGTTTACTCCCATTGATTCTAGTGGGAAATGAAATAACCTGGGGGGGAAGCCCCAAACTGCAGGATATAAATGTGAGAAATCCCAGCATTTCAGAGCGTTTTGCCATTTTGGATATCCCTGAGCTGAAACGAAATGGATATAATTTCAGCTCAGGAATAACAACAACAACATTTGATTTATATACCGCCCTTCAGGACAACTTAACGCCCACTCAGAGCGGTTTACAAAGTATGTTGTTACTATCCCCACCACAATCACCCTGTGAGGTGGGTGGAGCTGAGAGAGCTCTGAGAGAGCTGTGACTGACCCAAGGTCACCCAGCTGGCTTCAAATAGAGGAGTGGGGAATCAAACCTGGCTCTCCAGATTAGAGTCCCACGCTCTTGACCACTACACCAAACTGGCTCTCTGAATATCTGAACGCATGCCCCGGCTTTGGTTGTGGACCAGAAGTCCTTCCTTTGAGTGCTTTGATGGGATGCACATTGAGTCGCCAGGTACCATTATGTGTTTAGATTTTGCTCACAGTCAATTTCTTTGGCTATGTGAACTTGTGGGGTACGTTTTCAAACGTTCTTTGGACTGTCATTTCTCCTGTCTCCAGAGGGGGGCAAGCTATGATTGGGAGTGGAAGAGTTGGGAAGGGAATGCAGTGTCTGAACTGGTATAAAACAATGACCTATTTCCTCCCCCCTCCCCGCCCCCCCCACTCCAGCTTGCAACTCAATAGTTTGGGGCCAGAAGCTTGCATGGAGATCCGAGATCTGCTTTTGCATGAGAAATGTATGGTGAGCACATTGAGGTGAGTGCAAAAAGGGGCGCGGCCAGAGGAAGCCTTCACTCTCACTCGGGAGGCCAAGGGTGGGCCCTTTCCATGCTATATCATCGGCACCCCTTCTGCTAGCTTTTTAGCTGCCAAATAAAATGGTGTTTAAACTGGTTTGGGGGGGATCTTTAGTGGCTTTTTAAAATTTAAAATTAATTTATTAACAGACTATAACATATACAAAAGAAAAAATGTACACACGGATAAAATACGGGATATAAATAAGGACACTGGTATCTACCAACCAAGTCACTAATCCAAAACCTTCTGTCCCATCTCCATCAATACGCAAACTCGCTCTTCATCAACTCATAATATCAATGCCTCCTCTGGTTACATAAATACAAGTATTACTCCTGACCATAAAAGATCTATGTTACTGGCAGGGCTTTTTTTCAGCTGGAACGCGTTGGAACGGAGTTCCGGCACCTCTTGAAAATGGTCACATGGCTGGTGGCCCCGCCCCCTGATCTCCAGGCAGAGGGGAGTTGAGATTGCCCTCCGTGCCAAGTGGGGGCAGGGGGCAGGGCCTCCAGCCATGTGACCATTTTTGCCGAGGGCAGTTCAAACTTTAAAAAACTCCCCCCTTGTTCAAGCTGACCCAAAGTGACGTCATTGTGCGGTCCTGAGTTCCACCACCTCTTTTCCCAGTCAAAAAGCCCTGGTTACTGGTATCCCTGTTTTTCTGAAATGCAGTTAATTTCACTAAGGCATAGATCTCTTTTACTTTCAACAACCAATCTTGTAGTTTAGGGGTGTTTTGTTGTTTCCATTGTTTGGCAAAAACCATTCTGGCAGCTTTAATCAGATGAAGGGCAATTATCTGCTGATCTCTAGGCAGATTAGGTAAATCGTTCAGCAGCAATATCTCTGGTTTCTGCGGGATCTGTATCTCCAATCCACTGATATAATTTTTGCTACTGGCTGACAAAAGCTGGAGGTCCGTATGCACGTCCACCACATATGAAGAAAATCTGCTTTGTTTCCATTACAAAACCAGCACGTGTCTGTATTGGTCTTATCCATCTTTGCTAACTTTAGAGGGGTTAAATGCCACATATAAATCATTTTCAGTGGCATTTAATGGCTCAGTTCGTCAGTTTCACTGATGTGGTTTGTGAGCTTTCTTTGTGTGTGTGTTTGTGTGTTTGTGAGCTGTGTGTGTGTGTGTGTGTGTGTGTGTGTGTGTGTGTGTGTGGCTGGTGTTGTTTGTTCTTATTAGGGATTTTCTGGTTCCTGTTTTAGAAGAAAATGTTTTATGATAATATTGTGAGCTAAAGATTTCGGTCCAAAAATGAGATAGAAAAGTTATTACAATATATCAATATGGAGTGAGTGATAGTGGCTTGCCTTGGGGCACCTCATGAATTCGTAGCAGAGGGTACACTTAAACTCAGGACCCACTTTCAGACCATTTTTTTAATTAAACAAACATACATTGAGTTCCACAGCTAGAAACCTCAAACCATGCAACTGTAATAATAACTTATGCAGATAAGGGAAATTTTTCATCAAAATGTCTCTGTAGCACTATTCAGTATGCAAAACGATGTGAGTGGCACATCTTTAAATGGTCCTTCTTTGAGCCATCATTCGCTTTTTTAAAACTTCTGTTTTTTTCTATTTTTATGAAGGCTTTTTGTTGCATTATTTTGTAACCTGCTTTGGAACTAATTGTTTTGTGTAGTGAGGAACCCTTTCCTAGTTGACTTATCTGCATTGCAAGAGATCCTGGGGTATGTTCTAGAGGGCACGATGCCTCCCCTCTGCCAGGCTGGCAGAGCTCCGTCGTTTCCCTGCATGAACTAAAAAGCCCGTGCCGGACAGATCACGTCCTTCACAATTTCATGTTTTGGGGACAGGTTCGGGAGGCAGTCAAGCAGCAGGAATGGAGTCCAGGGGCACCTTAGAAACCAACAAGATTTTCAGAGTGTAAGTTTTTGAGCGTCAGAGCTCCCTTCTTTGGACACAATTAGGAACAGAGTTCTCTGAGGGCGAAGCTACAAGTGACGAATTCAGTAACCTCCCTAAATGCAATCTCCATATTTAGAGCAGGGCTGCAGCTGCAGGAGAGATGGGCCCAGTAGATGAGCTCAGAGCATGCATGTACCCTACCAAAGATCTTTTTTAAAGGGGTGACATTTCCATAGCTGCTGTAGCACAGGGGTTAAGTGGTTTGCCTGTGAATCAGCACTCTACCGGTTCAAATCCCACTACTGCCATGAGCTCAGCAGGTGGCCTTGGGGAAGCCACTCCTCTCAGCCCCAGCTCCTCAGCTGCATTGTGGGGATAATAACACAGGGCCAAGCTACAAGTGACGAATGACACTTGAACGGCAAGTGTATTTCTCCCTGTTCACTTGCGCTCCACTCAATCCACTTGCCGTTCAAGTGTCATTTGTCACTTGTAGCTTGGCCCTGAGCCTCTTTTCCCAGCCAAAGGTGGGTGGGGAGTTACAAAGGAGGGTATCAGGATGTAAAGGCACAACGTCTCTAAGGTGCCCATGGACTCAAATCCTGCTGTTTTACTGCACACCAACATGGCTACTCACCTAAAACTACTTATATTAGCTGCTTCATGTGGACAGTCGTGTGGGTCTGCAGTAGAAGAGCAGGATTTTTGGTCTTTTGCATCTTAGAGACCCACAAGATTTTCAGAGCATCAGCTTTCGAGAGTCACAGCCCCCTTTGTCAGATACCTCCCTTCTTCAGATAAGGGTGCTCTAATGAGAAAGCTGGAAATCTTGTTGGTCTCTAAAGTGCCCCTGGACTCAAATCCTGTGGTTCTACTGAAGATCAACACAGCTACTCACCTAAAACTACTTGTATTAGCAGTTTCAAGTGGGTGGCCGTGTTGGTCTGCAGTAGAAGAGAAGGGTTTTAGTCTTGTAGCATCTTAGAGACCAAGAAGATTTTCAGAGTGTAAGCTTTTGAAAGTCACAGCTCTCTTCTTCAGACACCTGACTGTTGAGAGCTCTAACTCTTGAAAGCTCACACCCTGAAAATCTTGGTCTCTAAGGTGCCCCTGGACTCAAGTCCTGCTGTTCTACTGCAGATGAACATAACTACTTACCTAAAAATACTTGTATTAGCAGTTTCAAGTGGGTGGCCGTGTGGGTCTGCAGTAGAAGAATAGGGTTTTGGTCTTGCTCCACCTTAGAGACCAATAAGATTTCCAGCTTTTGAGAGTCACAGCTCCCTTCATCAAATACCTCCCTTCTTCAGATAAAGGCGCTCTGACTCGAAAGATCATACCCTGGAAATCTTGTTGGTCTCTAGGGTGCCCCTGGACTCAAGTCCTGCCGTTCTACTGCAGGCCAACACGGCTACCCACCTCAAATTATCCTCATAGTCAAGTCACCTTACAAAGTTGTCCCCTGTGAGTGACCTTTTGATTGTGGGCATTTTGATTTCAAACAATTGAGTGGCTGAGTTTTTGGGGGGCTTGTCTGGAGGGTCCCAGTCCTGCCTCGCCTGACGCTCACAGCAAGCCCTGTTGGCACTGTCCGTAGGCTCGCTGACAACCCCGTGACCGAGCAGGGTGCCCGCTACCTCGCGGAAGCCATTGCGGGCAACAGCTCCCTCAGCCACCTGTCGCTGCTGCACACCTCGCTGGGGAACCAGGGTGTGGAGGTGATCTCCCAGCACCTGGCACAGAACAAGCACCTGAGGGAACTGGACGTGGCCTACAACTCGGTGACCGACGAGGCTGCACTGGCCCTGGTGGAGGAGGCCAAGAGGCACACGACGCTGGAGAAAGTGCAGTGAGTCTCCACTTCTTCCCACACAAACCACCACCTTAATATTCTCTGTGCAAGCACATGAGCATTGGGGATGCAGCTGTCAATGAGGAGAGGGAATGAGGGAGGGAGGTGGGGCTGAGAGTCTCACTAGACGAGACATCTGACACGTGAAGAACACGGGTCGGGAGATGCAATGTTAGCCGGGAAGGGTAGTTTAAAAAGACAGAGCGGGCGGCAGGGCAAGGGTTTTGCTATACACTGGAGCTGTGTGAAGGGGCTGTGAAAGGCCAGAAGGGAAACTTCAGCCCATGATAACCTCTCCAAGTCCAAGCCCGGCTCGGGAAGGCAGCTCCAGCCCGTTTCCATTCCACGCTGCCCTCTGTGATCCCATACTGTTTTAGACCGGGGAGGTGAAATTGACAGAGCCTTCAGGGAGGCGAAGATGAAATTAAAAACCCTCTGAGGAATGATCTCGGCCGGCTCTGTCTTTTAAAACTACACTTCCCGGCTAACATTGCATTTTCCTACACTTGACGAACACATGCTGAGGCGTCTCGTGTAGAACGACTCTGAGTCTTATAGGATTGTCAACCTTCAGGTAGGGCCTGGAGGTCTCCTGGGATTACACCTGATCGCCAGACATCAGTTCTCCCTGGAGGGTGGAATTTATAAATCCCCTCCCCAAACCCTGCCTTCCCCAGGCTCCATCCTCAAATATCCAAGAATTTCCCAACCCAGAGTTGGCAACAGTGGAGCCCCAGGATTTCACAACTGCTTTCCCTTGTATTCTCAAGTTTGTGTTTGTAGCAACAGGTATAAGAGCCTTTGATTTTATTTTTAATAAATCCTTGTTGATAGAATTAGGGGTGGGGTACAAGTGGGTATGAACATTTAAGTGTCAGGGGAGGAGGAACTGAAAATTTTCTACTGTCAGATCTTTCAGACATCCACATTGCAGCTAGCTGTCAAAAGCTGAGCCTGCTGTCAGTGGCTGCTGTTCCATAGTGTGGGCTTGCCAATAAGCCCCATTGCCCACTGCTGCTCCAAGTAGCAATGGAAGAGGGGGGGGGGAAGCAATGTCATCAATGTCATTACATTTTACCATGGAATTTTTGGTGATTCCTAGAGCTACCTTTTATGACTTGTGAGGTTTGCCGAGAGGTGATTTAGTAGCATCTCTCTCACACACACACACCATGTCCTCAGATCCAGCCCTTTTGCAGGTTTCCAGTCTCAACAACTCAACAAAGAGGCTTCTTAAAGGGAGAGCGGCTAGAACCAGAAAAGAAACCCAAGCTCCCTCCAATTCAGTACACATCAATATGTAATCAGTATATAAAGTGCTCTGTGCTCAATGTAAATATTACATCAAGGTATCAACCATACACTCAATACGTCAAGGAAATTCAATGCAAACAGTCAATAAAGATACAATTCATTCACGACATCTGAGGTGTGTCCGGTAATCAATTTAAGAATACAGTCCGTATGAGTTTCAATAGTCTTTCCTTATTGCACTAGCCCGTTGTTCTCCCGTTGTTTCCAGGCGGCTGGATTAATTCAAGAAGAGCTCCATGGCACAATTATTCCGTTACCCAGCTTGGACACACCTCAGATGTTGTGAATGAATTGTATCTTTATTGACTGTTTGCATTGAATTTCCTTGACATATTGAGTGTATGGTTGATACCTTGATGCAGGGTTTTTTTTCAGCTGGAACATGGTGGAATGGAGTTCTGGAGCCTCTTGAGAATGGTCACATGGCTGGTGGCCCCGCCCCCTGATCTCCAGACAGAGGGGAGTTGAGATTGCCCTCCATGCCTCTCAGTGGCGCGGAGGGCAATCTAAACTCCCCTCTGTCTGGAGATCAGGGGGCGGGGCCACCAGCCATGTGACTATTTTCTCCAAGGGCAACTCGCTGAGTTCCACCACCTCTTTTCCCAGAAAAAAAGCCCTGCCTTGATGTAATATTTATATTGAGCACAGAGCACTTTATATACTGACTACATATTGATGTATACTGAATTGGAGGGAGCTTGGGTTGCTAGGCTCAGCCTGGCAGCTGCACCATAGCAATAGCGCATGTCTGGCTATTTTATCCCCAGTGTTCTCTTGCTTATTGGGCACTAAGGCCTTGATTGCTGGCATAACCTTTATCCTCCATCGTTTCCCACCAGTTTGTACTTCAACGATATCAGTGAAGAAGGCAAGCAGGCCCTGCACGAGCTGCGCAAAGACCGCGACGGCGTCAAGGTGCTCGTCTTCCTGACGATGGGGGCCGACGTGTCCGACTACTGGGCCATCATCTTGAACGTGGTCCAGAAGAACTTACCCATTTGGGACCGCGAACGAGTACAGCAGCATCTCGGCCTGCTCCTGAAGGACTTGGAGTGCAGCCGCCGCCAAACGGCCAACCCCTGGAAGAAGGCCAAGTTCATGCGGGTGGAGAACGAGGTCAAGAGAATGCTGGGCAAAATTCAACAGGGGACTCTCTAACCCGGTGGCGCTCACTCCGCCCCTTGTGGAAAGACACATTCACGGTTACCGTCAACCTAAAGAGCCGCATTTACTTCCATCTCTAGCATGAGGCCTGCACCTCAGCGAGGCTCACAGCTTACACGTTCCTCTGGCAGCGAGTGTTTCAAGGTGGGAGCCACCTGCCAACCACAAACCCCACCAGGCAGGGTCTTGTCCACTTTCCTGAAACAGGGGCAAGTGCCGTCTTGGGGAACCCTAAGCTAGCTCTCTTACATGCTCCCTTTGCATCGAGGCAGAATGAAATTGTTATGTCCCCAGTGAGTAAATATATCAGCATATTGGCCTGGCATGAACCCGTTGCATTTATTGATTCTAGTGAGAGATCTGGCTTAAGGTCACACAAACCAACGTGTTAGATGGGATCATTGAAAAAGAGGATCCCAGGCAGCTGAAATGAAACTGAGGGATCCATCTTGTGTTTCTGTAGCTCAGGCTCACCAAACTGGCTCTCCTCCTCCCCTCTCCATTCCAGACACAAATACCTCACAGGGCTTGCCTTATTCCTCCAAAGTTCTCCCCTCCCTGCAGGCACGTTTGGGGCCAAAGGGTGAAACCCTTTATATTGTTGAGGACTTCATGTCAGATTTGGTGCTCTGCCCTTTTAGCCCTTGGCTGGCCATATTCTCTGTCTTTGCTGAATTTCAAATCTGGGGCGGAGTGGCTTAGTGGTAGAACATTTGCTTTGCACGAAGAAGGTTCAAGATTCAATTGCCAACATGTCTTGTTAAAAAAAAAGGGATCTGGTAGGAAGTGATGTGAAAGGCCTCCCACGGATCTGTACAGCAACTGCAAGTCAAAACAGACCATACCGAGGTCTCACTCTATAGAACGCAACGTCACGTGATAATGTGTCATGTCTTATGTTTCCCCCAAAGTATCTTCTGGATAGTTAGTTGTTTTCTCTTGAAAAAGCATCAAAGCAATTGGTTGGTGCGACTGGTTGCTGGTGGTCTCACAGCAGCTTTCTGGACAAGGGTTTGAATCAGGTCCCTGGTGCCGGAAGCTAATGAATGAATAATGTAGGAAGAGAATGGGTGGGAAGGAATTATTTTGCCATTGTGCCTCCACAATACTAAAAGCACTTTGTTCCAACTTAACACAATGGATTCCCGTGTGCCATTCTTTTGTTGCCAGAAATTTTCCTATGGTTGTTTTTGCAAGTGTGTATGAAAGCTAGCTGCTGAGAGTGGGTGGGGGTGATGGATCAAAGTGAACACTTCAGACAATGCATAATATGTTTTAGGAACTCACAGCTACAAGATGGCTACTGGCATGGATGACATTTTAAAAGGCAAATGCATGGAAGGTAGGTCGATAAAGCCACTGCATTTAAATGGAGCCTCCAAGTCCAGAAGAAATCTACCTCAAAGAACCATCTTGGGATGGGCTGTTGTTTTCAGAACTTATCTGAATCCTTCTCAGATGGCTTTGTTGGGAAAGGATATTGGGTTAGATGGACCTTTGGTGTGATCCAACAGAACTCTGCTGAAAGGGAGGCAGGTTTTGCTTGCTTAAAGGTATAGCCTGTGCCGCCCAGGCGAGAAACAAATGGGGGGAAAGGGTTTTTTAAGCCATTAAAAGAGAATAAGATTCAAGAAATCTGACTTACAGTAAAAACCTCAAAATCTGCATAGGAGAAATTAAAAATAAAAGACAGCAATTCTAGTCCCAGAACCTGCTTTTGGAAGTAGAGCACCACCCTGGGCATATTTTTTATTGTTTGCAACCTTTCTTAATCCAATTACTATAAACATGCACAAGCCATAATCATGAAGCCAGAGTGAAGCCAAGTATGCCTCTGAGCATGTGCGGTGCGCACACTACAATTTACTTGCACACCTGTCTTCCAGTGCTGCAGGCAGTTGCTTCCCTTTGACCTCCCCTTTTTAGAAGTGTAGTAGGTATCTTGCAGATCTCTCTCTTGCTAGGCTCATTTTTATTTCCGTGATCCGCTCCTGGGATGGGAAGGAGGCAGCAAACTGAAGACTCTCTCCCTGTTTAAACATTAAACTTCCGTGAATTCTTCAAGAAGGCGGGGTCTGCTCTCCAGTTTAAGCTGCCACTTCATTCTGGACCTTGTCCCTAGAACGCTGAACCAGCCATGAAGCAGAAGCAAGGTAAGCCTCTGAAAACGAGCAGGGCTGCGAGTCTTCCCTCCAAAGCAATGAGCAAGGAGTTGGTAGGAGGATCGCTTGCACTGCGGTGTGGGAATTCTGGCAGCAGTAGGGGATTTTACCTGCTGCTCCGAGATGTTGGCAGGGCCCTTCCAAAGTGAGGCAATGTGTTTTTTTTCTGCAGGGGGGATTAGGTTATAAGAAAGTGGGGCCCCAAGCGCTTGAAGGCATTGATCATAATTTTGAAGTACGTGGAAGTACTAGGTACTGCACAAAATTTTACTCCAAGCTCTGGCTATGTGGTCCTTCTCCCAAGAGCATCAGTAGTGCGCTAGAAGTTGCACACAGCCCAACGGCTCAGGGAGGCTTACCACCTTTTCCGTCAAACCACGTTCCCATGCTGCAAGAGAGGGAAATGCTCAACAGCAGGAGCATCCCTCATTGTTGCGCCCCAGTACCAGGAAGTCTTCTATGTGTTGACTTTCTCTATTGTATGGGAAGGTGTGATCTATTTCCACAACCCTGCTCCCTCCCTCCAGTGCAGCACTTGGTTATTTTTTATGAGAGATCAGGTGCTGAGGCTTGCTCAAGAGTCATTCCAGCTCACGGGGAAGGCCTGTCCCGCTGCTGTTGACAAACGCTTGCTAGTGTCATGGCAAGCCCACAATAAGGAACTGCAGTGAATGCACTCGAAACACGTTACTGCTGTGCCATTTTGACTGTGAATGAATCCAAGAGAAGGCGAGCGTTTGAACCTGGCTGCCATCCAGCTGTTGAAAGGCTACACTCCCTGAAATCTGAAGTGGGGGGCCATGCTTCTGCTTCCCTGGCAGAGAAGCACAGCATTCTGTGTATGCTCAAAAGACACTTTTCCTGTCCCGCTTATTCCTTCACCTCTCCCGGGATTAAACACAGCCTTTGGAACAGGATACAGGATGAAACCTGGCAAATTGTCTCTCAAGTGAATGTTATCAGGATCACGCCTGCCTGCCTGTGTCCCCCCCCCCCAATAACAAAAGCTCAGTCCTCCTGAGCAGGCCAAAGTGCCCTCGAGCCACTCAGACTGTCCATTCCAGTTTTGGCTGTTCTGAATAGCAGAAGCTCAGCGGAGCCCCTTTAAAGTGGCAATGCCAGGGATTGAACCGGGGCCTTTGTTAGGGAATTTTTAGGCCCCATTTCATAAAATCTTATTCTGAGCATACATTCAAGCTACCAGCACACAGAAATCTGTAAACAAGTAATAAAGCCTTACTCTAAGTGCCACGTTCCTTCTGAGATCTCGTGCTTGTTACATACGTCTCCTCTGGTGGAGACAGGTCACTGAGCAATGTGTAAACATTTTGTTGTTTTGAGCTATTCTAATTAGACGAGTAAGATTTAACCTTGATTGCATTCCTTTCCCAAGAAAAGTCAGACTTCTCAAATGTTTGTATAAATCATTTGACACTCAAGCTTATCACATGTCATCTTCTCTTGGAACGTGTCATTTTAACAGGGTTTCATCCTAGCCTCTGATCTTTTATTCTGTAAACAAATAGCAATTATTCTGTAAACAATCAGTGCTGAAGGGGATATAAGGCCCTCCAATGCTTCTGGTCTTTACACGTGTCTCCGCCTAATGGAGTATGTGTCTGGGATTATTCCATGTAAGAAATAAACTCATTTTTCTTCTGTAATCACTGAGTTTGGTGTCTTGAAACATATATGGGTTAGTGGTAATACAGGACTTGTAAATTGGAAGCAGGGTACTATTTAAAAAAAAATCTCCCCTAACAGCCTTCTACAGGCAAAGTTCAGCCACAGCCCCTTCCTGCTGTGTAGCCTTCCTGGCCGCACAGCTTCGTGCTCTGGCCAAGCTCCCAGTCACACACTGGAGTGGGTAATAAGTATCAGATTAACCTGTCTGGTTAGGGAAAGTCAGTCTTTGTGCTGCCCTTTCAGCAACAGTTCACTGGTTTATACTCAGAGAGCTCCAGAAGGGGATCACTGGGTACAGTGAGGTCGGTGAGGGCAACCAGAACTGGTTCTCCAGCCAAGCCACACAAGTGACAGCTTGGGGAGGTCTCATGAGCAGGGGCCAATGCTCCGCAAGAACTCAGAGCTAAGCTACAAGAGATGAATTACACGAGGAGGAGCACGTGAAGGGAGTCACAATGTTAGCCGGGAAGCTGAGTTTTAAAAGAGATTGGAAGGCTTTGTCAATTTCACCTCTCTACAAAGCCAGCAAAGATCCCTCCTCAGAGGGTTTATTTCCTCTTGGCCTCCTAGAAGGGGAGGTGAAACTGACAGAGCCTTGGGGAGGCAAAGAGGAAATTAACACACCCTCCGAGCAAGGATCTCCCTGGCTCTGTAGAGAGGGGAAATTGACAAAGCCTTCTGATCTCTTTTAAAATTCAGTTTCCCGGCTAACATTGCGACTCCCTTCATGTGCTCCTCCTCGCGTAATTTGTCTCTTGTAGCTTGGCTCTCAGTTGACTCCCACCCAGTGGGAGGGGACTGGCATTCTCTCCTGGACCTTTGCTGCCATCATTAGCTCCATGCCAATCCCAGCTTGGACCTGGTGAGCTGCAGCTCAGGTCCAGGAGGGGACAGGTATACCTTCCTTGGTACAACAGAAACAATGGTGCTCACCTTCTTCCGATGCTGGTCACCCTGATATTCCGTACAAGGCCTGCAAACGGCATCTGCCCTCCCCAAGAGCTAGTATACACTGCCTTTAGACATGGAGGTTCCATTGAGCAGTTGCTGACAATAGTTGCTGATAGCCATTTCCAGCATGAATGATAGTTGGGTGATAGGCATGCAGAGCCCTGCCTGGGATGTTGGAATCTGGTTAGAATCTGGTGGGTCAGTGGCAAACCAGGCTACAGGTGGTAGTAACTAGTTTTGTAGACCCTGATACTCAGGTCCAAGCTACAAGTGACGAATGACACTTGAACGGCAAGTGAACAGACTCAAGTGTATTCCTCCCTGTTCACTTGCGCTTCACTTGCATAGTGGAGTGATCCACTTGCGTAGTGATCACGTGGAGCGCAAGTGAACAGGGAGGAATACATGTGAGTCTGTTCACTTGCCGTTCAAGTGTCATTCGTCGCTTGTAGCTTGGCTCTGAGTCAACAGACAGAAATCGGCATTACTGATCTGACCAGTAAAATACTGGCTGGGCAGCGCCCTAAAGAGGATGCAACTGTTGTGTCTGACACTTTCATTCATCTTCTGCTTCCAAGAATTTAGCAGAAGGATGCTCGTCTTCCGGGCAATTGGTCCATGTGCTTTAGAAAAGAGACAAGAGGAAGAATCGGGAAGACTTTTGCAGCGGTCATAAAGGGAGATTCTCTGGACTGAGGCTAATAAACTCTCTGTTCTTATGATCATTGTGGCAAGTGGCAGTTCACACCCCTTGCCTGTCTTGTTTCCCAGGCAGCTGTGGGCATGGTCTGCTGACTGGTGGCCTTGGGGCGGGGGGGGGGGGGAGTTGAGGGCTAAGTCACATCAAACATGACATTTCTTGAAAACTTCTGGATCATTCCCATGCAGAATTGTGCCTTATTATGAAGGTGCCTTATTGGTCCATCTGACCTGGTACGATCTCCTTTGAGTGGCAGCTGCTCTCCAAGGACTTTGACAAGAGTCTCTTCTCTGAAGATGCTGTGGTTGTCTTTTAATGGCTTCCCCTAATTGTCTGTGGCTCCTTTCTCTTCTATCTCTATAAGCTTGCTTGAGACTAGAGTTCCCCTACGCATGTACAGAGTGCATGTGCCCATAGCAGGTAAGCCTAAACTGCAGTTACCTTTCTTTGACACCTGGCTACAGTCAAACACCTTTACTTCTACAAATTCAGTTCTGGATGCTGGACAGCTCTACCCCAGGAGTAAATCGGAGGCACCTATGCAGGAAGGGGAGAGGATGTGAGTGCCTGAATGGACTTTCATACACTAACCCCCCCTCCTTTTTTAACAGGACTTCCAGACACCACAGAGTTAACCCTGTAAGTGCCAAGGGCCTTCCTCTTGCCGAGTCACTGCACAGAAGATGAGTGTGTATGTGTCTTTTGTCTGCAAAACTAAAATCAGAAAATTACAGCCAGCTTGCTGGAGTGATGGGCAGAGGGCATTCTGTGCATGGCAAAGCAGTGGCATGCTGAGATTTGGGTGACGTGTTAGAAGTTTAATCGGGGGAACAGTTAAAAAGCAGATCATTAACTGGGGTTATTGTTTTTGAACAAAAACCGAAGCTTAATCAGTTAACAACCCGGAGTGATTGCATCTTGATAAAGTTTTTCTTTGGGAAGCAGAACCTTGCCTGCCTCCCAGCCTAGATGACTCTCCCTCTGTCTTGGTCTTGCAGGAAATTTGAATTTAACCCCAAAGATGGGATCGACAACCCAGTCCTGTCACTGGCGGAGGACTCTGGTAATGGCCCTGGCTGTGTGGGCGGGAAAGGAAGCGCCAGCTGTTTCCTTTGCAGCGTTTATTGAGGGGAAGGGTTGATCTTTATTCCGTGGGAGGGATCCAAGCCCTGATGGTGGCTTACCTTGCCCGGCACCAGGGGGATTCCTGATTCCTGCACCTTCCTTCCTAGGCCGCATCAGAGTAGGATGAACGTGAGCACTTAAAAAGCTAGGGCAACTGTTTCCAAACTGGGCACTGGGCACTGGGGCAGATTGGGATGGTAAAACAGCCTGGCTGCAAGCTGATCCTCCACCCATCATTATCGTCAATGCAGCCCGTGTCCTAGCCAAGCAGTGCCGTGTGGCACTGGGAGCTCCATAGAGGACTCTTGGTACAGCTTGCTCCTAGTTGCCAGTGGCCCTCCAGGGCAGGAAACTGTCCTGATATGTTTGAGTCCCAGTCTGCCCCTAGCTGGTCACACTGGTGTGCCACAGTGGTGAAGTAGCAAGCCCCAAGAATGAAATTCAATAATTACAGGCTCCTGTGAGCCCAAAGAATTCATTCGCAGAAGAGGTGGCCTGTCTCTTCTCTGCACAGCTCAGTCCTTCCAGTCAGCCTCCCCTAGGGCCAGGTAGCTTTGCTTCATCAGGTGTCATTCAATCTGTCATCCACAAAGGAGGGTGCCTGCTCTGTCTCTGCATGAGTCACTACCTTCGTTCAACAGCAGAGCAAGGAAGGCCCAGAGATTCTTCAGTCCCTTCTGACTCTGGCTACAGGATGCCCAATTTTGTCCTCCTCAGGGCCAGAGGGGTTGTCACAGCTGCGCTTCTGCTTTCTGAAGAAAGAAGATGAGGAGAGCTTTGGTTTCTGGCTGCGTCAAGAGGTGGGCAACAGCGGGCATCTCATACGGCAAGTGAAGCCAGGGAGCCTGGCCCACCGCAAAGGGCTGAGGGAAGGCGACCGGATTCTTGAGGTGAACGGCGTGTACGTTGATGACATGGAGCATTTTAGGGTAAGGCGTAAATGTGGCCACACTGACTCCATCTCGATGTTTGCTGACAGCTTGGTATGGAGTTTCCTCCTGCGGGGGCCTGGCCAAAGACTGATCTTGGGAAAATTCCATCGAAAATATAATACTTGGCCTTTATGTAACATCTTTCTTCCAAAGTCTTCAAACGATAACTCCCCTGTAAAATACATCTGTGTTATTATTCCCGTACTGTACATGCAAATGCTGTGGCTAAGAAATCAGGATTGGACCAAGATCAGCTTGGGAACTCATGGCTGAGTAACGCTTTCAGGATTAAGGAGGGGGAAAAAAACCCCAGGAATCTGGTGAGCATGCTTTGTCCACTTAGTCAGATGGGTGCAATGTGTCCTCACGATGCTGACGTTTACAGAAGAGGTTATTATGAAGAAAAAAATTGTAAACGGCAGCCATCAAAGGCTATGAAATGCAGAAAGAGCAAGACGAGATGTCCGCATGTATCATTCATAACAGCCGGCCTTTGGGGGTGATGTAGTTTCCCCCAGTTGTGCTCCCACACTTTTGCAGAATACGCAAACAGTTGTGTTCATTTTAATGAGGGAATTAGAACGGTAGCTGAACAGAACACTCCAGGAGGGTGCCTGTATGATGGAATAGGATTGTAGTCTATCATGATGGTTTTTCAGGGTTATTATTTTGCTTTTACTGCGTTGTCCTCTACCTAAGAGTCTCTCTACACAAGACATCTTACACGGGATGCTCACGTGTAAGGAGACGCAATGTTAGCTGGGGTGCGTAGTTTAAAAAGAGAGAGCTGGAGGAGATCGCTCCTCAGAGGGTTTGTTAATTTCATCTTCACTTCCCTGAAGGCTCAGTCAGTTTCACCTCTCTACACTAGGGTAGTTTAAAAAGACAGAGCCTTAATTTCATTTTCTCCTCCTCAAAGGCTCTGTCAATTTCACCTCCCCTTCCAGGAGGTGAAGATGAAATTAACAAATCCTCTGAGGAGCAATGTCCCCCCACCCGCTCTGTCTTTTTAAACTACGCTTCCCAGCTAACATTGCATCTCCCTACACTTGAGCGTCCCCGTGTAAGATGTCTCATTTAGAGACACTCTTAATGATCCCACTTACTACACTGTTTATGGCATACTTTGTCTTAGGCATCTTGTTCTTCACATCCTCTTTTAATTCTGTACTATAACATTGTTTACTGGTTGTCATATGTTGTACAAGTAACGTTGCTATTATTCTGCAACTTGCCTTCAGTCTCAACAAGAAAGTTGGGCTATAAATAAAGTAAATAAATAAATTAATTAATTAAATGAGGTTAAGAACTATAATGGCTGAAGAATCTCACATCTCTATTGAGCTCTTAGGAGATACTATCAAACTTTTTGATGAACTTGAATCCATTTCCTTTGGAAGTTATTTTTCTAGAGAATGGAGACTTTTAGGTCAGGTGAATCAGAAGTTTTATTTGACCTGGGGGTCATCAGAGGTGAGCTCCAAAATTAGTGCAATGTGGGAGTCTATGCAATAGGGAAACGCACATGCACGTGACTCTGAAAGTAGCATCATATGCTGAAGGTATAGTTAAGATTCATTCATAAATCCTGATCATTATTTTGATAAATTGCAAAGCTGATTAAATACATGTGATGTGAAAGTTTTCTCCAGAGTGTCGATGGATTGTTTCCGGTTAACATAATTTTGCTGGATGCCTCTGATACAGTATAAAAGGAGGATTTTTTATTTTTTACTGAGTAACTGAACGAAGCAGGAAAAACAATCTTAGGTCTTTTCAGACAAACATATTCTGACTCTAACATAAGCTTCCACAGATAAGAGTCCATAGCCCTAGTCCATGAAAGCTTATTCTAGAACAGCAGTTCGTAAACGTTACCCCACCACCTCCCCCATGTTTACCAATTTATCATCAAATGCTGATAACACTTCTAAGCTCTGTATAAATTAAACATTAGGACATAAAAGCAGCACTCCAGACAGGTAAAGAGTCCAGTAGCACCTTTAAGACTAACCAACTTTATTGTAGCATAAGCTTTCGAGAACCACAGCTCTCTTCGTCAGATGCATCTGACGAAGAGAGCTGTGGTTCTCAAAAGCTTATGCTACAGATAAGTTGGTTAATCTTAAAGGTGCTACTGACTCTACTATTTTGCAACTACAGACTAACATGGCTAACTCCTCTGGATCTATTCCTATTTGACACGTCTTAAGGGCCTGGGGAGCGACTGAGAATTTGGGATTTTATCTTCAGAATGGGGTGGGGGGGGAGTGACATAAAGAAACTCTCCTCGGTGGGTTGTCTGCAACAGCTGCAGCAGTTGCAAATGTCCCCCATTTGCCTGAATGCCCCCCACCCCAGATTTATAGATCACCCTGCCGATAATCACTGTTCAAGAATTCAAACTGTTTCGTCTTTACATTTGTCCTGTTTATTTTTGCCACAAAAGAACACTGTAGCATAGGCAAGCATCTCTTGCTAAAGCATACACAAATGCAGACAAGAAAGGGGGAGTGATCTAATGTGTTTGTAACACCCCTCTTACACCACAGATCCAGGCCTGAGCCTTCCACCCCATCCTGCTTTTACATTACTGAAAATTCCTTCCCACCTGCTCTAGTCCTTAGCTCTGAAAACTTCCTTACACCAGATTCTAAAACAAATTGTGCTAGCCAGCAGGCCTTTTCTTCCTTTAAAAAAAAATTAAAAATGTTTACTAGAAAGTTTAATCTCATGTTGTATCTCTCAGTGGGATCTGTCACCGCCCGTTTCAACTGAGATAAAACCCGGAAGACTCCTGGGCTTGTGCCTGCATGCGAACAATTTTCTTAAAAGGCATCCACAGCGTCTCTCCAAAAGGTTACATCCGAGCACTGATTCACCAGGCAAAGGTGCCAGGAAAAAGTGGGAGTACCCGTGATATGCAGGGGGAGCTGGAACAGTTGCTGAGAAAAAAGTCATATTTAGCACTCTTCCAGTCTAAGCCCAAGGCTGAGAAACACACCCCACTCTGTTTGTTTGTATTTATTTATATATTTGTTTGCTTGTTTATATTGGAGCGCAAGTGAACAGGGAGGAATACACGTGAGTCTGTTCACTTGCCAGGCAAGTGTAATTCATCACTTGTAGCTTGGCTCTAAGTGGCAAGGACAGGGGTAGGCATTTCCATACAGTGTCAAGAACATTTCCATAAACAATGTCATAGGGTCAATGAATACAAGTTTACAAAGACATAGTATTAGCCAGGATCCAACCCCTCTTTGGCACTCTCTTGCAGGTGGTGTGGAAGATCCAGAGCAGCGGCAAGCAGGTCTCCCTGACTGTTTTGGACGGGAATGCCTACAGCCTGGCCAAAGCCCTGGATCGGAACCCGGCCCAGTTCTTGCCCCCTTACAACAGGCCACGGCTGTGCTGTGTGGCCAAGGATCAAAACGGTTTCGGCTTCAGTGTTTCGGCACCAGAAGGTAGGGGAGTACGCCAGCTCCATGCCTCACTGTACTTACCAGCTTGTCTTTTGCACTAGAACTAGCCAAATCCCACTCAAAAGAAAGCCAAAGTTCTGCAATGAGGATGCATTGTGTAAAATTGAGGAGGCTTGCATGGGTCAGCTTGCTTTTGCTTAAATCATCATAGAATCATAGAGTTGGAAGGGGCCATACAGACCATCTAGTCTAACCCCCTGCCCAGTGCAGGATCAGCCTAAAGCATCTCTGACAAGTATTCATCCAGCCTCTTCTTGAAAGCTGCCAGTGAAGGGGAGCTCACCACCTCCCTAGGCAGCTGATTCCACCTTTGAACTACTCTGACCATGAAAAAGTTCTTCCTAATATCCAGCCGGTACCTTTGTGCATGTAATTTAAGCCCATTGCTTCGGGTCCTACCCTCTGCTGCCAACTGGAAAAGATATTTCCCAGATCCAAATTTTTCATTCATTCATTCATTCATTGCAAAGGGCAGGAGGAACTGAAAGATGAAGAGGGCACTGAGACTCCAGTTACTGGGGTCAGGCTATGGCTGTACTAACCAATGAAACCATTCCCAGGCTTACTTCTAGAGGCATATCTAGGCGACAAACGGGTATTGTTTCCATACCAACTGAACTGTCATGGCTGCTCATAAAGAATCCTGAAATTATAGTTTGGTGATGATTCTATATATGTTCCTATTAGAGATCCTCTCAAGAACCATAGTTCCCAAGGTTCCCTTGAGAGAGAGAAAGGAATTGGTTGGTGCAGATTCAACTATTGAACTTTTGCCAAACACTACCATGTCTGTGCAGGCTTGGGTTTTCCTCTCCAGAGCTCAAATGTAGATTTTTTAAAAAGTTGATAGCAGCCCAGGGTGTTGGTTGGGGAGGGGAGCAGCCATTGCTTCTGGACTATGGTTGCCAACTTCCAAGTAGGGCCTGGAGATCTCCCAAAATGCAACTGATCTCCAGATTATAGAGATCGGTTCCCCTGGAGAAAAAATGACTGCTTTGGAGAGTGGACTGTATGATATTATGCCCTGCTGAGGTCCCTGCCCATCTCAAGCTTCAATTTCAAATCTCCAGGAATTTCCCGAACCAGAGGTGGCAACCCTATGGAGTCTAGACACTGCCTTCCTCCAGACCTGAACTGTTTCTCAAGGCAACCACCCCTGGAGTCATGTTTGTTCTCCTTTGCAGGTGTGAAAGGCACCTTCCGAATGTCTGTGCTAAGAAACGGGCCAGCCGATAAAGCAGGAGTGCCGGATGGTTCGTGGCTTCTGGAGCTCAATGGAATGAGTGTGAAGAACTGGACATATGCTGGGCTTAATAAAAAGGTACAAGATCATTCCCATCAGGGCTCATTTTTAGGGGGAACGGACAGGAACCCAGTTCCGGTAGTTCTCCAAAAAGGTCACATGTCAGGTGGCCCCGCCCACCTGATTTTCGGCCATTTTGGGCCCATCGCGGCATGAATTGGGCCGAAACTGCCAGGATAGGTGATGTCAGGGGGTGTGGCATACGCAACCCAGTTATGCTAATGACACACTTCCGGTGATGTCAAGGGGTGTGACATATACTAATGAGTTATGCTAATGAGTTATGCTAATGAGTTCCTGCAGCTCTTTTTCTATGAAATGGCCCCTGATCCCCATCATTCCATATCCAAGCAGGCCACATCTAGTTGTCCGCTTGATCCTGTCTAATGATCGCTTTGACTGTTTCAAAGCACTCCGTAAATGGTCTTGCTTTTGCCTTCCAAATTCATATACACACCAATGTGGCAGAAACTTCAGTTGGTCCAAAATGCAGCAGTCAGGCTATTGCTAGCATTGGATATAGGAACTGGGTCACCCCAGGACTGCAAGATCTTTGCTGGCTTACCGTCTGTTTTCAGGAACAGTTCAGAGTGCAGGTTCTTACCTCTAAGGCCCTAAATGGCTAGGGACCAGGTACTTGGAAGCATCTTCTCCTCCTGTATCATCCAAGCAGCCAGTTAGGATACCCTTCCCAAGCCCTGCTCTCTGTGGACTCACCTGTAGAGGTGAGGCGGGTGGGTTGTAACCAGAGGCAGAGCTTTTTCAGAGGTGGCACCTCATGTTTGGAATGCCCCTTCCTCTTTTACTTTCTTGGCACCTCCCTTGATGTCCTTTTGGTGCCAGGCCAAAAACATTTCTTTGAACCCAGGCATTCCAGCTCTTAAAGCTGTTTCATGGTCTGCTGCTACCCTGAAAACTGTTTCATGAATATCATTTTAGGCCGTTGAATGCTGTTTTTGTCGTTTGTTTATTACTGATGCCGTTTTATATTTTGTTACATTTATATTTTATTACATTTTGAGCCAACTGGAGCAGGTCTCTGGAGTGATGACATGATTTTTAAAAAAAAATAAATTAAATAAACCTTATGAGTCATAAGTTATAACTCAACAAGTTCCTGCCACTAGCCTCTACTTTCCTAACTGTACAATGGGGAGTTGAGAAGGGTTCTGTGCTCGGAGTAGGGTTGCCAACCTCCATGTGAGGCCTGGAGAACTCCTGGGATTGCAACTGGTCTCCTGACAATAGACATCAGTTCCCCTGGAGGAAATGGCTACTTTGGAGGGTGGACTCTGTGGCATGACATCCCTGTTGAGCTCCCTCCTGAGGCATCATCTCCAGGAATTTCCCAAACCAAAGCTGGCAACCCTAGCCTCTGGGGGTGCAGGGTCGTATTATTCATAAGGCTGACTAGGCTGAAGCCTAGGTCAGGGTCGTATTATTCATAAAGCTGACTAGGCCGAAGCCTAGGTCAGGGCTGTATTATTCATAGGGTTACCCCCCCCCCCCGCTCAGGGCGGGGATCCCCTGATCTCACCCTCTCGCGCTCACGTGGCC
Organism: Eublepharis macularius; assembly: GCF_028583425.1. Lineage (NCBI taxonomy): Eukaryota > Metazoa > Chordata > Lepidosauria > Squamata > Eublepharidae > Eublepharis > Eublepharis macularius. Next base: position 5,728,227 of record NC_072803.1, read on the forward strand.
ACGGCCTGCTCTCTCTCTGTCTCTTGCCACGGCTGGAGCCGCCCCTGTGCAGCCAGCGCCAGCAAGGACAAGGGGCGTGGCGGCAGCAAGAGAGAGAGCAGACCGTGGCCACCGCAGCTCGCTCTCTCACTGCTGCCACCACCACGCCCCTTGTCCCTGCCAGCTGCACAGGGACGGCAGCCACTGCAGCGAGAGAGCAAGCCGCAGCAGCAGCGGTGAGAGTGGCGTGCTCTTGCAACCGCCGCCTGCTTTCTCTCTGCCACCGCTGCCACCCACTCATGCAGCATGGGAGCATGCCCCGCACCCAGGGCCCGCTGCGCCACCCGGGGAGGGGGCACTCCAGGGAGGGTGGGATCAGGGGATCCCCCGCTGCTGCTGCGGCCCGCTCTCTCGCTGCGGTGGCTGCCGTCCCTGTGCAGCCAGCTGGCCGTGGCCACCGCAGCTCTCTCTCTCGCTGCGGCCGTCACTGCCCCTGTGCTGCCCGCGCTGGCAGGACAAGGGGCACGGCGGCGGCGGCGTGAGGTCGTCATGTGGGCGCCTTTTACCCTGCGTGATGACATCACTCCCGGAAGTGACGTCATCACGCACACCGGGAGTGCGCACTTTGTGCGCAGTCACAACGGCAACAGCACTGAGGGGGAGGAGCCAGCATCCCAGTCTCCCACTGGGAGACTAGAGGGACCTGGCAACCCTAATTATTCATAAGGCTGACTAGGCCGAAGCCTAGGTCAGGGTCATATTATTCATAAGGCTGACTAGGCCGAAGCCTAGGGCCCCCACAGGGACTAGGGGGCTGTCAATTTGTTTTGCTGAGGCACACCCCCACCTAAATTATAATTAATTGATTCTCTTATATAACTTCTATTAATAAGATAATTAACTGCATCTTATTGAAGTGAAACAAATGGTCTGTAATATTAAAACAATTATCCACAAATTATATATTTTTAATAAATAATAAAAATGTTATTCACTTCAAAATATTGCAGTATTGAACAATTATATCCCCAAAATGTGTTTTCCTGAAGAGTTCTACTCGCTTAATAAAAATATTTTTAAAAATTGTGAATAGAATTCTTCAGGAGACCCTCAAAATGGATCGAGGGCTATGTACTGCGGTGTAGTACCTACTGTACCAGAGCCAGCCTGTCAGCTGTAGTGGAGTGAAAGACTAAAGTGCTGGAGGGGCCCCCAAATACCTGAAAGCTTAGGGGCCTGGCCGTGGGTTAATGTGGATAGGGCTGCCAGCTCCAACTTGGAAAATTCCTGGAGATCTGGGGGATGAAACCTGGAGAAACCTTGAGAAAGTGCAGTTTGAGGAGGAAAAGGACCTTGGCATGACTTAATTCATTAGAGTCCACCCCCCCCCCCAAAGTAGTCATTTTCTCTGGGTGAACTGATCTCTGTGGCCTGGAGACCAGTTGTAATTCCGGGGGATCTCCAGCCACTACCTGGAGGCTGGCAACGCTACCTGTGGATGTGGCTTCTTCTCTCCAGAGGAGTGTCTCATGGGTCGTCTGGGAGCCTGGCCCTTGTTTTCCCATTAGGTGCCCTGACTTTCTTCTCCATGCTTCTGTGCCTGTCTTGAATCCAGCTCAAACAAAGCAGCAGCCCCTTGGGCCTCCTGGTCATAGAAGCAGAGTCAGAGGACTTCTACCAACAGCGCAACATCAAAATCACGGCAGCCCTGGCCGACACCTCCTGGCTTCCCTTTGAAGTGCGGAAGCTGCCGATGGTGAGAGGGCCCAGTGGCTATGGGTTTCTGCTGAAAGAAGAACGATGCAGCTCAGGAAAGAAGGGTAAGGCAGCTTTCCACGCACCCGCTTTGGGACTGCTTTCCCCTTTCCCCTCCAGCTTCTTTGTCTGCTCAGACATGGCAACCTTAGCAGCTCTTGGTTGTTGTGGATTTTCCGGGCTGTATCACCGTGGTCTTGGCATTGTAGTTCCTGATGTTTCGCTAGCAGCTGTGACTGGCATCTTCAGAGGTGTAGCACCGAAAGACAGGGAACTCTCAGTGTCAAACTGTGGAGAAGATGTTAGCAGGGCCGTCGTCACACAGGCCCTTATTTCGTCAGTTTTGCACTAGAAATCGTTTCTTCTATCATTATTAGAACGGATTCTCCCATCCTTTGACGACTGCTTGCGCTTCCAGTCAGTCACATTAAAAGGGAAAAGCGCAATTCGACGGTCAGTCAAAGTCCCTCCGGAAACGGGGACCAAAAAATCCTGCCCCTTAAAAAAAATTGTTTTCGCATATTTGTGCTATATCGCTCTGCTATGTTGTGCTGGGCCAACCCAAAAGCCAACCGTGATAGGTAGCAGAGGTTTCCCACCCATGGCAGAATATCGCTATAGCGCTATAAGGCTGACGTTTTTTTTTTTAAAAAAAATTACTTTGAGGCTTAATTGCGGGTCGCGCTGGGGCTTGTGGGAGTGTAGGGCAGGAGACTCAGTGTTAGGTGAGACAGACGATCGGGGAGAGTGAGCATTTTGATGTTGCAAAGCGTTCATAGTCGATCCAGGGCATTCACATGGAAGCGGATAAAGACAGCATAAAGAGTCACAAAGCATGAATTGGGGAGAATGGCGAAATCGCAAGAGAGCCGGAATAAGGTGAGCATTCAGTGGGAGATGGCGCTAGTTTGGTGCTAAATTTATGGCAGTGTGACGACGGCCTAGGTCTCTGAGAGATCTCTGCCTTTCGGTGCTACACTTCTGAAGATGTCAGTCACAGCTGCTGGCGAAATGTCAGGAACTACAATGCCAAGACCACGGCAATACAGCCTGGAAAATCCACAACAACCATCGTTCTCTGCCCGTGAAAGTTTTCAACAATATATCTTAGCAGCTCTTCTCTTTGAAGGGGGAAGAGATGGTGAACTGCCTCTATTTTTCCCTTCCAACGCTGGGAAAGCAGCTTTAGGGGGGATGATTTTTGCAGGCAGTGGGAGGGGAGTAGGTTAAGCAGAACTCCTCCCACTGGCTGTCATCTCAGCCTTAAAGCCACCAGGAAAATAATTCCAAAACTGTGTCTGCATAAAGTGCCATGAAGTCACAACTGACTTATGGCAACTTCTGCTGGGGCTTTCAAGGCAAGTGAGAAGCAGAAGTGGTTTGCCATTGCCTTCCTCTGCGGAGTCTTCCTTGGTGGTCCCATATCCAAGTACTGACCCTGCTTAGCTTCCAAAATCTGACGAGATCAAGCTATGCCATGCCACCTTCCCTTCCAGTCCCAGAACTACATGTAGTGTATCTAGGTTTAAAGATGCACAAGTGGATGGAGGATGGGGAGCAGCAAGAACTGGGTTGGGGGAACATGATAGCACTCAACCACCGCAGATCCCAAACACAGGACTCCGGAATTGTCAGCAACCCCACTTGTATCTTGAACAGCAGGAATATCAGCCAATCAGCCTGGAAGGCTCCTGATAACAGTAGGCTGGAATAGATTCGGTTATGCTCCCTATCAGAGCATCCAGCTTCACGTATTTTGGGAAATCTCTTCTTGCTTCAAACACCTTATACATTTATAGCCAGGGCTTTTTTTTTCTGGGAAAAGAGGTGGTGGAACTCAGGGGGTTGCCAGCACAGGGGACAACTCCTGGTGGGAGGTGGTGCCCCTGGTACCACATGTGCGCGCACAAAGTGCACACATGCTCCCAGGGCCAATGACATCACTTTGGGTCAGCTGGAACAAAGGGGGAGTTTTTAAAAGTTTAAATCACCCTCAGTGGAAATGGTCACATGGTTGGTGGCCCTGCCCCCTGATCTCCAGACAGAGGGGAGTTTAGATTGCCCTTTGCACCGCTGGAGCGGCATGGAAGGCAATCTAAACTCCCCTCTGTCTGGAGATCAGGGGGCGGGGCCACCAGCCATGTGACCATTTCCAAGAGGTTCCGGAACTCCATTCTGTTGCGTTCCAGCTGAAAAAAAGCCCTGTTTATAGCATTCTACCTTTCTTCCCCACCTACAACTTGACCCTAGTCTATCTAAAACAGTGTCCTTCAACCTTTCCAACCCAGGACTTGCCTTTAACCCCCCCAAGTCTGAAACTTAAGATCCAAGCATGTGACATCAGAGGTGGTGCATCAGAGTCACATGACTGGATTAAGAGGAGTGAGTCTCTCTGCACCTGCCTCTCCCCCGTGCAGTGACCTTGTCTTGCTGTCCTGCTGCTCTTCTTTGGGCATACACCCTTTGCTCTCTATGCATGCTCACATAAAGCAGAGGGAGAAATGATGGATCTGTACAGGCTGATAATCTAGCTGATCATTTTCAAGCATAGGCTCAGGGCTTTTTTTCAGCAGGAACGCGGGGGAACGGAGTTCCGGAACCTCTTGAAAATGGTCACATGGCTGGTGGCCCCGCCCCCTGATCTCCAAACAGAGGGGAGCTTAGATTGCCCTCCGTACTGCTGAGCGGCACGGAGGGCAATCTAACCTCCCCTCTGTCTGGAGATCAGGGGGCGGGGCCACCAGCCATGTGACCATTTTCTCCGAGGGCAACCCACTAAGTTCCACCACCTCTTTTCCCAGAAAAAAAGCCCTGCATAGGCTGAAGAATGCTTATCTTCATATACCAAGTCAAACCACTGCTTCTTCTAGCTCACTATTGCCTACTGCGACTGGCTATGGATCTCCAGACAAAGAAAAAATCTTTCTTAGCACCTTCCACCTGCAATCTCATTTGCTGAGGATTGATCCTGAGACCTAGGCATGTGCTCTACAACAGAGGGATGACCTCTCCCAAGGTTTTGGAGGACTCCCTAGAAGCTGCCTGATGGATCCCTGTAACAATAGACCTACTCTGTTTAGTTCAACTGTATCCCTTCTCTCAATTCTCTTAATTAAAAAGAGGATGACATAATTCCGGAATGACTTCATCATGTAGGCACTGCCTGAGTCTGTCATGTTCCATCCCTTCTTACAAAGAATCTCTTTCCACTGCTGCCAAAAGAATGGCTTAATTCTCCTCTGACGAGGAGAGAATTCTGAGATACCTTCACAGAGGGCAGCCCTCTGTACAGAAAACATAATGCAACCTGAACACACAGCATGTGTGAATACGGCAGAAGAGAGGCATGCCCCCCCATTCTTGCATGAGGACTAGCGACCCATTTTTCCTTTGCTTGTGATTTCCAGGGCAGTTTCTGAGGGAGGTGGATGCTGGGCTGCCAGCTGAGAAAGCAGGCATGAGGGATGGCGATCGCCTCCTGGGCGTGAATGGAGAGAGCACTGAAGATCTGGACCACCATGGAACAGTATCTAAAATCCGTGCGGACAGGAAGCAGGTGACACTGCTGGTCATAGATGCAGAAGGGAGCAAGTTCTATGATTTGGTACGTGCCAGGTATGGAATTGGGGGAGCACTGGGAGGTTGATCCCCTAAAGACCATCCATTCTCATTTCCCACCATGGCTCAGTGATAGAGCAACTGCTTGGCATGCAGAAGGTCCCGGGTTCAATCCCCGGCATCTCCAGTTAAAAGGACCAGGCAGTAGGTGATGTAAAAAACCCAGAGGCCCAGGAGAGCAGCTGCCCGTCTGAGTAGACAATATACACCTTGATGGACCAATGGTCTGATTCAATATGGCAGCTTCATGTGCATTGGGTGTACCCTAAAAACCCCATCCATGTAGAGGATTATAGAGTCACCATCACACCCAGGAAGTGGGTGCGATTGTCTTGTACTTCTTCCAGCAAATACATATACTGTAAACAACAACAACATTTGATTTATATACCGCCCTTCAGGACAACTTAATGCCCACTCAGAGCGGTTTACAAAGTATGTCACTATTATCCCCACAACAAAATACCCTGTGAGGTTGGTGGGGCTGAGAGAGCTCCAGAGAATTGTGACTAGCCCAAGGTCACCCAGCTGGCTTCAAGTGGAGGAGTGGGGAATCAAACCCGGTTCTCCAGATTAGAGTCCCGCACTCTTAACCACTGCACCAAACTGGGATTAACAGCCTCTTTGTGCGAAGCTAGATATCAGGAGAAATGGAGGTGGGAAGAATCTTAGAAAATTATCAGGATTCTCTGGGAGAAGCTATGTCAGAGCACAGTCCTAAATGCAGTTACTCTGGAGGCAGCCTACGCAAACCAGTGGGTTTAGATCAGAGTAACTCTGCATAGGATTGCACTGTGGAACAAATAAGAAACTGATACAAGCTCGTAGTGTGAGTTTTTTGGAATGAGGAAGCGTTCACTTATAAGAACCACCACCAGTAACCTGCTTGGATTGTTTTGGATTCTCTACCTTGGGGCAAAATGTGTTGGGTGAGATGATCCATTCATTCCCTGAGGATTAAAAAAATGGATTATAAAGCATCTCCGGAAGTCTGTTAGATTGTCCAAAAGTGGTCCCAGCCTGTTGGTTGAGATTTCTTTTGCTTTCACAGGTTGGATTGTCACCTCTCGTTTTCTACGATGACCAAGATGCTCTGACCGGATCGACTGCCACCTGTACTTCCTCTTCTTCTAGCACGCTTCAGGAAAATAGCACCTCCACCTTCATTCCTTGTCATCTCGATATGGACCACCACCAGAACGCCCGGCCATCCAGAGATGGCTCATGGGACTTCTCCAAAGAGGTGACGATGTCCTCTGTGGAAGTCTAGGGGGAATGTCCAGTGACCTCCCTTCACACTCTTTTCATTGGTGTGTTTGTTTTCTTTCAGCAATAGCTCTCAGAGTTCTGGTTTTTCTGGTTAGAAACACACAGTATGACTGACCCTGTTCTCTCACTTCAGTTTGCAGTTGGGAGATTGTGTGATGGAATGTGTCGTAATTCAAACAATCCACAAAAACAAGTATGTCAAGGAGAGGCAGGCAAGAACCCATCTTGTTGACATATGACTTTCTATCTGTATGGTGTTTTTTGAGCGGAGGAAGCATTTGACAACATGATTCCCCATCGCTGCCACCTCCAGTCTGAAGTGGCAAAGACATATGCGTGCATATACAAACTAGTTTTGGAGCCCAAAACCAGATGCAGAATGCTCATAAAAATATATAACTGCCCACCAGGAAGGATGTTTGTGAATCACAATAATTTATCCCTACCAATTATCCTCATGCTGGCCTCCGAATGGCCAAAGATCACTTTCTTCATACCCGCACTTGACTATCCAGGTGGAGATTATGGAAGATTCTGGTTTTCTGTAGTTCTCCAGGTGCCAAATTGACATGTGGTTCTCTGAAGCTACATGTCTTTTTGGGGCGAGGGGGGGCGGCATTGTTTGGTTTAATGTTTAAACTGAATAAGCTTTTGAACTTCCCTATCCAGTGTCTGCTTGGGTGGGTGAGGGGGCTGTTATGTGGCCACAAGAGCGGGTAACTCAAAAATATACATTTTAGGAGCACTACACCAGAAGTCAGCTATGATTTGACGGCACTTTCCATCACCACTCCCATATTCGACCCAATAGAGTCCACACTAGAGCTGGGTTTGGCAGAAGGAGACAAAAGCCCACAGGAAAAATATGGAAAGGTTAGGAAGAGAAGATAAAGATGGACAAGCCACCCAATAATTCTTCCTCAGAAGTCATGCGTGGATTACAAAGGAAATCTGTGGGGGCATGTATGGTGTAGTGGTTAGAGTATCAGACTAGATTCCAGGATGAATGAAATCCGGCCCTTAAGTCAGAGTTGACTTATGGCGACCCCTGGTGGGGTTTTCATGGCAAGAGACTAACAGAGGTGTTTTGCCATTGCCTGCCTTTGCAACCCTGTTGGAGGTCTCCCATCCAATTACTCACTTGGAGGCAATTGTGAGCTGCCACAGAAATTCAAGACTGGAGCTAGGTTCTCTTTGGCCAAATTCACACATGCCACTGAAAAGTTCTTTTCCACTCTTCTCTTGCGTACAGTTGGTGTGCACATGAGAAACAGAAAGGCAGTTCTAGATGGGCTTGCTCAGGGTTTTGTATGCATCAACAGTCCTACAAGCTAGGCGGATTGACAATTGCATCCCAGCTTTCCTGCAACTTTACAACGCTCTGATCTTTGTTCCACACAGGAGCAAGATGGACTGAGCCAGCCCTTCTAGGGCCTGCCAGATCATCGTCTTCATCGCTGCAAGCACCATCGAGTCCCAGCCCTGGAAAAGTTCCTGTTTGTGGTAGACATAAGTGACATTTGCACTGACGCTGCCAACTTTGCACTTTGATTTTTCCCTGCCCTGACTTTCCCTGTCCCTCTGCTGCCTCATCGATGGCTCCTTCTTTACACTCCAAAAAACTTCATGTGGATTCTTACAATGGGTCCCTGGATTGAAGTTCCCCGGGGAGAAGGAGCAGAGATTTGTTCAGAGCAGGAACCAACAGGACTCCTTGGAGGTCCATGACAGCTAATGGGAAACCACCCTCTTGGCTGTGACTAAACTGCAAAGGAAGTTCCCATTTTGCAGCCCAATGATGAACTCTCTCTCCTCCCATCAAGTTTTAGTGAAAATAGTTCCACACACACACACCCTCCTCACCAGGAATAACTAATGCCTGCTATTCAAAACACGGATTAAGAGCTGTCAGTGCTGTTGGATGCAGAAGTTCTTCTCCCTAATCTAAGTTATGCAAGAGAAGTTTTTTGCTTACTGAAGGAAAGGCACTCTGCACATGCTTAGAGGCACACCCTTTTTATTGCTTTATGTAGTCCCGAGGCTGAGTGCAGTTTAAGTGGTGATACTAAACCATGTGGATGATATGGGGGACTTGGCGTCATGCTCTGGAGAATGGCCCATCAGATCTCCAGTGGGTTGAGTCCGAACTCCTTGAGCCGGTCCTTATACTCCATATGGAGGGTTGTGGCCTCCTTCTCCCAGCCCAGTTTGGCAGTCTGCAGTTTGGACAGCACAAGGTCCAGGCTGCCCTGAGGAGAGGAAGAGCAACAGGCAGTAAGAGGGAGGCTAAGACGAGGGGTCTATGAATTCCGGGACTGCCTGGTAGGAATGCAGCAGAATGGAGCTGGTGCAGAATGGCTGTTGCCCAGTCACTTGGCTGAATCTGCAAGGATGTCTGTTGCAAAGGCCTTTCGATGGTCAAACAATGAATGTTCAAATGCTAAAGGCCAGCTTTCAAGTTACACGGGACATTTTTTCCCCCCCAGGCACATGCACTGAAAGCAAAAACCCTTTTGCAGGGCTTTTTTTCTGGGAAAAAAAGTGGTGGAACTCCGTGGGTTGCCAGCACAGGGGCAAATCCTGGTGGGAGGTGGTGCTCCTGGTACCACATGTGCACGTGCAAAGTGCGCGCATGCTTCTGGGACCTCGCAATGACGTCACTTTGGGTCAGCTGGAACAAGGGGGGAGTTTTTTAAAGTTGAAATCGTCCTCAGCAAAAATGGTCACATGGCTGCTGGCCCCACCCCCTGATCTCCAGACGGAGGGGAGTTTAGATCGCCCTCTGCACTGTGCGGAGGGCGATCTAAACTCCCCTCCGTCTGGAGATCAGGGGGCGGGGCCACCAGCCATGTGACCGTTTTCAAGAGGTGCCGGAACTCCGTTCCATCGTGTTCCGGCTGAAAAAAAGCCATGCCCCTTTGCAAATAAATTTTAGAAAGGCAAGTCTATCTGAACTGCTTGTAGCAGTGAGGAGAAACAGTCAGTCACTAGGGATCCCCAAGATACCTCCAGTGTGTGCTTGGAGATTTCTCAAGGGATGAAAGTAGGACCTGACCTGGGTCACAGAAGTATGTACAGCTCCTAGCATGTTCTGGAGGCAAATATCAGTCTCGGGTGGGAATAAAGGTGTCCTCTCCCCACTTCTAAGGATCATACCTTGTCACCAGCCAGCCTGAAATGTATCCCCCACCTCCAAACTCACATGCAGGATTTTTTCATATTCTGTCTCCATCTTGTCGATCTTGCGTTGCATCTCAGCAATTGCCTCCTCCTTCTCTTTCTGCATCTTTTCCTTATCTGCTCGGCTTAGTCGCACGTCATTTTGGCAAGCGGCTGCCAAGCGGAAAAGGGGGACATATAAAAAAAGGAAGTGAAGGGAAGTCTGCACGTGTGACAGAAAAGAAGATGGCACATCACAGGTATCTCCGTAGGAAGGAGTGTTATCTTGAGAATCTAAATACAAGCTTTTGACAGGCCAGGGGGTGCAGATCGCTGTCCCACAGGGCCTGCAGAGGGACATTTTCCTACTACCTTTAAAATTAAGCTGGGCCACTTTATGCATTGGGCAAAGGGGGCAGTTGCCCAGGGCGCATGGCTGTCAGAAGCCCCCTTTACATGTCAGAGAGAGAGACAAACTCTAGGTACACAATTTTAGGTACCTAGCCATGTTGGTCTGCAGTAGAACAGCAGGATTTGAGTCCAGCGGCACCTTAGAGTTCAACAACATTATCCAAGTGTAGGCTTTTGAGAGTGAGAGCTTCCTTCTTCAGAATCTTGTTGGTCTCTAAGGTCCCACTGGACTCAGATCCCCCTATGTACACAACGTACAGGCAACGCACCTAAGCAGAAAGCTGGACCAAGTGTGCCAGCCCCATTTGTGGCTAAGCACACTGGCCCTTCTCATCTGCATGTTGGCACAACGCCTACCTGTGTACAATTTTATCTCATGACTGGGGTTCCCATTTCCCTTCTATACACATTGGCCCATGCATGAATGCAGAGCTCCAGTGGCCCGTTGGGGTTAAAAACAACAACAACAACATTTGATTTATATACCATCCTTCAGGACAACTTAACAACACCCACTTACAGTGGTTTACAAAGTATGTTGTTGTGAGGTGGGTGGGGTGAGAGAGCTCTGTAAGAGCTGTGATTGACCCAAGGTCACCCCACTGGCTTCAAGTGGAGGAGTGGGGAATCAAACCCTGTTCTCCAGGTTAGAGTCCTGCCACTCTTAACCACTATGCCAAGCTGGCTTCGCAGTTTGTGCCCAGGTTCCTCCCTCTCCAGTCTGAAGTTCTGATTCAGAGTGGACCTCTTTAGTAGCAGAGGCTAAATTCTGCATGGTATATATTTTGATTACATTCGTAGTAAGACAGGAAAGAATGTGTCAGTATAAATCGAGCTGGGTATTCAGCTCGATTTAAGGAGGATTTAATGGAGATGATCCAAATCAATTTGCCACCTAAGGTTTGGACAGCAAGGGTTAACTAATTTTTTTTTTACTACTAGAAAAATAGGACTCTCTCCCTCTTCTACAGCCATGATCATTTTCTGCTAGACAGATCCCTTGCGAGTTCTGTAACTGATAAGCAAATGTTCTGCAACTGGAATTAATGTTATGGTTCACTCTTGACAATTTCACGGTTTTTGTAATAAACACTGTGGATAAGGATCAATTATGCAGGTACCTTTGATGAATTCTAGCTGCAAAATTGGGAGGGGGTGATATTATTAAAATGAATGACTGTGGGTGTAACAGATACCGAGTTGTTCCCTCAAGTTCTGAGACTCAGCTTCTAAGTGCTGTATCCGAGTATCGGTCTGACCCTGAAGTTGCTGGAACCGGCGGATCATCTCTGGAACAGATAAGGACGGGAGATGGAATAAGGCTACAAGGCAAAGTGGGGGAGAGTTGTGACCCCCGCCCCATCCCTGTCTTGCACTAATAGTCCTTAGGGGTTCTCTTTGTGCATTATTAGTGTACCTGGCACTTGAAAGCGTAAGCTAAGAAAAAAGACTGGCCCCGTGCCTTAAGAAACCTGCAATCTAAATTTTGACCGCGAAAGGAGACAATGAAAAGATGGGAGACAAAAGACAAGCAAGGCTGAGAGGAGTGACGAAGAGTCCTTTTTGCAGAGCATACTGCATTATTGGCTCCACTGGGATACCTCACTCTAGTCTCCCTTTCCAGAGCCAAACACCTGAGTTTCTGAAGAACGTCCTAGTGGAACACTGCCTTCTCAGCCCACCTGAACCTGGGCAGGTCCAAGAACATCTGGCTGATGGAGCCATGAACTTCACAGCCTACATTTTTTCGGATGTATGGAATGGACAAGAGCCGTGGCAGGCAGATATGCCCACAAGGTGAAGTAAAAGGAGAGTGAGCCAGCTAAAGAACACAGGAATGCTCCTCAGCATATTGGAGCAGGAAAAATGAATGTCTTCTATATACTAATAAAGAATGTCCTCCACTTCCATGCGCAAGAGCAAAGGGATACGTTCAACTGGCCTAGAAGCAAGCGAGGCTGTACGATTGCATAGGCATTGGCAGCTCTGCTGGGGCCAAGCTATGGGGATATCAGTGCCTGGCTCAGCGTCCACCTGGCAGTCAGTGGCCCTCCAGAGAAGCGGGCCACTGAAAACTTCTAGTTAAAGGGCCCATCTACTTATGTGAGAAGATTTATTTACTAGACTTAAAGGTAGCTGGCAGAGAACGTTTTATGTGGCAGATCCTCTCTACACATCCATTGATATCACGTGAGTCTCTCTACACAAGACGCTGGAGGGCACGTGTCCATCGAGTGTGGGGAGATGCAATGTTAGCTGGGAAGCGTAGTTTTGAAAGACAGAGCTGGCGGAGATCATTCTGGAGGGGGATGGATTCTCTCTCAACTCTCTGCCACCTCTGGCGTCCTGGACTGTCTCCCCTTATGGAGCTTTTACCGTGCCGCCCTCACAGCTTAAAACTTTGCATTCACCGAGATTTGGCAAAGCGAAGTCTCCAGAAGGGGAGATGCCAGAGGAAGCAGAGGGTTGTGAGAGACTCTGTCCCCTCCAGTGTGATCTCCACCATCTGTCATTTAAAACTACACTTCCCAGCTAACATTGCATCTCCAAACTCATGAAGACTACGTGGCAAATAGGAAGAGAGCAAGAGAAAGGAACATGGGATCTCTTCTTTAATGCCACCACTAAAACAGGCTTGGCTCAGGACCTTTTGGTTCCCATAGTAAAAAATCCAAAGAATGCCCCTTCCTCCAGGCACATTAATTAAACAGTCATTTGCCTATCTTTAACGCCGTAAATCTGCAGTTAATTCAGCTTATCTCACTTCCCCAAATGGTCAGGCTTGGCTCTGCATCCAGGAAGGAGATTGGCCACCCAAGTGTACACAAACGCACCTTCGTAAATATCTTGTTTGTCACCTCGGGCCTCCTCCAATTCTTGCTCCAGCTCCACCAGCCTCTGCTTCAGTCCGTCACTGCCGGCCATTGCTTGCCTGGCCACATCCCTCCGAAGAACTGCAGGTCAGGACATACGTCGCTTTGGCTTGCATGCACTCATCTGAGACGGGACCTGTTCTTATCTCTGATATTACTTGGTATTGCTATTTTTAATCTTATACATAAAGTATCTAAGGAGATCTTTATCTGCTGGGCCTGATTTTGTTGAGACAAATAACATGACAGCTCCCAAGTTACACAGAACCCTTCATCAGATGGAAGGGGGAAAGCAATTCAATATTTACTATAGAGCCACATAAACATAAACGTCTCACTGTAGTGTCAAACAATTGGATCGTTCTAACCCAGTACTGTCTACTGGCCAGGTCTTTGGGGGAGGTCTAGTCATATCCCTGGGCAGGGCTTTTTTTTTGGGAAAAGAGGAGGTGGAACTCAGTGGGTTGCCAGCACAGGGGGCAACTCTTGGTGAGAGGTGGTGCCCCTGGTACCACATGTGCGCGCGCAAAGTGCACGCATGCTCCCAGGGCCAATGACGTCACTTTGGGTAAGCTGGAACAAGGGGGGAGTTTTTAAAAGTTTAAATCGCCCTCGGTGAAAATGGTCACATGGCTGGTGGCCCCGCCCCTGATCTCCAGACAGAGGGGAGTTTAGATTGCCCTCCGCGCTGCTCCAGTGGCTAATCCAAGATTAGCGGTCATGCAGTGAACATGCAGCTCGCCGCTTGGATAGAAGCATCTGCGCTGACGCAGCACCCTGCCGCTCATAAAGGCAGAAGAGCCATCTTGGATCAGGCTGCGTGACAACCACTCTGCTTGGATTGTGTTTTGTGTTAGGCTGATGGAAATAGGATGGGGCGGGTGAGCAGACGAACCTTTCGATTCCAAGCTCTATGACCCAGAAAAGAATGGCCAGTCAGTCTGCTGGCACAGGACTGGAAACCCTTTGCCCCCACGAAAAGTTTCAAAGCTTGCCCCTCCCTTTAAAACGCTCTCTACTATGCCGATGACGTTCTCTCACCAAGGTGCTGTTTCAGAGTCTCAACCTCTAGCACTCTCCTTCTGTATTTTTCTTCATCTGTATGGGGCGAGAGAGAGACAGAATGTGTGAAAAAGGTCTTGACTTGGGGGCCGATTTGTCCCTTTTACTGATTTAACCCTGGAATGTGTACAACAATGCAGAGTTCCAGGGGTTATACCTGGATGAGTATTTATACATAAAATGGCCCTTGGCCCTGAGAGAGAAACGCATGGAACACAGAGCAGAGGATCAGCAATGGTAGGGCTAGCAGAATCTACAGCTCTACTGCTCAGATGGTACCTGCCACATCCGTCTTCTTCAGTTTTCCTCCTTTTTTGCCTTTTCCTCTCCTTGCGGTGCTCATTCTTGTACGCTTGCTGAAGCCTGCAAATTGGAAAGGACGGGAACGGAATCAATCTGTGGCTCTCACTCTCCCTGAGTTCCAAGGGGAACTGGCCCGCTGCCTGCTCTTTAAACTGGTACCAGTGGAGAGAGACTGGAGGAGGTTTTCACAGGGGTGCCATAAATCGCTTCCGAGCCGCCCTTGAGCTGTTTATAGGAACACAAGACCACTCTTTGTGTGGAAGAGCAAGCTGGAGAAAAGTACCTGGACGTGAACTGCCGATGTCTTCAGAGGTTGCTGCCAGTTTCCCAGCAGGAAATATTAAACTATTTTTGCAGGAATGTCATTTCAAGCAGCCAATTGGCAAGGAGGAGGAAGAGATGCCTGGGTCTCAAGGAGCCTATCCCAATCAGCACAAGGCAGGGAATCCTTGCATTGCTAGGCAACCATCCCTGTTTGCTGCCATGGCTACTGAAGGAAGCTTGGCAGACGCCAGCTCCAGGAAAGAAGGCCTGCGACGTTTTGCATCCAAAAAGAAAGAGGTTTTTCAAACACATCCAAAGGTTTTTTTTTTTCAGATGGGCATCCAATGGCTGTGGAATTCTCTGATTTTGAAGTTCTTACAACAAACCCACCTTTGGATTGAATGTGTTGTGCCTTCCTTCCCAAGTGAAACAGTCCAAATTGCATGTTGCCATAGATGCTTATTTATCCTTCCTACCGCCTTCTCCCTCCTCCTCTTATCTGTCATTCTCTTGAAATGGAAATTGCAGGCTGCTTCTGGGGTGGGAATCGGGGGAGATGAGTTTTAGAGGGGAAAGAAACTAACGGCATAATTATAATTTTTAAAATTATAATTGCCTCGTTCCTCTAGAAAGCAGTGCACCTTCATGACCTAGAGACCGGGGCAGTGTGGTGCTCCGGCCTCCATGATTTTTGCTTCACCATGGATACAGGATTAGGTAGTGAGTGACTGCCCAATAACTTACTAATATACGTGAACATTCTGTAAATGAGGAACGTGGGGTTTTTCAGTACTGTCAATTTATTTTCTGGGCAGACACAAACTAGCTGATTTAGAAAACATTTCTACAGCAGGAGACATCCAGGCCAACAGCCATTTTCAAACGATGCCTCTTTACAGTCTACAACAACACAACTTTCTGAGGGCTCAAGCAAAGGAGGTCTCAGTCAAGTCCATAAAATTGAAATCATTTGTCCAGACTCGGTTTGCCTCAAGGCCAGGCCAGGAAGGGAGAGAGCCTTTAACCCTTAAATCTTCACTGGCAGAGGAGCCAGTATGAATAACAGGCAACGTTACCTCTAGGCTAGACTACTGTAACGCACTCTACGCTGGGCTTCCCTGAACCTGATCCGGCGGTTACCGCTGGTAAAGAATGCGGCGGCGTGGGTCATCACCGGACTGCCATTGGGTGCACATACAATGCCGGTATTGCGTCAGCTGCACTGGTTGCTGGTGGAGTACCAAATCAGGCTCAAGGTTCTGGTATTAACCTATAAAGTCCTATGCGGACTGGGACCGGCGTATCTGCAGGACTGCCTCTCCCCATATGAACCCCAGAGGACTCTTCGTTCCAGTGATAAACATCTGTTAAAGATCCCTGGCCCCAGGGAGGCCCACCTGGCATCGACCAGGGCCAGGGCCTTTTCAGGCTTGGCCCCAGCCTGGTGGAACGCTCTGTCCAATGAGACCAAGGCCTGGCGGGATTTGTTATCTTTCCGCTGGGCCTGTAAGACAGAGCTGTTCCGTCAGGCATATGGTTGCTGCGAAGCAGTGCCTCCTAGCTGGGGGGGTACATCACATGCCCTCCTTACTAGTGACACCTTCCATCTCTCACATATTTCCCTGCCAAATTGCTCTGGAGATGGCTAAAAAGGTGGTCGGCTAGATCATTGTGCCGCTGTGTTTATATTACATGTATTTTAACTGTGGTATTTAAATGTTTTATGGTTTTAAATCATATAAATTGTGATATGTAATTTAAATTTTAGTTGTAATCTGCCCTGAGCCTGCTGATGTGGGGAGGGTGGAATATAAATAAAATATAAATAAATAAATAAACAAAACTGAGTGGAGATGGAGGGCTAAAACTTTTCCAGTCCTTACTGAGGTAAATTGAGGCAACATGAGCCTGTAATTTGCATTTTATAGACAAGATGAGTGATGTTCTTTTGTTTAGACCCTCATAATAATGCCAGTAGCAGTTAAATCCTAAGTAGAGTTACTTCAGTCTAAGCCCATTGAAATCAATGGGCTTAGACTGGAGTAACTCTGCTTAGGACTTCACTGTAAGTCTCATATGAACCCATTCCAAAAATAGGTTACTGCACTTAATGAAATAAGGAGGAGGCTGGAAGTGGGGACAGAACTTGGGTATTTGAGAGGAACTTATTTGGGTGTGCACATTCACCCAGGCTCCAAACTAGATGACAAGTAGATGGCCGTCCATTTTCTTGTGTCTAACGATTTTGTTTTAAACCTGCCCTTGAACCTTTACTACAGCTCCTCCTTGCATTTTTTATCTGAGGAGGACCCTAGTCACAACAACCAACACTCCTTCTCCACATAAACAAAGCTTCCTCTACTCTACCCAGGCTTATGCCTTGAAAACTCCTTCCTTTCAGGGTTTGAGTCCCACGGCTATCACCACCTGTGGCGTTTTACTTTGTTTGTGTAACATATCTTTCTGTGTCCCAAAAGGTTTTTGCTACCACCAAAAGCATTGTAACTGGTTTCTGTTTAGTAGTACTAGTTTTATAAGGAGGCTTATTTGGTAGTGTGACAGAACAATCAGCAAGGAGGGGGGCAGTGCTGTGAGGTAAAAAAGGGATCCTTTTCTTTCTTAACCAAAAGTAGAATTTATTTATCAATACATATATGTGACGATTGCAAACTTTTGATAAGCATATTGGTTTCAGATTAGGTTCATAAACTTGACGGTTTCAAGATAGTTATATATTCTGAAAGGGTTATTCACAAACATACTCACAAAGACTAATTTTCTACACAGTTCTTCATTCACAAAATAAGTGTCTCCTCCACACGGACACAGGCTCCCTCAGGCTCTGCATGGATATTCTGACCTGGACAGAATCACTGAATTAGACAGAATAACTTTTATCTGAGATAGTGACTACTGAGGAATTACACAATTTTAAACTTGACAATGAGGAAATTGAAATTGTTCAAGATTTTCTATTCCTTGGCTTATTCATCAACAAAATGGGAGACTGCAATGAAGAAATCAGAAGAAGACTGAGACTTGGAAGAGCGGCTGTGAGGGAACTAGAAGAGATCCCTAAGATAAAGATATCTCTCTAGGGACCAAGATCAAGATAATCCAAACTATGGTATTCCCCATTACTATGTATGGATGTGAAAGTTGGACGGTGAAGAAAGCTGACAGGAAGAAAATTTGAAATCTGGTGCTGTAGGAGAGTTTTGCGGATACCATGGATGGCCAAAAAGACAAATAAGTGGGTTCTAGATCAAATCAAGCTTGAATTTTCCCAAGAAGCTAAAATGACAAAACTGAGGCTATCATACTTTGGTCACATCATGAGAAGATGAGATTCTCTAGAAAAGTCAATAATGCTAAGAAAAGCGGAAGGCAGTAGGAAAAGAGGAAGACCTAAAATGAGGTGGCTTGACTCAATAAAAGAAGCCACGTTCTCCAGTTTGCAGGATCTGAGCAAGTCTGTTAATGATAGGACATTATGGAGGTCTTTAATTCATGGGGTCACCATAGGTTGGAGGCGACTTAACAGCACATAACACACACACACAGATTGACTCAGGCTCACACCAAGTTAGCCTGACTTAGAGCGGAACTACAAGTGACAAAAGGCACAGATTGGACTCTTGTCAGCTTCCCTCAAGTTTTGATGGGAAATGTAGGCAGCTTGGCGGAATGTTGGACAAGTGACAGTTGAAAAGTCCATTGGACATCAGTCAGAGAGCCAAGCTGCAAGACTAGGATGCCTACATTTCCCATCAAAACTTGAAGGAAGCTGACAAGTGTCCAACTTGTGCCTTTTGTCACTTGTAGTTCCGCTCTCAGACAGAATTTCTCAGAACTTCCCATAGATTCACTGACAAAAATCACTTTTTCCTCAGCACTCTGACTAAAAACTGCAGTTCACTCTGTCTGTCCCCTAGGGTACGCCTGCCATCCAGTCACTGTCTTACTTCACAGAGCTGCATTTAAACCCACAGTAACCAATATTCAACACCCCCAACCCCACATTAATACACACAAACTAAACTACATTCAAAACATTACAACCCTCCTCCTCATGTGATGCTCACTTGCAGTGTGTAATCCACCTTGTGTCTCAGGAAGAAACACAGACTATTATTATTGATTATGATGAATGTAGTAATGGTGAGGTCTTATTTTAGCTAGATTGTGTCTAGTATCAAAGCTAGGCTGGATAGGGAGAAGTTGAAGTGATGGATTGTATACAGAGATGGTAGCAGAAGGCTGAGTGAGAAATTAATAACAATAACAATAAATGATTAAATATAGAGATCTGGCAATAGAAACCCCCTGACTATGGATGAAGAATATAACAGTAGTCCCCATTGTCATCGGGGCACTGGGAACTATATGGAAAAACTGCAGCTTTCTGACATAACATCTACAGAACTGCAAAAGACGGCGTTACTTGGAACAGCGTACATATTGCACCGATACCTGGCTGATACTTAGGTCTCTGGCGGAAACTTGTATCAGCTCAGCAAGGCCAATCAATGATAACGCACGATCTTTATTTATTATTGATTGTGTTGTGTGAAGTTTGAATAATAATAATAGCGAGATCTTGTTTTAGCTATATTGCATCTAGTATCAGAGCTAGGCTGGAAGGCAAGAGTGATGGATTGCATATAGAGATGATAGCAGAGGGCTCCGTTGCCTTGACAGAAAATATGGTTGATGCCACCTCACCTAAGCTGGCCCTGGGCCCCTGCAGAGCTGCTGCCAGTCAGGGTAGACGGCTCTCGGCTAGATGACCCAGTGGCTTACTTGCAACTTCAAGAAAGAGGTTCTTCAAAGTGCAGCTCGGCCTCCCCTTCAGAACTATTTACCATTAGCTCCCCTGTTGATGTAGCCAGCAGTCGAGACCACAGGTGGAGGGTGAGAAATAGCAGCAATGGGGATGTTATGCAAAGGAGAGGGTGCCTCTGCGGCTGCTGGGGAAAAGGAAGTGTTGTGCTGCTCCCTTTCGATGTCGCCAGCAAAGGTTTTTGTTTGTCTGTTTGGAGACAAAGAAGTTGGGGGAGAGAGAAGTGGAGGGGGGTCGTCTGTGTGAGGGTCACCTGCTTAAGGTACATGAGTTAGGCCACTCTCGCTCCAGCTCTTCAGGGGGTAATCTGGATTTCTCCGACAGCCAGTCAGAGAAATCCTAAGCAGAGTTACTCCAGTTTAAGCCCACTGAGATTGATAGGCTTAGATTGGAGTAACTCTGTTTAGGATTTCATTGAGGGTCCTTGCACTGCCAAATACTGATCTCTGACAGTGAGGAAGTTGTATTGGCCTGCAGCAGGAACAGAGATCTTGCCACTGAAACCTGTGGGAGTGAGGCAGGCTGGCTCTTTGCCACACAGCTCGTTGTGGCCTTCCTTGCCCTGCTCAGACCGGTGCCCCCGCTGGGACTCCTGTGGGCTTAGAGCTGAGCATGGTTGCCACGGTTACTTAATTGCTTATTTCAAAACAAAGAACCACCACCACCGTTTTTTCTTCTTTTCAGTGTCCCTATTCAGGGAAATTTCTTTAGCTTCCTTGTCCATATGGTGGCAGGCCAGTTTGTCAGTTCCATTTTTTCTTTTCAGGTCTGTTGCAGTCATAAGGAGCATTTTGGATTACCCTAGGTTGCAAAGAAAACTGTGCCCATGCAACTGGATGCCAGTACAACTGCCTGAAAGGAGTTCCAGACTCCCCCAATCAACTCTTTCATTTGCACTTCTGCCCACTTCCTGCAATGCCCCCCCCCTTCAGTGGTTGGCATTCACCACTCCCAAAGAAGGTTGCCTGCAGCTGCTTTGGCTTTGCCACAGTGCCTCCCTTTCTTAAAAAAAAAAATTAGCAGTGCTTGCCAATATGAATCACTTAGAATTTGCATATGCATACAGGACCATCAAAAAAGTGCTTGCCGATACGGACCACTTAGAATTCGCATATGCATACAGGACCATTAATCCAGCGTGTTTCCCGAGATGGCAATACTTTTTGAGCCTTTTGCCTGTTCTCACTCTGTAATAGAAGTCTAGACAGCCTTGCCCAAAACTGTCATGGCTACTCCGGTTGCCTTACTGCCATCCTGCGCATGCCCAAAGGGCCGCCTTCCTCTGTGTCATGCGCAGCTGATCTAGACAATTAAAGGAGAAATAGGTACCAAGATTAAGGCCGACCAATAGCAGCCGGGCGTGCCGCCTTTTAAAGCTCCCGTCAGTCACGCGCACGTTTGCGCGCTCTTTCGCCCCCTCCCTTCCTCCCTCCGGTTTGAGGGCCAATCGAAACGCACCTCCCCTCAGGACGCGCGGCCAATCAGAACGCGCCTTCCCTCAGGGAAGCGGGGAGCCGCGCCGACGCCGGCACTGCCCCTCTCCCCGCCCCTCTCCCCCTTCCCCAGCCAATCAGGGCGCTCCGCGGAGGGAGGCTCGCGCGAGCCTGTCACGGGGAGGCGCGCGCGCTGGTGCCTCAGCCCCTTCTTCTCTCTCCCCTCGGGCGCGCCCCCGACGCTCGTGGAGCCGCCTCCGCCGCCGCCTCCTCTCAGTCGCTCGGCGAGCCGGCGAAGGAGCGGCCCGGCCCGGCGGAAGGGACACGCCTTGGCTCCCCGCCGCCTCCGGGCCCCGAGCGCGGGCCCCGCCGCCGCCCCGCCGCAGGCCCCCATGTCGGCCCCGCTGAAGAAGGGCCCCGGCGGGCTGATCGGGCTCATGAAGGATGCCTTCCAGCCGCACCACCACCACCTCGGCCCCCACCAGCCCGGCGCCGTCGACAAGAAGATGGTCGAGAAGTGCTGGAAGCTCATGGACAAGGTGCGGGGCTCGCTGGGGCGGGGATGCCAACCTCCTGGTAGGGCCTGGAGAGCTCCCGGAATCGCAGCTGGTCTCCCGGCCGCAGGCATTTGTGCCCTTCGGGAACATGTAGGGCGGGGCCTGGGGGTCTTTTGGAATCACGCCTGGTCGCCAGACTACATTTGCAGAAAATGGCTGCTTTGGAAGGTGGACCCTGTGGCATTATACTCTGCTGAGGCACTCCCCTCCCCAAACCCTGCTCTCCCCAGGCTCTACTCCCAGAGCTCCAGGAATTCCCTAACCCAAAGTTGGCAACCCTGTTGACAGCTTTAAGGGGTAGACTCTGACGTTATAGCCCTCTGCAGTTCCTCCCCCAAACCTTGCCCTCTCCAGCTCTCCCCCCAGATCTCAAAACTGGCGACTCTATTGGCAGATTTACGGGGGTAGACTGGCATTATAGCCCCCTGTAGTTCTTTCCCCAAACCCTGCCCTCTCCAGCTCTGCTCCCAGATCTCCAGGAATTTCCCAACCCAGAGCTGGCAACCGTAATGGTTGCTTTGGAAGGTGGGGCTCCATGTCATCACACCCCAGTGGGGTCTCTCCCCAAACACCATCCCCCCAAATCTCCAGGAATTTGCCAACCTGTAGCTGGCAATCCTAGTAGGGAGGTGGTGAGGTGGGGGCCTTGTGGGTTGGGGGTCTGGTGGAGAGGAACCACCAGAATGGGGAAGTGAGAGGGGTGGGGGTGGGGAGACCTGAGGGAGGAAAGAAGGGAAGAAGCTGGAGTTGTGTGTTTGGAGGTGGGGAGGGATTTAAAAGGAAAGGGGGACTCTGGGTGTTAACAAAATAGTAATAGAAGGCAGGGGTGCCATAGGGGTGAGGCTGGGTGATCTGGGCTGGGCATGAGGGCAGTAGGCTGAAGGGGTGGGTGGGGTTGGTGTCCAAGGATCTTGGTGCAAGTCATCTGGAAGGGCAAGAGGGAAGCAAAAGTGACGGAAACAGGGATCATGGGTTCAGGAGTGGATGGCCCTGGGTAGAACAGCCCTGGTCCTAAGATTGTATGTTGGGAGATGGCTGCCAACCTCCAGGTGGTGGCTGGAGATATCCTAGAATTACAATTAATCTCCAGGCCACAGAAGCCAGTTTCCCTGGAGAAATTGACTTCTTTGGAGGGTGGGCAGGGCAGCATTAAACTCTATGGTGGCCCTTCTTCTCCTAACCCCACCCTCCCCAGGCTCCACCCTCAAAAACTCCAGGAGTTTTGCAACCCAGAGCTGGTGATCCTGGAGGTGGGGGCGGGGCGGGGCTGGATGCTCTGGTGAGGCCCTGCCACTGTAGATTAAGTGGGGAGGGTGGATGGACTGATGGGTAAATGGCATAAATAAATAAAGCCAATATTACTAATATTACATATTATTAACATTTTATAATGATACAATTTTAATCATTAATATAATTATCCCCCCAAGATATTTGTGAGTTCCTGTGACATACTCTGTTGATGTGCTGTTAGAGACAGGAGGAGACAGGGTCTGGGTGGATTCTCTCTTTTGTTTAAAAAGGACTCAGATTTAAAAGGGGCTTGGACAGGTTTATGAAGGATTTAGTTTGTTGTTGATTTCTAGGCACAATAACTGAATGGCAGGATGCTTCCAGATGTCAGATACTGGGGAGCAATTTGCAGGAGAAGACCAGAGGGCCCTGTTCATGGGTTCCTCTGTGCCTTCTCTTTGGCTAGTGTTGGAAGCAGGATGCTGATCCAGCAAGGCTACTCTTTATGTTTTTAAGGCTGAGGCTGGTAGGGTGATCTGGGCTGGAATTTGTGAGAGGAAGCGGCGGGGGGGGGAAGTGTTTGGAAAAGGGAGTAAATAGTGGGGTGGAAGTGTGTTGACTTGATGGGCACAGATATTTAGTATGGTCTGGGAAATGAAGTGTGTCAGTTGCTATTCCAGAAGGTGTTCAAGATGGTCTACAATATATTAATATACCACCATCAGCATATGTTGGTGCTCTGCGCTGTGATGCCAAACAAAAGATGGGGTTCTTCCCTGCAGCACTTGCTCTCATTTTGTATTGTTACTTATTCACTTCATTTCCCCCCACTCTTTCTCCCCAATAGGGGGTTAGGTTACTTACATTGTTCTCTTTTCCTCCATTTTATCCTCGCAACAAACCTGTGAAATAGGTTAGGTTGAGAGCAAGTCACTAGTCCAAGGTCACTCAGCAATCTTCCATAGCAGAATGGAGATTTTAACCCAGGTCTCTTGGTTTCTAGTCCGATACTCTAACTGCTACGGCACACTGGATCTCAGATTGGGGTGGTGAACAAAAGGAGGTAAAGATAACATAGGATGAATGCAAATAAGTGAACTTAGAGCACTGATGAGGGCAGAGACTGAACTCAATAGTCTGGGGCAGTCTTCGGGAGGGAGATGTTATGGGAAGGTCCTAGGCATCCAGCTGAGTAGCAACTAAAAGTTGTGGGGAGGGGATATAAGCTGTTGGGAAGTCAGGGTAGGGCAAGATTAAAGATGTGGGGTTTGAGGAAAGGCCTGGTTTGGTTTGGAATCTGCAAGACAGAGTTGGTGGCATTTTGGGTTGTTGGGCTGAGCAGGAACTTGAAGATAGAATGTGTTGTCAGTTTTTGTAGGGGGATAGATGTTATAGTTATTTAGGGGCAAGGGTGATGGGTTTGGCTGGCTTGACGAATAGCTCAGTTGCTAGCAATCCAGTTGCATAGTTTACACCTATGTTCAGTGGCTTTCTTTTAAGTTAATATACAAAATCATGGACACTTGTTAAGATTTCCTGATCAAGAGGAGCAAAATAATAGTAAATTCACTGATGATGAAGTGGGACAGGTCTTCAAAGTGCCTCAGGTTCAAGTAGTTTGGCAGTTTTGTTATCATGTTGCCAAATAGTAAAATGTGGAGAGACAGGCTGTCACTGATACAATCAGCGGTTGCAATCTGGAGGTTGAGACAAAGCTCATAAGCATATGTGCATTTGTTGAGATATTTGAGAGAGTGACACAGGGAGACAAAAATGGAGAAGGTCCTAAAAATAGGTAGGTGGTGGGTGGAGGAGGCAGGTGGAATTAGAGGGACCCGTAACCATGGTGTTCATCTTACCGGATGTTAAAGGGAATTGAGCAGGAGGAGACTTTGGAAAAAAGCTGTTCAGAATTAGATTCTTAGAAATGAAGGACAGCAGCAGCAAAAGTGGGCCTGCTTGTGTAGGCTCTTGGGCAGTATATTCTGGAAGAGCTAGTCTTGCTGTTTTGCTCCTAGTTTTATGAATGTGAAGCCCAAATGTCATGATAGGCTGGAAGCTATTTGCAGTGATACCATGGCTTGGAGTACCAAGGAAGCACAGTTATGTTATCTTGAATGTTTTCATAATCCTACCTGGCAAACATGCCCATTTGTCATAAGCTAAAGGAAGATGGAGCCTTAAGGTACGTTCAAGATTTTACAGTTCTTTAAGAAGTTTGTATTCTTCAGTCTTTCAGTCCAAGAGATGAATTCACTGGATGCTTTCTCCTTTGAAGCTTCAGTTAATGACTAATGTTGAACTTCGGATATTGGAGTAGATGATCTGATAGACCCCATGTGTCACTCAGCGTTGGTAGATGGAGAACAGAGATTAAAAGTAACGTTAAACATATCTTTTAGCTAGATGAATGAGATATGCTATTGTGAGACCTTTTAGCTAATAAAGCTGATGATGCTTTTTGGGACTATAGACTAGGCCAGGGGTGGGCAAATTGCGGCCCGCTACAGAGTTTTTTGTGGCCCGCCAAGACAGTAGAAAAGTGTGATAGGGTACATTTGTCTCATTAAACTGATTCTAAAATTAAATGTGCTTGCAGCTATAGGTGATATGAAATTAGCACAATAAATAAATTGAATAAAACTACCATTATTTTATTTAATTTATATTTATCGATTTTTATGATACAATTTATACCTTTTCTGAAATGCAAAGTTAACTAATGAATGCAATCATTTTAAAAGGTGCGGCCCTCTGCTAACCTCCGCTCCCACAAAGTGGCCCCCGAGCCAAAACAATTGCCCACCCCTGGACTAGGCTATTGGGTATTGTCTGCTGATATATATATGCTCCTACTGGATAGTTCAACTTTGGTAAAGATGTCATGTTAATTACTTACACTTTAATTCAGAAAGGTTTCATCTGTATATTATTCTTTATGCTGTTTTTCAGATTTGCAGCAGCCATACCCTATTTTATCTGTTTTCGTTGAATATGTTAACTGTTGATCATACTGTATTTTTGCTCTATAAATGTCCTAGCTATTGATTATATTGTATTCACTTGCAGTATGTAATCTGCCTTGGATCTTAGTGAGAAAAGTGGACTATAAATAAATAAC
Source organism: Eublepharis macularius (assembly GCF_028583425.1). Taxonomy (NCBI): domain Eukaryota; kingdom Metazoa; phylum Chordata; class Lepidosauria; order Squamata; family Eublepharidae; genus Eublepharis; species Eublepharis macularius. The sequence continues at coordinate 5,754,107 of NC_072803.1, forward strand.
AACAATAAAATAAGAATGTTAATGTCACGAAGATAAAGGACTCCCTCATAATTTAGTATGGTACACTGTCTCAGGCTGTACAGTAAGAAGTAAGCAGTACTGCTCCTTTTCAGAGGATATAGAACCCTCTTAGGGAAATACCTGTGCCCTTAAAGAGTAGTATGGCATTATTTTACAGCTTGCTTAAGTACATGGGTGAGTGGAAAGATCAGATTTACATGGGACTGAGGTAGCTGAGTTTAGAAATATCTTAGTGCTGGGTAAAAATGAAAGATAGAAACAATGGTGGTGTTCTTGAAAGCTTCCTGTAAATGTTCCTGTCGTGTGTTATCAGTTATTTTTTCCTTCAGGAAAATAATGACTTGCATTGCTATGTACACACCATTTTGCTGTTAAAGCTTATGCTCACCATCTCTCCTTCCTCTTTCTTCGCTATACATAGATTTGCATTGCTCAGTTAATGTTTTTCTTTGGATCTAGAAAGGGAAGTGAACTGTGCATAAAGCTTTTGGGCTGGATCAAGAGGCCATCTAGAAAGCTCTGAAGCAGGACTGTTGATAAATTTGAGAAGCACTCTTTTAGGATTATCAGGAAATCTCCACTGTAGCATTAAATCAGCAGGATGTTCTGAGATACTTGTAAAATAGAATTCAACAACATTAGCACTCAAATAAATGGCATGGTATCTAATCCTGCATCATGTATGGTTTGTGTGATGTGCAGCCTGAATCTGCATGTTTGATTGAACGTATCCCATAGTGTTCAGTGGGACACTGCTAAGCAAGTGTGCATAGGATTGCTATGTTAATTATGTGGGTTTCAGGCTTTCTTAAAGTCTTATCTGCTGGTGGGAAGAGGTGTGTTTCCATTGTCAATAGGATGTTTTCACCTCCCCGAAGCATTGCATACAGTGCTCAGCTCACCTATCTACCTTGTTATGTTGGAAATAACCTTGTTTGCTTTCCTAAATTAGGGAAGAAGAATTTGTTCAGCAGGAATGATTGCTACCACAGCTGCTTTGCATTGCCATTGCTTAATAAAAATGGGAAGTGTGACTGGCAGGTTAACAATTCCCTTGCTAGCTGAGTTCTTTTGCATCAAGCTGAGATGACCAGGAGATGTTGCCATTAACCTAGTTATGGCACACTGCTGGCAAGTTTCAGGATCATCTTTATAAGCTCAAAGGGTTGATACTGAAGCATTTTATGTGTTAATGAAAAGTACCTTGTTGGCTCTGAGATCCCTAGCTCTCAGGATGGAAACAGCAAAAGGGGAACAGAAAAATGGCGATGTTTACGCCATAAATAAACTTCGGTCTGGTTTCAATCTAATTCAACTGCTCTAGCTTTTTCAAGAGAGCTTGGGAATTGTAGTTCTGTAAAGGCAAGGATTCCTAGTCGCCTCACATAATTATAATCCCCCAGGTTCCTTGGTGGGATGTCATGGGGCCTGACTTGGAATATGAACAAGATGCCCAATGGTGGTATACTTCAACATGCCTCTTAAATTTCTTAACCAAGTGTGTGCGTGCCTACCCATCACTTTAATAATTTTTGGTGTGATTGTATTTCCCTCCCTTACTATTTGTATTTGCGTGTAGTGCTAGGGGCATTAACGCTGCACCCTGTTCTCTAGCTCACGCTTGCTTTCCCGGAGTGCCTCTGAGTTCAAAGGGATGTTGCAGGCCTATCCATCCTCACTTCCTTTGATCTTCATACCTTTAAAACTGCAGCAAATGTTAACAGTGTTAGCTGAGCTCTGTCTTTTGTTTTTGCCCTAATTTTTACACTCTCCCCCTCTTTAGCAACAATTCATGTTCCAGAACCAGGGCTTTTTTTCAGCAGGAACGCGGGGGAACAGAGTTCTGGAACCTCTTGAAAATGGTCACATGGCCAGTGGCCCCGCCCCCTGATCTTCAGACAGTGGGGAGTTTAGATTGCCCTCTGAGGGCCATCTCAACTCCCCTCTGTCGGGAGATCAGGGGGCGGGGCCACCAGCCATGTGACCATTTTCTCTGAGGGCAACCCACTGAGTTCCACCACCTCTTTCCCCAGAAAAAAAGCCCTGTCCAGAACATTTTATAATCAACAGACTAACTTCCTGGGCTCAGTATAGAATGGGTGTGTTATTAAAAAGACCTAAGGCTGCAGCCTCTGAACCACATACCATAGGATCTAACTCAGAAACATGGAAGTAAATATATTTAGGATTTATATTTTAATACTTTCCTTATAGTAATTCACGGTTCTTAATTTGGGTTTATGAAAGTATGCATGGGTAGTTTTAAATTGTACCTTCATGTACTTGTCCTTCTATAATATATGAGGTCTAAGCAAATTATTTTGATACAATTGTGGCATGTCAGTTGCTTTAACATTACATTTTTATATGTGGCCTAGGATATGTTGGTGGCAGTCAATTGAAATTTAATTTGTTTTCTATGAGCAAGTTATGTTCTCCATTTAAACATAAGAGCCAACATGCTAAAAAAAATGCCTGCTTATATTAGTGTAACATTGTAGCTAGACTGTAAGCTCTTTAGAGGTAGGGTCATCTCTCTTTGCTTATGAAACTTGGAAAAGAGCCATGTATGCTTATGTGTTGTATCAGTAAAAAAAACATGGTGAAAAAGCCTCAGTCCATATACATGCAGTACCTGTACATTAGTACTCTTTGTTCCTCTAGTGGTGGTTGTGTTGGTGTGTAGATACTGTATGCATTTGGGCTAGCTCATGAGATGAGAGGCTTTGAAATGTTGCTCCTGCTATGTAAAATGCTGATAACAGGAAAGGCCTCTGTGGGGTGCAGGTTATATCAAACTTTTGTGGCTTTGTGCTGATAAATGCTGTTGTACTTTGTCTGCTTGCAGGATAGCATAGTAAACAAGTTATTTTAGTTCTGTCTGTAGCCATCCTATATATTTTATTAAGGGGAACTGGTATCAGTGACTTTGTCTTGCTAGTAGTATTCTTCATGTTACACGTAACAGTCTTATTACTGCATAAAATATAACCTGACAATTTGCAGCTTTTTTGATTGAAGGTGACACATGTGACAATTATACAGTTTTGAGTTGAAATATAAATTGCAGAATAATAAGGCAGAAGTCTTGCACAGAAGGCTTGCACATGTCATATTTGAGATCTGGGTATAGAAAATCTAGCTAATTTTGAATGGGTGATAATTTGGAGAAATCACATACTAGGCTATGGTCAGAATATCCACGGTTAGTGGATACTTGTGTGGGTTTATGCTAAGTTATTGGCATTATTAAATTTCTTTTCAGGGCACAGCGTAGTTGGTGTAGTTGAAACTAAGCTATGAGTTTAATGGACACCATGGAGAGGTGCTGGTTGATAGGTGGCCAAGTGGTATGTCTGGTCTGGAGAAAGTCATTGGTGAGTGCCTTTTTTCTTGAAGTGGAAACACCTCAAAATTGCCTGTTTCCGAAGAATTTTCTTTTAAAGAA